>NC_065448.1:16141207-16479885 GCF_917563875.1 Diabrotica virgifera virgifera
AAACCGAGTACTAAGGAACATGTCAACGCTCCTTGGTATATCCGCAACAAAGACCAACATCGTGAACTCAGTATAGTAACAATAAAAGAAGAAATAAAGAAGATTTCCAAAGATCACTAAAACAAATTCAATAATCCTACAAACAGGGAAGTATGTACTAGAACTGCTAGATAATCAAGACTTAGTCCACATGTCCACATGCTCAAACGCACGAAACCTTCCGAACTTGTGTGATAGTGATCACGTATAAATAATTTCAGTTTAAATTCGAGCAGTGAATCTAGCCGCAACAGTGAAGTGAGCAACAATAATCATTAGATTCTAAGGTGAACCAATGGAAATACCTAGGACAGTAATGTAGCAGATTCTCTCTCTATCTCTCTCTTGTCGTTTCCCCATTACTGAGGATCGTGATTTCTTCCAATATTCCTAACAATGTTTTCTCCATTGGTCTCTATCTTCAGCTGCTCTAAGAGCTTCGCAGAATGAGTTTCCAGCTGAATTCTTTATTTGGTCGGACCATCTATTTGTTGATCGCCCTCTTGATCTTCTTCCCGGAACGTTTCCAGAAACAATGTAGCAGATTAGGTTAAATATAAAAGGTTGGTTAATCATAGGATTAGGTGCAATAATTTATTTTTCCAATGGTTCGCCTGCTTCTAAGAAAAGTGACCTGTAGAAACTAATTGCTTTTCCAATTAGTCTACAAATTATCATGTACATTAGTGTAATTATTATCAGGTAGTATTAATGGCTGTGGATACCCACTTAATAGTATTTAAATGGTTTGTTTGGTGGTAATCTTAATGAGGATTATTGTTCGGATTGTATTATTTGTGTTGTCGACGATAGTTGTCACTAAAATATGTAAGTCGGAATTATTAGTAGTAAACATGACCGCTAAATGACTAAATGTTATTGTTTTCAAGGACAATCAAATAGAATTTATATCTCAGATCACTTCCAAGAATGGATTACATTGTTTTTTTAAAAAAGGATATAAATAAGTGTCACATAAAAATGTTAATCCAATAATTCGAATTTGTAAGATTTGTGGTGTTCGAAGTCCCATTTAACCAAAGGAAGCGGAATAATAAGTAGTATACTCTGTTTGAAAATAACTGATAGCACAGCTTTTACAACAAAGCTCCTTTGCATTTTAGGTTCTGTATTCATATTTGTAGGGGTGCCCGTGCCCATATTAATTTTCTAAATTCTTTTACACAACTGAGGCAAGAATGTTTCGTAATTTATCATTTTTCTACTCGCAACTGTCCCATACAGCGTGTTGACGCGCTTACACTACCTATAGATTGGAAACTACTTATTATGCGACATTTATGAAAATTGGACCATGGCATAAGAAACTACAAAACAGTAAAGCACCAGGAACGGACGGAGTTTCGGCAGAATTGTTGAAATATGGGGGATCCGATTTCTGATATTGCAATCCTCAGTAGGATTTCATTCACAAAAATTTTTTATGTTGGCTATACATTGAATATTGACATATTATCAACCGGTTAAGATCCGCTACAATTGTACGATTACATAAACAGCTTGGCAATAAAATTGTATTCCTCTTTACTAATGGTAGGGGAGCCCAAGCGGGGATTTTTGCAGTTACTCGAGCGCGTCAGATTAACACATGGGGAGAAATCTTGTACTCTGTAAATGTACCTCTACCATATATTGGATCTTAATACAGGGGACTTCGTTAAGGGGGGTCCGAAAAAAAATCTATCCTTAGAAGCACTCGAAATCGTCAGATTAAGATAAGGTAAGTTAAGTACATGCAAAAGAGTGTATATTTCAAAAATCTAACGATTCGAGCAGGGCGTCGGTATGGAAATGGACAAGTCACAAAGTTCCACAAAAAAAAAGCGAATATTTCGTGAAATGAACGTCAGATCGAAAAACTAAAAAATACGCGTTCAATATTTTTCAAAAATCTATCGAATGATACCAAACATGACCCCCCAAGGAGAGGGGTGGGGGATAAATTTAAAATTTTAAATACGAACCACTCGCGAAATGAACATCAGATCGAAAAACTGCAAAACACACGTATTCAATATTTTTGAAAAATCTATCGAATGGCACCAAACACGAACACCCACGGAGGTGGAGTGAGGGGTTATTTTAAAATCTTAAATAGGAGCCCCCAATTTGTGTTGCAGATTTGGATTCTTTACGTAAAAATAAGCAACTTTTATTCAAGGCATTTTTTCAAATTATGGATAGATGGCGTTATAATCGGAAAAAACGATTATTGCAAATGAAAAATTAAATTAAAAAATGGAAAGTCCCCCACTTTATGGAAGTAACTTTTTTTGGTTTTAGGACCTAATCTTCACAACCCAATAGGTCCCCATAACGCTCGAGTAACTGCAAATTTAGCATATTCTCCTCGACTACTATAATAGAATCATTTTGATTTAATGTTTTGCGTATAATATTAAACTACTACACGAGTACCTATTGCATCTGTCAGTCACTTTTTTAAATGTAACGTAGTATCTTGTTGCACGTTCCAATAATTTATTATTGAGGTTTTTCCTATAATCTTACTGATTTAATCTAACCAAATAATATCCTTTGTGGAATGTAAACTAAATATGTATATGTATTAAATCATTGAGGTCTTACATAATTTTTAATAAACCTTTATTTCTTTTACGAATTGTATTTAAAAAAATTACTAAAATCCTTTATAAACGGTAATATTTATTGAAAATCCCTTAAAGGGTTACATCGCAGAACGTTTTCGAACTAAAAAGTTCATCATCAGTGTTTTTACAGGTTTTTGACATGCTTGACCCACCAAGATAGTATGTGGGTGAAATACCCTTTAAATGTTATAAACTTATACTATGTTTATATTATTATTTTATATTTAAAATACTCCTAGATATAACATCAGGCATCGCAGGTCTTACAACTTGATATTTATATAGCAAACACTAATAGCAGATAACGAAAACCTTTGTTATTTGATTATTCTTTCTTCAAATACGCGGTTAAAGAACTGTCGGAGGACACCTATAAACAAAACAAACCGTCAAACAAATAGTTCTATAGTCTATTCTTATCTGTGACGGTGAAAATATTTTACTATCTAAATTTAACCTACAGGTATTCCATTCATCGTTTTTTACTAATGGCGTCTAATAGTATAGAGGTAATAGTTTTCCATCGTTCTTCGCGGTTCTTCGCGTCGATTTTAGCGTACTGTCAGTTCCTATCAATAAAGAAGTAGCTCTTGTTCTTTAAAATTTTCAGGATTTATTTTATGCCATATTTGTCCTTTGCATATTTTCCCCCATTCGTCTTACGTGTCCTTCTTATATTAGCTGATGTTTTTCGATGTCATCTATTATTGTTCTTTCTATTCCCATTAGTTGTCTAATGTCGCCGTTTCTTATGTGTTTTAGTCTAACGTGAAATTCACACTGGGATTGCAGTACGGTTAAGATAGGAATGCGCATTCAGTGTTGCCACAGTTCCTGTGCGCCGCTCTTGAGAGAGCAATCAACAATTGGTGAAGACCGACAACCCTGTGCGTTTATTCCCCATTAAAAATGTATTGCCCGATCTTAGCCGTACTGCATTCTCGGTGTGAATTTCTCAATATATAATATTCTAATAGATCTTCTTGCTGACTTCCAAAAATCCAACTCAGTGGTTAATAATTTATCGTCGTACTGTTTAGTTAATTGCCAGCTCCGTATGTTAACACTGGTTATAATGTGTTGTAAATTCGTTTTTATTTTCTGTTCTTATATTTTTTTGCCGCTTAGTTTCCTTGTCATAATTATATTCAAGATCTTCCTTGTCCTGTGCAATTACAATTTGGTCATCTGCATCATAGTGCAACGTATAGAGAATGGTGTCTACTATCGATAGTCCCATTCCATTGCACTTCTCCTGCAACTGTCTCAGTGCTTCATCAATACCTATATCACTTAATAAGTACCTAACAGGAAAGCTGCAGGTAAAGATTGTATTCCAAATGAATTGTTGAAATATGGTGAAATAAAATACTTTTAGCATTACAAACTCTGCATTCAAACATTGCAGTACAACAAGCCAGTAAAACATCTGTACTTGTATCCAAACTAAAACGGGTGCATGGATCACCACCAATCCCCCCTTGATACTATTTTAATTTGGTAACTTCTCTTCTTGCATTTCTTTTCATATTGTCGTACTTGGCTCTTATATTTGCTCCAGTGTCCTGGTATGAAAATTTTTAGTTAAAATTGGCCATAAATTTTTTCAAACATTTTCCTGCAACCGTTGTTTTGATGTCAAACATAAAAAATATAAACTAACTTTCATTTAAATTTAATTGGTTAGTGGTTTTACATTCTATAACTGATTTGTATTTGGATACTCCCTCAATGAGTAAAAGTTCCTCTTCTTTCGTGAAATTCACTGGCTTGTTGTACTGCAATGTTTGAATGCAGAGTTTGTAATGCTAAAAGTATTTTATTTCACCATATTTCAACAATTCATTTAGAATACAATCTTTACTTGCAGCTTTCCTGTTAGGTAATTATTAAGTGATATAGGTATTGATGAAGCACTGAGACAGTTGCAGGAGAAGTGCAATGGAATGGGACTATCGATAGGAGACACCATTCTCTATATGTTGCACTATGATGCAGATGACCAAATTGTAATTGCACAGGACAAGGAAGATCTTGAATATAATTATGACAAGGAAACTAAGCGGCAAAAAATGTAAGAACAGAAAATAAAAACGAATTTACAACACATTATAACCAGTGTTAACATACGGAGCTGGCAATTAACTAAAAAGTACGACGATAAATTATTAACCACTGACATGGATTTTTGGAAGAGGTCAGCAAGAAGATCCATTAGAATATTATATATTGAGAAATTTACACCGAGAATGCAGTACGGCTAAGATCGGGCAATACATTTCTAACGGGGAATAAACGCACAGGGTTGTCGGTCTTCACCAGTTGTTGATTGCTCTCTCAAGAGCGGCGCACAGGAACTGTGGCAAACTGAATGCGCATTCCTATCTTAACCGTACTGCAATCCCGGTGTGAATTTCACGTTACACTAAAACACATAAAAAACGACGACATTAGACAACTAATGGGAACAGAAAGAACAATTATAGATAACATCGAAAAACATCAGCTAATATGGGAAGGACACGTAAGACGAATGGGGGAAAATATGCAAAAGAAAAATGTGGCATAAAATAAATCCTGAAAAATTTAAAGAATAAGAGCTACTTCTTTATTTATAGGAACTGACAGTACGCAAAAATCGACGCGAAGAACCGCGAAGAACGATGGCAAACTATTACCTCTATACCATTAGACGCCATTAGTAAAAAACGATGAATGGAATACCTGTAGGTTAAATTTAGATAGTAAAATATTTTCACCGTCACAGATAAGAATAGACTATAGAACTATTTGTTTGACGATTTGTTTTGTTTATAGGTGTCCTCCGACAGTTCTTTAACCGCGTATTTGAAGAAAGAATAATCAAATAACAAAGGTTTTCGTTATCTGCTATTAGTGTTTGCTATATAAATATCAAGTTGTAACTTAAGTAACATCGGTAATGCAATTTCAGGTGCTTCTGTACAAAGTATACGGTCTACCGTCACGTTTATAATCGCATTGAAGAGTTATTATTATTTTAAAAATGAATAAATATTTTGAATTTCGTTGCAATTAAAAACTGCAGTCGTATTATATTCTAGTTCAATCAGAGAGTAATACAGCAAATATATCTACCGGTTTCGGGGCTTTTTAGCCCCTCATCAGGATATACTGTTATTCTCTCTATTTTCTCTCTGTCAAGAAATTGATCAGCATATTCTTTTTTTGATTAATTAATTAATTACTTTAATTACTACTTATGGAAAAACAAAACCAAAATTAAATAAAACTTTCCAATAAAATTTATTCTCAGGGCTAATTTATTTTAATGTATTGCCTTTGGTTTGTGGCTTCTAGTATCTCTAGTTGCTTACTCCATCCAGGAAAAAACAGGGAAAATAAATATACTCAATATCATATATAAATTGTATAAATATTATTTATTTATCCAATATACCATAAATATAAGATTTAAATGTATGCTAAAACTCAATTTTGTTGCAACTATTTCTTATCTAATAAAATAATCTTTAATTCTGCTATCTCCTTTTTTTAACAAAATTTTCATTTAAATAATTCGTTAGACGGTTCTTAATATTATAAAAAAAACAAAATTTACTTTTCACCTTTTGAATAGATTACTTATTTCTTCTTTGAATTTATGAATGACTAAATTATGCTGTAGAACTTTTCAATAAAAAATAAACAAATATAGTATGTGATATAAAACAACTCTCTCCGTTTCACAAATAATCTGACTAACCTTTTTTTCTCTTCTTTACTTCTTCTCATGGATTTTGTAGTCCTCGATTCTCCCACACGTGCTCCTAGGATGCTGCGAACGATCTTTCTCGTCCAAACTGCTTCACAAACAAACAACAGCACGCGCTCGAAATCTTTCCTCAGTTTTCTCTCTGCTCGATATCTTGTGCAAATTGATACCAACCGACTACTCGTTCCATACAGAAACAGGAATCTCTCCGGATACAAGGAAATTTAACTTCTCAACTCGATCAACGATTTCGTTTCAACACGATTCTGCTTACACGGCCACCAACTTCACCACTTTACAGACTTCTTACTTTTCAAAAACTGGACTGCTCTCTTCAGATGTTCATTACACAGTGAATATGTTTTCTTCCCCAATTCAGACTCTCAACTCAACTCAGACACTTTCAACGAAACACTGCTTATGACTAACTAATACTATTTACAATTTTTTGGCCATATTATACAGGGCGATGAAAATCTATGATCTCGTGGTCTTTGGCATAAATTAATTTTCTAAAATTTTCCCATAAAATTATATAGCAATACATATGCTATTCTCTCTGACTGGTCCAGGATAAAACTCCGCGTGCAGTCACGGATTGCAACGAACGAAATGGCAGGGATGCCCTAGCGACATCTGCTAGAACAAAAACTAAGTATTCAATCTAATAGCATATAAAAGAATATTTAAAATATTATTCTACATCCTACCAGATTATACCAGATTATACCTATAACAGAGAACTTGGTCTTTTCTTTATTATTATTTTAATCTTAAAAATAATCCATTGTTATAATCTCTATTTACTGTTTTAGTTGGTAATATGCCAATTTTGTGGCTTATTTCCAATTAAAATAATACATTGAAATGACAAAGTACCTATTAATTTGTAAAATTAAAATTCTTCTGATTTATTCACTTTGTAAAGATTTTCATTATAATGTGCAAACCCTTCTCAGAAAATAATAAAAAGATTTTGGTATTCTTTAGCCACACAATATAGGTTGATAGGTATATACCTACAGTCACCTACAGCAACAAAAATCTTTACAAAATGAATAAAAGGCACTCAATCAATTTAGTATTTTAGTTGGGAATCAGCCACAAAATTATCTTATTTTGCACACTATATAAATAGGGCAGGTAGACCGCATACTACAGTAGCACCCAATTTCGTTAAGGGAAATGTGATCGTAAAGAAAATATTACGTAGGATCATGTTAATAATTAATTTGAGTTAATGGGTAAAGTAAGATGTGAAGCAATCAATAAATGTACACGTTGTTTATAGCTTTTAGATGCAACAATAAAATATAAGAAAAAGGGGAAGTATTCTGTAGAAAAAAACAAAGATCCTTTTTTTTTTCTAAAAGTCTTAGAGAGCTACTCTCTAATAGATATGTATGTTCTTGGCCATGTACTTTATAATAAACCATGTACTAAATGATAAAAAATACTATGATTAAAAAATAAAAACAATAAAAAAAATGTTTAATGTTAAAATAAATCGAATTTTTATCTTTAAGACGCTTATTTATAATTTTTATATAAGCCTTATATTGTAATCTATCCTGGCTTTCAGCATCTCCAGAAAGCAATATGGCCGAAATCCAAATAAAACTATTTGGTCTATCGACAGAGAATTGTTAAGATCAAATGGTTTTATTTTATACCTTTCCAAGAGCATATATCCTACATAAAAGCAAGGTTGCCTTGGAATTAAAACCGTTTAGTTTTAATGCTGCTGTCATAATGCACTCGGTTTTAATGTGAATCTAACCTAAAATCGAGGCTTCGTAGTGCTGTGTGTTGTATTTTTCTTTTAACTTGACCAGGTCGTTTATATTTTAAGTTACGACTTATTTCTTCCATACTAACTGTACATACTTCCAATTTTTACAACACACTACACCACTGTTTCGGTCTAAAACCAATAGCCAGACCATTTTGGACATGAAAGTAAGAGGAGCGGATGAGTTTAGTTTTATTGCTTCCAACAAGAAGCATAGTTTAGTCTTTACGATAACCAAATTGATTCAGTTAAGAGCGTTTGGTTTTAATATAGCCTGATAATTGCTTTTAAGGAAGCAGCTTTAAAGAAAACTAAACAAATATTTTTAAGGCATATGTTTAACTGACATAATAGTCTTGAGATCAAGTAGTTTTAATAATAGGTTTTTTTAGTCATATTAGGAAAATGTTTAAAACCGCAATAAAACTAAAAGGTAACAAACTGGAATCCTAATAAAACCAAACAGTCCGGAAATTCTGATTAGTTTTAAAGTAAACTAAGAATAAACCATTTTAAAACTACAATAAGACAAATTATCTATTAAGATTAATTAGTCTTATTTGATACTCTTATTAGATACTTTAAAACTAGTGACAAATGCTTAACAGTTTTAAAGTTCTGGCAGCATATCTACAAGGTAACTTTAAAACCATTATCTTCTTATTTACCACAATAAAACCTTTATAAACCTCAAATAAAACTAAAATGTTTTTATTGTGCTACTTGGGAAATTTTTTAAATTGTAGAGATTTTTCTTTCTTTAATTGACGTTTTGAATTATAGTCGACAAAGAGGACATAAATACAAATGCTATTAAAAAATAACTCTAAAACCATCAAAAATTGTTGGAACTTTTAATTTTGGTCTGTTCAGTATCATCAATCATGTCGGTCCAAAGTGTCCTAATATCGCTTTTTAAAAATGTAACCTTTAATGATTTATATCCATTCAATTTTTGGCCTGGCGCCCTTTATAAATCAAAATCTATTGAAACTCGGCAGTTTGCTTATCATAAAGGCCCCGAAAGTTTATTGAGGTATTTGTGGACATGACTAGACCATTATTGAAAATCTAGTCTGGGGGCTAATCTATTTAATATACCACAACATTTTTCTGGTGAAAGGTAAATATTTTATCCCAGCTTACTGATATTTTGTGATTATGCAGGAATTTGGTTTTGTTATTCGGTAGTGGGAGAGTTATAGTTCTTCCATTGTATCTTTGCACATGCATGAAATTATTCACGAATTACTTTTTATACTAAGTCACTTTTTTAGTCACTAGTGATATTTAGTGATATAAATCACAATAAGTTAAAAAAGGATGAACAATACGGCATGTCTTTGATACCTTCATTTTCAGTGACAGTGAAATTAGTGAATTTTTTGTACACCTGAGCCCAGGGTTCTTTACCCGCGCGTCATTAATACCTGGCGAGATAAAACACACTTTTTTGAAACACACGCGAGATACTTTTTATCTAGCATCATTCTCTTCCACGCATGAAACTAAAGACAAACCAGCTACCGCCTGTTATTAAGTAAAAACACATGTTATTTTATGAACGCTCTAGACTCAGTATATTGAAAGGAGATAGGTACAAAAAACGACGCCTAGGAATGTTTTCAGATGTACAATTTGTGACGTTTCTGGTTTGTTTACTTTTGTGGCTGCCGGTCTGTAATTTTTTGCTGTTTTTTCAATGATATTAAATATCGACGTACGTTTCACTTAAGGGGATGAGTACGTAGTTTAGGCTCTAATGCTATTTAAATGGGATTCATTTTATTCAAATCCTGAGAAAACTAATAAGTATTTTTGAAAAATTTAAACCAGAATGAAAGATTACGTTCTTACCGAGGGCCGAAAGTCCCTGAAAACTTCTGTAATGTTTATTTTAATAAGTTACAGGGAAGAAAAAAAAAGAGAAAATGTAGTGTGATTTTTAATTTCAAATATCTCGTTCAAAAGAAACTTTTCATTTATTTTAAGGGACTTTCAACCCTCGATAATAATTTAGACTTTCATTCTGCGTTTAAATTAAAAAAAATATTTATTAGTTTTTTCCGGATTTGAAAACAATGGACACCATGTTGGTGGTGATATTTTCCAAGTCGAACATTTGCTATCTTTGTCATACAACGCGCTGAGTCAAATAGAATATGATGACAATACAGTGACAATTTTAAATATTTGATGGCATCAGGAATATTTTGAGTTGTTGATTAAATAATATTGACAGTGTATTTGATAAATAATTGATTTAAGACGTGAACTTAATAAAAAGTTATTTATTGTTTATTTATTTATGGAAGATCCAAGCAGAGAATACACCAGAATATATTTTGTGATCCAAGTGTTTTGTTGTTAAAGATGTTCAAGGTTTTAAGAGTTCCATAATAACAATATATTATTAAAAAATCACTTTATCACTTTTAGTTTTTGTTGTACAGTACATAAATTATTACAATTACTGAATACATAATTAGTGAAAAAATTATCATATTTATTAACTGAATTAATAATTTGCAATTATACAAGTAACAGTTATCCAAGAACATTCAAAAGCCATCTCTTTAAAGTTAATGATGACATTGTCAAGTAGTAATGTTTTATTATTATATAATATATATCCACACCAGTGAGAATTTTACTACACGTAATTTGCCGTGTAAAGACAGAAAAATAGGGATAGCCGTAAAATATTTGCGAATTATGAACCGATGGCCTTAATGTTTTGATAACTTGCTTGCAAATGAATCAAGACATTTGTGCAAAAATATTATAGAAAACTACATTTAAAATCAGTCCATTTACAACAGAATTATTTAATATTAAGAAATATAAATATCTCAGTTAATACAAATAAGGATAGAGATAAAAAAAGTCACACAGAATGAATTTAAGTCAAGGCAATTTAAACTAAAGAAGTTTCCTCTAATTAGTGAAGAAGGCAAATCGCAGAACTTAAAGAGAAAAATATAAACATAAAAATTCTCATATAAAACAAATTAAAGGTACAATATGAAAAAAATTGGATACCATAATATATAGGATACTTCCTTTTTGGAAGATGATTGCAAAAGTCTTAAAAATGGTTTTAACTGCTTTGTTTGAGGATTTTACCACTTTTTGAAAAATTTCAGAGTGCAGGTTGGACATGTTTCCGCGTCATTAACATATTTACTTTGTGGGACTAACGAAACGAGGCTGTAAATTTGTCGGACCAGAGATCGAGAACTTTCATTAATTAAATATATAAGTACTTTCAATTGAAAATTAAGAGTTTTGTAATAACAAAACTACCGTGCTAGAGTGACATCTTTCGGGTGTCGGACTCTACGCCCTACTTGCGCCCTATTTTTTGTCCGACAAAAATAATTTATTTTAACGTATAATCTGTTTGATTAAAATTAAAATTTTTGTAGTTTTGCAATAACAAAACCTAACCGCGCTAGAGCTACAGGTTTAGGCGTGGGGCGTGCGGAAACGCGTCCAACTTGCACTCTGGAATTTTTCAGAAAGTGGTAGACTCGTTCAAACGAAGCAGTTGAACCATTTTTAAGACTTTTGTAACCATCTTCCAAAAAGGACGATGTACTGTGGACTATCACACCCACAGATAGAAAAAACATAGGAGAGAAACAAATTACCTACATAAAAGAAATAATAGAAATAAAAGCGGAATATTATATCTACTCCAGGGTAATCAGTTTTTCTCGGGAATTCGGGATATACTTTTATAGTCCAGAGAAATAAGATTTTTCTCATGACACATCCCCTCCAGGCCGAAAACAAATTTTTTGAGTAGTATGAACATCTATATTAATAACCTATATTATGTTTCCAGCAGCCGATTTTGATGATATACATAGTTATAAACAAATAAAAATCAAAGAACGGTAAATTTTCGCTTTTATCGTCTATTACTAAAAACTGAATTATTCTAAACAAATTTGAGAATAAGAAACTCATAAATTATATAAAAAAACTTCAATATGGCTTTCCCTATGTCTATCCTTATTTGTTGCTTAGAAAATTGCAAAATAAGTCATAAATTTTGAGATTTTATAAATGTCCATAACTTATGTAAAAATTAAGTTGGATTCTTATTACACGAAATGCTGATACTTCTTGTGCTTAAATTATATTTTAAATTTCAAAACAATTGGTCAAATATTTAAAGTTATTTAATTTGTTTATCTCAAATTTATTTTTTTTTGCAACACTATAAGTCAGAAAATTATGAGGTTACACTAATACAGTAAAACACTAAGACAGTTTGTGAAAGAAGAACATTTACACTATTAACTTAATTAAAAAAAATGACAAAATGTAATTTTAAACAGTGTAAAATTATTTTTCAAAACATGTCGGTTTTTTGATTACTTACTTATAAACAATTAGAATAACTTTTTAACCGTTACCCGTAGAAAAACTATTTTTTCATATTTAGAAAGATTGAATTTTATATACATTTAGAAAGAAAAACAATTGTCCTAGGACAATTAGGGACGAAGTTAGCCCCCTTTTTTTTTAAGTCCTTATAAAATAATTTTGCAATATTTAGAAATATTTTTTGTCATTTTTTTTTTAATTAAATTAATAGTGTAAATCTTCTTCTTTCATAAACTATCCAAAGTATTACTGTAACTTATTACGTATTACTGTATTACACTATAGTGTTGCAAAAAAAATTAATTTGGGATAAACAAATTAAAGAACTTTTAAACTAATTGAGCAATTGCTTTGACATTTAGGGTATGATTTAAGCACCAGAAGTCTCAGAAGTCCGTGTAACAAAAGGTTTTAAGTTAATTTTTACAAAAGTTATGAATACTTATAAAAACTCAAAATTTATTATTTCTTTTATAATTTTCTAAGCAACCAATAAGAATAGACATATTCAGCGAACGCCATATTGAATTTTTTGTATATGATTTATGAGTTTTTTACTCTCAAATTTGTTTAAAATGTTTAACTTTTTGGTAATAGACCGAAAAAGCGAAATTTTACCGTTTTTTGATCTTCATTTGTTTATAACTATGTATATCATCAAAATCGGCTGCAGGAAACATATAGGCTATTATTATAGATGTCCATACTACCCAAAAAATTTGGTTTCGGCCTGGAGGGGGTTGTGTCACTAACAAGATTTTTTTTCCTATTTCTCTGAACTATTATTTATAACAGGATAAATATACTTTAAAATTCATGTGTGTGTTTTGTTGAATGTTCTATTGAAGTTTTTCTGTAAAGTATTGACAAAAATAAACTTTTTTGCATATTATTGATAAAAGTCGTGCATATTTATGCGCTCATATAGGTACCTATTTTGAATATGCATATTTACCTAAGTCTGGTCATTAGCTAATTACGTAATGGATCGAGAATTTGGAATCGCTTTAATTTTGCTAGACTTAAGACCACCGTATAAAACAAAGGTGGCAAAATTATTATACCCGCACCTCTGCGAGGTCCATTTGTGTGAGGTGTGAAATTATATAAACAAGTGATCATTTCATAAGACAGGATGCTCCCTTGTTTATGGAATTTCACACCTCCAACAATAGCATCCCTCTGAGCTGAATATTAATGAGTCCTTTATAGGGCTTTACAACAACAGTCATTTGCTTCGAGCTCTGTCTTCTTCTTTACGTGCCATCTCCGCGACGGAGGTTGGTAATCATCATGGCTATTCTGATCTTAGATGCTGCTACTCTGAATAGTTCGATTGATGTGCATCCGTACCATTACCTCAAGTTACGCAACCATGAGATTCTTCTCCTTCCTATACTTCTCTTGCCCTGGATTTTCCCTTGTATAATTAATTGAAGTATGTTGTATCTCTCATTACGCATAATATACCCCAGGTATTGCAGCTTTCTTGTCTTGATGGTTTCCAATATTTCCATTCTTTTTTTGACTCTTCTCATGACCTCGTTGTTTGTTACATGCTCGGTCCATGACATCTTCAGGATTCTTCTATACACCAACAGTTCAAATGCTTCCAACATTATAACAGTCGACGCGTTAATTGTCCATGCTTCTATCCCGTAAAGCAGAGTCGAGAAAATATAACATCTTGCCAGCCTAACTCTCAAGTCTAATTTCAGTTCTCTTGCACAAAGTACCTTTGTTATTGAAAAATTGAATTTATTTTGTTAAAATTTCTCCCTTATGTCATTTTACGAATCGATAGAGTATATTTTGGCATAAGGGCTACTGATGTTAGTTTTCACGATAAGGAACGTGCAAAAAAGGCATAACAGCATGTCGTGAAAACGAAAAATTTTACCTTGGAAAAGTTGCGGGATATAAGGAAAATTCGAAATTTTGAAAACAATGAACCAATGTTGTTCTGAAGCTTTATTTTATTTTTTATTTTTTTATTTATTATTCTTTATTCCAAATTTAAATAATATACCAAATTATTTTAACCCAAAAAAAGGATTAATACATTTCCTTGCAGGGCACGGTCCGTACCCTACATATCTGCATAGATTTAATTTAAAAGATGATGAATATGAATACTATGAATGTAGAGAAATAGGCACACCAGAACACATATTATTTAATTGCGAAAGCCAAACAAATACACATGAATTACAAAGAATGAGAAGAGACCTTATTGACATAAATATAGAAAACATAATACAAAATAAAGAATTATATAATACTATAAATAATTTAGCGGACATAATATGAAATAAACAATTAGAATTATATAATATCAGACGAAGAAGAAATCAAGTAAATATCCAACCTATTTGAAATTGAATAAGAAATTATAAAATAAAAAATTAAAATTATATATAAAAATATGGATTAAAATAAAAAAAATATGAAAACCAAAATTTTTAAGAAACGCTTTTCTTTAGTTACGAGTGACTAAAATTAAAAATATTATAAAAAAATCAACTAAAAAGCCAAAAATAAAAAAAAATTGAAAAACTCTAACACATCCGTCAAAGAAAAGCGTGGCGGGTGTTGATCGAATAAACGGTTTTCGCCCCACGCTTTTCTTTAACGAATGTGTTAGATTTTTTCATTTTTTTTTATTTTTCTTGTTTTTTAGTTGATTTTTTTTATAATATTTTTAATTTTAGTCACTCAAAACTAAAGAAAATCGTTTCTTAAAATTTTTTTTTTTCATATTACATATTTCAGTCTTACAATTTTCAAACATTAAAATATATCGTCATGTTTATTAAAATATGTATAAAACATATGATGTACTAACATGAAAAGTACTCGAAATCGGCAAAAAATTTGAAACTTTATTGTTTATTAATGAAGCATAACGTAAACAATTAACGTAAAAATGAAATTATGTATTGTTCATATCATTAGCTACACAGTCCGGAAAAGTTTCAAGTTTTTACATTGTAAAAAACAAGAGAATTTAAGCGTTTTCCTTTAAAATCGTTTTTTTTTTATTAAAACACTTTACAACATTTACACATATTAAAACACTAGAACACTATTAAAACACAAAATAAACACAGAAAAAAATGTTTTATCGACTATTCGTGTATTGCTCCCGCGAATGCATATGTCTGCAAATTTTCATTCCTTTACATTGAAGAAAATGCGGTCAAATTAACGTCTAAAGATTTGACGCAAACTATATTGAACTAAATAAATGCGTTTAATAAGTATTTAACCTAACTAAATAAATATTTATATAATAAAAAATTAAAAATTAATATTAAATATAAAATAAAATAAAATAAATAAAAAATAAACAAATTATTAATCAAACAAAACAAAAATGAGCTAAAATCTTATAATTTTAAAATTCAATGGATATTTTCGGCTAAGGGTCTGAGGCTTACCGAAATACCATTGGGAATATTATACAAGTTGGTTGAGATATGAAATTTACATTGGTGGGTTTTAAGAGGTAGCTATTGCGCATTTTTTGGCAAACAAATAACAATTTTATATTCATAATTGGCGCATCTACGGGTAATGGTCTGAATTTTTTTAAAGAAAAGAATGGTACGCCACTGAGATATATCAAATTAAAAATTATTTTTGTATTCCACGTTTAATTTGTGAAAAAGAACCTTTCTTGTATTTTTTTTCCTATGGTGCACCGTTTTTATGCGAAAAAATAAAACATCTTCGAGCGTATTTTTCATTTCTGAATATAGTCCAGAGAAATAAGGTTTTTCTCGTGACACATCCCCCTCCAGGCCGAAACCAAATTTTTTGAGTAGTATGGACATCTATATTATTAACCTATATGTTTCCTGCAGCCGATTTTGATGATATACATAGTTATAAACAAATGAAGATCGAAAAACGGTAAATTATCGCTTTTTTCGTCTATTACCAAAAAGTTAAGCACTTTAAACAAATTTGAGAGTAAGAAACTCATAAATCGTATAAAAAACTTCAATATGGCATTCGCTGAATATGTCCAACCTTATTGGTTGCTTAGAAAATTGCAAAATAAATCATAAATATTGAGTTTTTATAAATATTCGTAACTTAGGTAAAAATTAACTTAGAATCTTCTTATTACGCGGAATGCCGAGAATCCTTGTACTTAAATTATATTTTAAATTTCAAAGCAATTGGTCAAATAGTTTAAAAGTTATTTAATTTATTTTTCCCAAATTCATTTTTTTTGCAACACTACAAGTCAGAAAATTATGAGGTTACAATAATACTTCGGACAGTTTATGAAAGAAGAACATTTATACTATTACCTTAATTAAAAATAAATGACAAAAAATAATTTTAAACAGTGTAAAATTATTTTGCAAAAACATGTCCATTTTTTGCTTACTTATAAACAATTAGAATAACTTTTTAACCGTTACCCGTAGAAAAATTATTTTTTCATATTTAGAAAGACTGAATTTTTATACACATTTAGAAAGAAAAACAACTGTTATAGGACATTTAGGGACAAAGTTAGCCCCCCCATTTTTTTAATTCACATGTTTTTGCAAAATTATTTTGCAATATCTATAATTATTTTTTGTCATTTTTTTTAAATTAAATTAATACTGTAAATTTTCTTCTTTCATAAACTATCCAAAATATTACTTTAACTTCATCATTTTCTGACTTACAGTGTTGCAAAAAAAATTAATTTTGGATAAACAAATTAAATAACTTTTAAACTATTTGACCAATTGCTTTGGAATTTAGGGTGTAAATTAAGCACTATAAGTCTCAGCATTCCATGTAATAAGAAGGTTCTAAGTTAATTTTTACATAAGTTATGAATATTTATAAAAACTCAAAATTTATGATTTATTTGGCAATTTTCTAAGTAACCAATAAGGATAGACATATTCAGCGAACGCCATATTGAAGTTTTTTATACGGTTTATGAGTTTATTACTCTCAAATTTGTTTAAAATGCCCAATTTTTTAGTAAGAGACGAAAAAAGCGAAAATTTACCGTTTTTTGATCTTCATTTGTTTATAACTATGTATATCATCAAAATCGGCTGCAGGAAACATATAGGTTATTATTATAGATGACCATATTACTCGAAAAATGTGGTTTCAGCCTGGAGGGGGATGTGTCACCAACACGATATTTTTTTTCCTTATTTCTCTGAACTAATACATTAACAAGAACTCTCCAATATAATAATACCAGAGTAGAACAATAACAAAAAATATTACTAAAAAGATTTTAACTAGGTGCAAAGCTACAACAAATGTTCAAAATTGCCTCCTTTAAAGGTGATAGAATAATTTTATATTCACCACTGGCGCCCATACAGGTAATGGTCTGAATTTTTTAAAGAAAGAATATAGTACGCCACTGAGAAACGTCAAATTAAAAATCATTTTTGAATTCCTCGTTTAATTTAGGACAAAAATCATTCTTGTCTTTTTTCATATGCGGCGCCGTTTTTATACAAAAAAATAAAACATTAACTCTTACAAATTATTCGAGGTAGATTCCATATGCATAGAAACTTATTTCAAATACTTTGTAAACGTTAAGATATTTTAATTTTTTGCATAAAAACGGCGCCTCATATGAAAAAAAAAGACAAAAACGATTTTTTGTTGTAAATTGAACGAGGAATTAAAAATTTTTTAATTTTTATTTTTAATTTGACATATCTCAGTGACGTAATATTTTTTTATTTAAGAAATTCGGGCCATTACCCGTACGCGCGCCAATAGTGAATATAAAATTACTCTGTCACCTTTAAAGGAGGTAATTTTGAACATTTGTTGTAGCCTTGCACATAGTTAAAATGTGTTTAAAAATATTTTTAGTTGTTGTTCTAGTTTGGCATTATTATATTGGAGAGTTCTTGATAATGTATTACGAAATGAAAAATACGCGCGAAGATGTTTTATTTTTTTTGCATAAAAAGGTGCACAATATGAAAAAAAAAAACAAGAAAGGTTCTTTATCATAAATTAAACGTGGAATACAAACATAATTTTTATTTTAATTTTAAATAGGTATCTCAATGGCGTACTGTTTTTTTCTTTAAAAAAATTCAGACCATTAACCGTAGGGGCGCCAATGATGAATATAAAATTGTTATTTGTTTGCCAAAAAATGCGCAATAACTACCTCTTGAAACTCACCAAATTTAATTTTCATAGCTTAAAAGGTCTTAGAGCAATAAAATAATTCGCAGTTTGAAAAAAAAATCAACACCCCAAATCTTGGAAACGAAGATGTCCCCAACGGACATACGTTTATAGAGCAAACTGTCATTATTTTTTCATGTAGAACAGTGATTCTCAACCTGTGGGGCGCGCCCCCCTAGGGGGGCGCGCTTTTAATAATGGGGGGGGGGTGAGCATATAAATAAATACACCAACATCATTAACTAATTTACTAAAATCAAAGCAAAACAAAATTCTGACAAAATAAAAAATAAAATACATATGATCACTGAATAGGAGTTATAATCATAAAGAGCACTCAACACTAAAAAGTAAGATTTTACTGTTTTTTGTCAAAATTATCGAACGGGGGGGGGGGCGGTGAAAATAATTATGGAAGATTGGGTCGCAAAGGGTAAAAGGTTGAGAAACGAGAAACGCTGATGTAGAATTACCCCTTAAAGTTTTTTATACTTATTTACTAACACCCTGTATAAGACCCTATTATGGGACAGAGCTAGAAGTGCAAATATACGACAGAGATGCAAGGTGTATACAAGAGTAGAATGGAACGACCGCATAAGCCTAATGACAAAAAATAGAGTAGTAAGGACGGAATAAGACGGTTCCCCAACAGGAAGACGATCAGTGGGAAGACCATGAAAACGATGGAATGACAACTTAATGGCATATTGAAAAAACAATCAGTGTTATATCTACACAAAAAGAAGCAGAAGACAAAGACATAGGGGATAAAATCGTGATTGAACTTTTTGTTTAAATTCGTCAATCTATAAATGTAGGTAAATTAGTCGGTGTTTATGTTCAAATTCCCATTGGAAAACAAGGAAGTCCTTCGTTCACTGCGCATCAAGGGCTAACTAGGATGTAATACAAATGTATACAATAGGCCAGTGCCAGTAATGCCACAGCTCGGAAAGTGTGGCTAGATATAGTGGAAGAGAGTGTAAACAAATAGTGTACGAACAGTATCAAAGGAAAATAGAACACGTGGATATCGGCACGTAACAACCTCAAGAAATAAATTAAAAATCTAACAAAAAATATGATAGAAACGGAGAAAAATTATTGTTTCTCTTTACTTGTAATTTTTGCCAATTCTATTCAGTTACCAATATCAGTTTACGATTGTTTCTGTCCGCGCTGGAATAACATATTTATATTTAAACATTTTTTTATAATTTTTAAATAATATTTTCAAAAACTTTTAATGAAATACATAAAATAATTAATATCCAGTTTACCTTTAGTGACGGTTGTTATAATTTTTGTTGACGTTTTTAAATAAATCCAACTTTTTCAGCGGCACTAAGACACATACACTGTTAAATTTAAACCGAAAACACTCAAACCAACAATACAACAAAAATATACAGTATCAAACAACGTATACACGATAGTCTGTCACAGAATCCCGTCAAAATCAACTAACAACAATAAAGACTTCGTCTTTCAACAACTTTGATGTGGCGTGTTCAACACGATGTAAGTGCGGACGACCGATTGTCGTTGTCGATTGTTTCGCTGTGATTCGCTGACTGCCTGCCTGGCTGACAACACTAAACAGAACAAGAAATTCAATTGGACTTGATAAGTTTCCTGCTGTGATGGGGACACATGAAGAGATGGGGAGCAGTGATAATGTTCTGATGGTAGGCTGATTGCGCACGTTTTCGATTGGTGATTGATGAGGTTTTGTAAAATGTTTTTATGAAAGACGAAAGACATAAGATAAAAGATTAGCACAAATTTTATATTATAATTAGAGAAGTCGAAGACATTACCAGAGGCAGGGACCACTTACCAAACCATAAATACACTACGGTTTGCCAGACAGAGTTCAGTAATCGCAATGTATCTCTGCCTATTATTTTTCTGGTTCTTATATTAGGCCTTATATACCAGTTATTTTCCGATTTTCATCCTGGTGGTCTAGTATCTAGTTCTCATGCTAAAATATCCTGTATTTTATATATTATTATTATTTGAGTATTTGATATTCTGTCTTTTATGTTTTTCAACACTTCTTGTTTTTCTTCTTGCCTATCTTCTTTTTATCGAAAAAAAAATAAGAATCCTATAAATTAGTCTCTTTTTGCAGGTTATTTTAAAATTTATATTGTTTGCGTTATATTTATGGTGATATCTGTTCTCCTAACATACTCCAGGATAATAAGCTAGAAATAGACCATGTTCGGGAGACTCCGAGAATAGATTAGTCGAGGCATTGAAGGATTGAAGTGTCGATTTTTTTGCAGTAAGACGGATTTTAATGCGGATTGGTGCGTAGGATTCGTGAGAATGTCAGGAAATTTTGTGAACTAATGTAATGAATAAGAAATCTCAAATTGCATTTGTGCATAAGAAAAATGCATTTCAAAAGTGCACTCGGTAAGTAGTGGGAAAAATTGAATAAATTTTCTTACTCGGGGGTTTTTGGGGTCGCTGAAAATGAATATGAGGTTGGCGAGAGTGTACAAAGTACCTGGTGCCTGAGCGGGTGTAATAAACGTCTTCCTCTGGAGTATTGTGGTAATTTATCATATAACTGGCTTAAACTCATTACTCGGGGGGTTTTGTGGTCGCTGAAAATGAACATGAGGTCGGCGAGAGTGCGCAAAATACCTGGTGCCTGCAGCGGGTGTAATAAACGTCTTCCTCTGGAGTATTATGGTAATTTATCATATAGTTAGTTTAAACTCGTTACTCGGGGGTTTTTGGGGTAATCTATTTTCTTCGATGTAACTATAGTGATCGAAAAGGGTGGTATTTTTATTATAAATAAACATAAATTTTTATTATTATAATATATTTATGGTTAAAAAAAGAATGTGTGTGTGTACTTGTACGCAGGTAAGAAGTTATACTTCTATTATATAATTTCAACGAAATAAATAATATACTTAACAGGTTAGTTGTATTTTATTTAAGTATTAAACTAACTTTCTTACCTACCACTTTCAAAAATTTTTTAATGAAACAATCAAAAATAAAAAAAATATGAATCATCCGGGATTGGAACCCGGGACCTTTCGATCTCTGGTCCAATGCTCTACTAACCAAGCTATCGTGCCCCTTGTAAGTAACGAGTAACGTCTCGGATATAATTACACAACACGGTGACAAATAGATCAAGTGAAGTATAAAAATGTTATACCTAGATATTTTATTATCTTACTAAAGAGGAAGAAAAATCCAAAGACACAAAAGTTATAATAAATAATACATTTACTAAAAACACTAATATATTCTTTTAATGACTTATTTGCGTTGATATATACATACCTATCTTGAAAGATTAACAACGAACTACATACTGTCTGTGTGCGCATGCTCCAGGGAATTATAAAATTTCACTCTCTTCACAGAAGTATAACTTCAAAAAGTTCATTATACAAAATTTATCGTAATTTATCTTTAAAATTCATTTTCTTCATCATTATCATCTTCTTCATTATTGCCTTCCTTTCTCTAGTCCAATGCAATATTTGTGCAATCAGAGCCTGCACAATTTTGTAGGCTAAATTACAAACTAACCCATGCTTCCTGCAACCGCATGAGTTGCCGCAGCCTGACTTACAACTACAGAATATTATACCCCCGAGTAACAAGTTTGGGCCAATTATTTAACAAATTACCATAATAGTCCAGAGGAAGACGTTTATTACACCTGCTGCAGGTACCAGATAGTTTGCACACTCTAGCCGACCTCATATTCATTTTCAGCGACCCCAAAACTCCCGAGTAATGTGTTTAAGCCAATTATATGATAAATTACCACAATACTCCAGAGGAAGACGTTTATTACACCTGCTGCAGGCACCAGGTGGTTTGCACACTCTCGCCGACCTCATATTCGTTTTCAGCGACCCCAAAAACCCCAGAGTAAGAAAATTGAGTCATTTTTTCCCACTATTTACCGACTGCACTTTTGAAATGCATTTTTCTTATGCACAAATGCAATTTGACATTTCTTATTCATTACATTAGTTCACAAAATTTCCTGACATTCTCACGAATCAAACGCACCAAACTGCATTAAAATCCGTCTTACTGCGCCAAAAATCGACAGTAAGGCCTTTTTTTTGCTTCAATGCCTAGACTAGATCCAGAATACAGAACTATAGGAAGAAAACCTACCTGTTTCCTGCCTAGAGTTCGCGTCCGTTTTTTAATTATTAACAATTTAGTTCAAAAAGTGCATTCAAAAGCTAAATAGTTGACAAAAAACTACAAAATTTAATTTTTTAGAACATTAAAAACCTTCAAAATGCCGATTTTTGAAAGCTAAAAAGTTAATTTGTTGCTACGCAAACTGTAAAATAAATAAAAATTGTTATTTGTTAATAACTTTTATTAAAACTACCTTAGAACTTTAGTCTTTTACCCAAAGCTGGCTATTGGGGTACTTAACAAACCCTCAAAATTTGAAACCGATCCATTAATTAATTAGTTTAAGGGTTATTCTAATTTTTTATCCCAGAGACCTTTATTTTGCAATAACATAAGACAGAAAATAATGAAGGTAGGGCAATTCTGCAGGTGCCAAATGAAAGTAAAAAACTGATGCTATCAAAATGTACGAAAAAAAGATTATCTCATATAGTCAAAAATCCTAATGTCAAATTTGTGAAATTTTGTAGTTTATAAACATTTAGAATAACTTTAAAAATATTGTCCGTAGAAAAAATCATTATACATATTAGAAAAGGCATTTTACACGAATTTTTAAAAATGTAGTTTAATTGGTGACTAGTCGTGGTAAGTGAAGGGGGAGCTGGGAGCCGACAAATGCACGAGCTCAAAAATTAAAAAAGGCAAATTAAAACTACTATCATTTTCTATATCTCGGGATCTACTGAATATATTTTAATATTTTGATTGTTATTTTTCTAGTTTGTATGTAATTTTTCTGTACATTACAAATATGTAATTTGTCTAGATATTTATTAATTCATAAACAGTCTAATTTGTTTAAACAATTTTTGAAAAAATGATTTTAATTATACTATCGTTATAAATTATAGAAAAAGTTTATAAAGGTATAGTTTATAAAGGTACACTTTAATAAATATATTATCTTCAACAAATAATTATCTAATAAAAATCATTTATTTATTAAAGTGTACTTTAACTTTTTCTATGATCATTAATGATATTATGATTCAAAAAAATAGATTTTTGTAAAAAAAATATTTTTTCCAGAATTTTTAAACAAATTAGACCAACGGTTCTCAATCTGTGGTACATGTACCACTGGTGGTATATATCATCATTTGCGGTGGTACACAAAACACGAAATAAAAAATTAAAATAGTAGTACTTAGTAAGTCTAGATAATACAGTCTAAAAATATAGGTGGTACCAAAACCAAAAATAAAAAAATATAAAAAAAAATCTTTTAAGAAACGCTTTTCTTTAGTTACGAGTGACTAAAATTAAAAATAGTATAAAAAAATCAACTAAAAATCAAAAAATAAAAAAATTGAAAAAATCTAACACATTCGTCAAAGAAAAGCGTGGCGCGTCTTCATCGAATAAACGGTTTTCGCCCCACACTTTTCTTTAACGAATGTGTTAGATTTTTTCAATTTTTTTTATTTTTTGCTTTTTGGTTGATTTTTTTATACTATTTTTAATTTTAGTCACTCGTAACTAAAGAAAAACGTTTCTAAAAATTTTTTTTTATATTTTTTTATTTTTTACTTTTTAGTCTTACACTTTTCACACATTAAAATATATCGTCATGTTTATTAAAATATGTATAAAACATATGATGTACTAACATGAAAAGTAGTCGGAATCGGCAAAAAATTTGAAACTTTATTGTTTATTTATGAAGCATAACGTAAACAATTAACGTTAAAAGTGAAATTTTGTATAGTTCATATCATTAGCTATAATCCGTAAAAGTTCCAAGTTTTTACATTGTAAAAAACGAGAGAATTTCAGCACTTTCCATTATAATCGTTTTTTTTTATTTAAACAATTAACAAACATAGAAACAATTTTTTTTATTGACTATTCGTGAATTGTTCCCTCGAATGCATATGTCTGCAAATTTTCATTAATTTGCATTGGAGAAAAGGCAGTTAAATTAACGTCTAAAGATTTGACGCAAACTATTGAACTAAAAAAAAGCGTTTAATAATAAAAAGAACTGTAGGTGGTACATCGGTACATGACTCAAAAAGTTTGAGAACCGCTGAATTAGACTGTTTATTAATTAATAAATTTATAAACAAATTGCATATTTGTAATGTACGTAGACATTACACATACAAATTAAAAAAAGAAAGATCAAATCAAGGGCGGATCTAGGACAGATTTTCGGGAGGGGCCATGAACTTTTTTGGGATACCGTGGGTCTGAGGACAATTTTTAAAAATTGGGTTTAAAATGGTGTTTTAAGGCATTTTTCACACACTTTTGAGTGCAATAAAGGCATTCAAAACTTATCGTTATCAAAGTATTTTTATGTTTCTAGCTCACTCTACCAATTTTTAAATTTATTTTTTTTTAATTCTCGGAGGGGGCCATGGCCCCTATAGCTCCCTACTTGAATCCGCCCTTGGATCAAATCCATTGAGTTGATCCGGAGATGCAGAAAATTATATTCGTTTGAAATTGCCTTTTCGGTATTTTAACTCGGTGGATTTGTAGGTTCCCCCTAGTAATCGTTTGAACTACGTTTTTGAAAAATCGTAGAGGGTGCTGTGAAGGTACAATGTTTGTGCAAATTTTTTAAGACAAAATACAAATCCCATTCTTTAAAATGGCATTACTGAGATTCCTTAATTTTTATAAACAAATCAGCTGTGAATTTAAAAAAAACATATGGCTAACTTTGTCCCAAATGAACCCAGGCTAAATTTTTTTATTTGAAAATTCGTCTTAAAATAGTATCTTTTCGAATATATAAAAATATTTTTTCTACGGACAACATTTTTAAAGTTATTCTAAATGTTTATAAACTACACAATTTCAAAAATTTGGCATTAGGGTTTTTGACTACAGTAGACGCCCTCTTAACCGACCTCCCTTTAACCGACCTTTAACCGACCCTACTCCTTTTTGGATGATACTATTTTTAGATTAGAGGTCATACAAGTTTCATAATTTGCCTTGTGAGTGATATTGTTAATCACATATGTATATACACATCGACGTTTGTTTCACTTTATGTTTTGACTTAATTTGTTTGAAAATGAATCGTGACCCATGGGAAAAGTTATAGCGGACGGACTATATGTACATACTACTTTTTTGTTTATAGATCATAAAATATATATATTTTTAATAGAGTTACATATGTAATGTCTTTCTGAGGGTGGTTTTAAAGATTTTCGGTTTAACCGACTTTTTGATTATCCGACCTATGGGCAGGTCCCGTCATGGTCGGTTAAGAGGGCGTCTACTGTATATTAATTATTTTTTTTATCTTTTTTTTTAAACATTTTGATACTATCACTTTTCTACTTTCATTTGGCATATTCAAAATTGCCTTATCTTCATTATTTTCAGTCTTATCTTATTGCAAAATAAAGGTCTCTGGGATAAACAAATAAGTCTTAAACTAATTTATTAATGGATCGGTCTCAAATTTTAACGGTTTGTTAAGTACGTCAATACCCAACTTTGGGTGAAACACTAAAGTTCTAAGGTAGTTTTAGTAAAAGTTATTAACAAATAAGGATTTTCACTTATTTTGCAGTTTGCGTAGCATCAAATTAACCTTTTAACTTTCAAAATTTGTCATTTTGAAGGTTTTTCAATGTTCTAACTATTTAGCTTTTGAATGGAGTGCAAAAAATCCAAAAAATCGCGATTTTTGCACTAAATTGTTAATAATTAAAAATGTCTAGGCAGGAAACAGGTAGGTTTCCTTCTTGTAGGTCTACAATAACTAAAAAGTAGTCAGCTACCTGGATCTTTGAGTGTCCCGAGAAAATCCTTACTACTCTGGACTAACATGGAGCACTAAATTTCTTCTCGTCCATCAATGATTTTCTCTAAGATTGTGCTGGGTATCCACTTTTTTCCATGGGGATTCCACTCTAGGGCGGTGTTTACAATACAGAAGCTATTTTAATGAAGTGTGTGGTTCATTCAATCCCATTATTGGACTTTATTTTTTCATTCTCCATCTCTTCTGTTCTGTCAGGTGTAGCAGAAAGTTTCTTCTTCTTCTTATTCCTCTTTATAAGCAACTCTGCTTGTTCATTGGTGGATTGATACCTCTCTATGGAAGGTTGTAATTCCAATTTTTGAGCAGTTGGCCGATACTTCTTCTGCTTATTGGTGATTTATCGCTTGCTATTTTGACCACATGGTCCACCCCATCCTGCTTATGTGGTTACTCCATTATCTTTTCAATTTAGTGTCCATTCGTTTATACACTGTACATTACATTTTCTTCTAATATCTTCACTCCTCTTTTGAAAACTCAGCGTATTTCTCAGTATTCTCTAATCTCATCTCTGCAGTATCCTTTTTCGTTTCTGATGGTGTTAAGCCAAGAAATACGAACAGTTATTCGTAGATATTTTTTGTTAACAAAGACCTGCAGTTTGTCTATGTAGTCCAGAGAAATAATATTTTTCTCGTGACACATCCCCCTCCAGGCCGAAACCAAATTTTTTGAATAGTATGGACATCTATATTAATAGAGAGCGGAATATATGCAAAGTGCATATAGATGCATATATTGCATATTTTCAGACAACAAACACAATATTGCATATTTAAGCTAAACACGATTTATTTTGCATATTTTAAAAATAAATTATATAAAAGTTTAAAATTTTCCTCTCTTAGTTGGAATTTTATAACTTCGATATGAACGAGCTCGTTATTTATCTATCTATCGCTCATCTGGACTTTCCCATTACTACCTGAATTTAACAATTATGGGTGTTCCCAGAAAAATATTATTTTATTAGCGTAGCAAGTCGTAGGTACCTACCTGCTTTTAAGGGTCTAATAATTATTTTGTCAGTTTCCGGCCAACATTTGTTTAAAGTAAACGTTGTATTGTATTTAGTGTTTTTGAAGTGTTTGGTATATATTAAATTTAAATATATCTACCACTCAAAAAAGTGCTTGGATAAAGTGTTTTCCCGAGTTAAAGCTAAGTGGAGACAAAGTATTTTGCAAGGCCTGTTCCAAAATCGTAAGTTACATTCATTTTCACATTTCATTTTTTAAATGAGGAACTGACAAACAAGAGCATCATGTCCCACAAAAGAAATTTTTCTGGAATGAGTGTTTTTATTCGACAAATTTGCTTTTACTTCTATAAAGACGGACATAGAGAGAAGCATCAAAATACAAAAATCCATCAAATTGTAGACAATTCCGCTTTTGTTCTTCAGCTTAAGTAACGTACTTTGTTCTTTAAGTAACGTACACATTGCTAAAGAACTTATGTTCATAAAAGTTAATTTTAGTTTTTTACCAGATCTAATAAAGTCATTAGAACAAAGGAATTTACAATTAAGTGATTCGGTTAATCTTGTTAACACTTTTTCTGCTCATTGTCAAAAAATTCCTGGAAATACAGGGATTACAATTAGAAATAAATTAAAAAATGTTTTAGAAAAAAATGAGGGCTTCGATTGTTTGAGGAAAGTTGTACGTATTTTTGAAGGCAAGTTTTCTGAAGATCTTACGACTTAATATATTGTTTTATTTTTGAGTATTTTTAATATGCATTTGCATATTTAGACAAATTTAGAAAAAATACCTGCATGTTTGTAGTAAAAGTAATGCATATATATGCGCATATTTTGGTAATGTTGTGTTGCATATATTCCGCTCTCTATATATTAATAACCTATATTACGTTTCCTGCAGCCGATTTTGATGATATACATAGTTATAAACAAATGAAGATCAAAAAACGGTAAATTTTCGATTTTTTCGTCTTTTACCAAAAAATTAAGCATTTTAAACTTTGAGAGTAAGAAACTCATAAATCGTATAAAAAACTTCAATATGGCGTTCGCTGAATATGTCTATCCTTATTTGTTGTTTAGAAAATTGCAAAATAATTCATACATTTTGAGATTTTATAAATGTTCATATAACTTATGTAAAAATTAAGTTAGCACCTTCTTATTACACGGAATGCTGAGACTTCTTGTGCTTAAATTATATTTTAAATTTTAAAGCAATTGGTCAAAAATAGTTTAAAAGTTATTTAACTTGTTTATCCCAAATTAATTTTTTTTGCAACACTATAAGTTAGAAAATTATGAGGTTACAGTAATACTTCGGACAGTTTATGAAAGAAGAACATTCATACTATTAATTCAATTAAAAAAAATAACAAAAAGTAATTTTAAACAGTGTAAAATTATTTTGCAAAAACATGTCGATTTTTTGCTTACTCATAAACAATTAGAATAACTTTTTAACCGTTACCCGTAGAAAAATTATTTTTTCACATTTAGAAATACTGAATTTTTATACACATTTAGAAAGAAAAACAATTGTCCCAGGACAATTAGGGACGAAGTTAGCCCCCCCCCCCGTTTTCTTAATTCACATGTTCTTGCAAAATATTTTTGCAATATTTAGAATTATTTTTTGTCATTTTTTTTTAATTAAATTAATAGTGTAAATCTTCTTTCTGTATTACTGTAACTTCATCATTTTCTGACTTACGGTGTTGCAAAAAAAGTTAATTTGGGATAAACAAATTAAATAACTTTTAAACTATTTGACCAATTGCTTTGGAATTTAGGGTATGATTTAATCACCAGAAGTCTCAGCATTCCGTGTAATAAGAAGGTTCTAAGTTAATTTTTACATAAGTTATGAATATTTATAAAAACTCAAAATTTATGATTTATTTTGTAATTTTCCAAGCAACCAATAAGGATAGATTAGATATTCAGCAAACGCCATATTGAAGTTTTTTATACGACAAGGTCAGGGTCGTGACCCGTCAAAATAGCCCGGTCAAAACAGCCCCGTCAAAAAAGCCCCGTCAAAATAGCCTCAACACAAAATAGCCTCGACAAAATAGCCCGCACACAAAATAGCCCCGACAAAATAGCCCGCACACAAAATAGCCCCGGTCAAAATAGCCCCGGCTAAAATAGCCCCGGCTAAAACAGCCTCTTATAAACAATTACATAATTATTTATACAAGGTGTCTAAAAACTATTTTTTAATTTAAATTATTTGACAAAAAGGAAGAATGTATTTAATTTATTTAACCCGCCATTACACGCGCTATGAGGAAATCCCTCACCATATTTGTTTATAACCAATGAAATTGTGTAAACTAATACGATAACCTTAAGCACCCAGGAATGCCTTTAGCATGGTTTATGAGAGGGTATGAAAAAGTTATAGAATATTTCAGGCGGCCAGTGTGCTGTGTGATAGTTGAAAGAAGAGACATCCCTCTTCAAGTGAGGGAATCCCTCACTGCGCGTGCAATCACAGTGAAATCACGTTTCTATTATCTCAAAGAAACTTTTAGGTTTTTATTTAATATTTAGGTAGGTTTAATTAAAATATTATTGTTTGGATTAGGTTAGGAACAGTGGCACACCGAGGGGGGGTTTGGGGGTTAAACTCCCACCCAGAGCATATAGAAATATATATAAAAGAAAGTAGGAAAATGTAACTTGTCTTTCACAAATAATACAAAAAACTTTCGGTGCCCAAGCAAACCCCCCCCCCCCAGAGGAAAATTCTAGGTGCGCCACTGGTTAAGAACCCATTTTTAAATTTACCTATTCTAATTGGGAAATAAGCCACAATTTAATTTGAAAAATTGATTTTATTGACGTTTCGAATTTCACCTCAGACGTCGTTATCAAAATACAAAATATTAAGAGTTAGTTACATAAATGCCACAAAGAAATAACTTCAGAACAGTTTTTAATCTTAATTTGTATTTTTAGTCAAATGAATTCGCGTAAAGAACGTTAATTTCTTCAGTGACTTGCTGAAATTGAAAATTAAGAAAACTTGCTTTTGATCTATATTATTTTTAATTTTGTTTTGTTAAATTAATAAAAAAAAATTGGTTTACGAGACTTTCTATAATATGTGAGTACAACCCATTTTATATTTTTATATGAATTATTTCATGATGAATTCTGAAGGGAGCTTTTTTTTCGGGGCTATTTTGTCGGGGCTATTTTGTCGGGGCTATTTTGTCGGCGGGCTATTATTCCGCGGCGATTTTGTCTGCAGGCTATTTTGTCGGAGCTATTTTGTGTGCGGGATATTATGTCGGGGCTATTTTGTCGGAGCTTTTTTGACGGGGCTATTTTGACGGGGTACCGGTCAGGGTAGTCTTGATGATTTCCAATCTCCGATAGGAGTGGCACAAGAAGAAGAAGGTAGGATTTATGAGGTTCTAACTCTAAAATTTGTTTAAAATTCTTAACTTCTTGGTAGTAGACGAAAAAAGCGAAAATTTGCCGTTTTTTGGTTTTTATGTAAAATTGGCAATATTCAACTGGATGGCTAACATCGACTGATTTCTGATAAAAAGATCTTCTCTAGTTAAATAATCATTAATCATTCTTTGCAATATTTCTAGAATTCAGTAACTACAATTCTCGTGACGTCAGAAAAGCTGTAGTTTTCTATCGAACGCCTAGTATTTTTTGTTCGCCTCTCTCCTTAAGAGATGACTCCTAGAGGAACCTTGTCGGGATTGGAACTCGATGCTGGACCCTCTTTTAAACCCCCAGTTGTCAGATATTTTTTGTGGCTCAAGAATGAATACCTCGTAAACAGCACTGATGATGGAATTCTCATTCTGAAAACGTTCTGTAATTTAGACCGAAAGGGTCTTTTTTAATATAAATATACCTTTTATAAAGGATTTTTAATAAACTCTTGTGATTTATGATCTACAGCCGACTACAGAAAATTCTTTTCTTTGTGGATTTTGGACTCATTATCATCCTCCAGCCCTTTGCGTCCACCGCTGGACACAGGCCTCCCTCATTTTTGCCTCAGTTCCATTTCAGGGTGGCAATTCGGGAAATTACATCGGTAACTCCTGTTCTTCGTCTTAAGTCTTCATTTTTAACTCGGTCACGAAGCGATATACTCAGCATTGACCTTTCCATTTTCCTCTGAGCTATTTAGAGAATTTTAGAAGTTATAGCTGTCAAGGTCAAAATTTCGGTACCATAAGTCATCACAGGCAACACGCATTGGTCAAATGTTTTACGTTTTAAAAAAATTGGTATATCGCTTTTAAAATGAGTTTTCCATAGGCTGTCCATGTTAGGTTTATTCTTCTTCGTAGTTCGCATGTTTGGTTGTCTCTTGTGATCTTTATTTCGTGTCCAATATTGATAGTTCCGCTAGGTACTAGATTTGTCATGAATTCTGTTTTGGAGATGTTCATTTTAAGACCTGCACTGGCACACACTAACTAAAGTTCATGTAGCATTGTACCGGGTGTCCCAATAAGAATGGCTCTCGGCCATATCTCAGGAACCGTTTATAGTAGAGCTTTGAAATAAAAAATTTTATAACAAAAGTTGCCTCAGGAAAAGCCTGGAAATTATTTTCATAATTGTGGGTCCACCGCTAGAGGGCGTAATTGAATATCAAAAATAAAAAAATCAAAATTTTACAAAATTTTCCTAATGAAGGGGCACTGGAAATCCGATGATTGTATTCTTCATCAAATTCTTCGCATATTTAATTTAACAAGTTTAACTCTACCTTTGCAAATAAGAGGTGGGGTGAGTGGGAACCTTGTTATGAAAAAATGGCTGTAAGTCCGGTTCTGCTAAATCAAATTTTGAAAACTGGGTCTTGTTGAAGACAGATCATTTTCTTCAATGTAAGCGTGATAATTTTGAACCATCCTAATAACTAATAAGCCAGCTGGGAGGCGTTATTTAATTTTTTTCAGAAATCTAGTTTTCTTTGGAAAATATTAAATACAAGTATGCATTTTTAATCATACTTTATAAAATTAGATTAAATTAGCAATAGAATAGCGAAAACCGCATGTCGATACCTTTTTCCTATCTCAAGATATCTCGAGAAACGTGTAAATTTTATACATAACTATTACTATCACCGGTAAGCTAAGTTAATGAAAAGTAGTGTGCTGTGGAAAAAAAACAAAATAGCATTTTCCAGATGTCAACGTATAAAAATATAATTAATTAAAACAACAATATAAAGAGAGACAATACTATTAAAATTAAATGTAACACAGAACAAAAAGAACTACTTAGTGACGACCTAAATATTCAAATTGTTGCCCATCATACACTACTCTAGGATACATTATCCAGAGAATACTAAACGCCATTCAAAGCATATCGAAAGCAGAAATTGAGACTGCTGTTCAATCTACTCTTGAAAGAGTAAATGTTTGCAACGAAAATGATGGGCAAAAATTTGAACGTTTGTCATCACTAAATAGTTGTTTTTATTTCTTTGTAATAGGGCTTTTCAACGCTTCTCATTTGTTTCGAGCCTCTGTCATATGCCGTATAATCCGTGTATAATATTAATATACGAGATATGAACGAGGCTCGAAACAAATGAGAAGCGTTGAAAAGACCTAATATACGTTGACAGCTGGAAAATGTTTCTTTGTTGTTTCCATAGCACACTACTTTTAATTAATTTCGTTTACCGGTGACAGTAACAGTTATGTTTTTAAATTTACACGTTTTGTAAGATATCTCGAGATAGAAAAAAGCTATTAACATGCGGTTTTCGCTATTCTGTTGCTAATTTTGTCTAATTTTGTAATATGGTATTAAAAATGCATGTCTGTATTTAATATTTTCCAAGGAACACTAGATTTCTGAAAAAAATTAAATAACGCCTTCTAGCTGGCATATTACTCAGTAAGTTGGTTGGAAATCATAACTTTTACATTGACGAAAAAGATCTGTCTTCAACCAGACCAAGTTTGCAAAATTTGATTAAGCAGAACCGGACTCACAGCCAGTTTTTCATAACAAAGTTCCCACTCACCCCCACCTCTTATTTCCAAAGGTAGACCTAAACTTGTCAAATCAAATATGCGTAGAATTGTATGAAGAATACGACGATCGGATTTCCAGTGCCCCTTCATTACGAAAATTTTGTAAAATTTAGATTTTCTAATTTTTGATATTCAATTACGCCCTCTAGTGGTGGTCCCACAATTATGAAAATAATTTCCAGGCTTTTCCTGAGGCAACTTTTGTTATAAAATTTTTTATTTCAAAGCTCTACTATAAACGGTTCCTGAGATATGGCCGAGAGCCATTCTTATTGGGACACCCGGTACATTATCTCCTTGAGGTTGTCAGAGAACAAAACTATCTCGTCTGCGAATTTCAAGTTTGTTAATCTTCTACCGTCAATATTCAGGTCTCTCTCTTCCCATTTAAGTTTTTTACAAGCATACTCTAGTACTGCCGTAAACAGTGTAGGCGATAAGGTATTGCATTGTCGGACTCCTCTGCCGATTGGGATATGATCCCTGTTTTTTTGTAGTTTCAACGACATAGTAGCGTTCTTGTATGTATTGTAAATTAACCTTCTGTATCGGTAGTCAATGCGGCATGTTTGTAGTGCTTCCAGAATTTTGTCAAATTCTACCGTGTCAAAGGCTTTATGGAAATCTACAAAAGCCAAAACGAGTGGTCGATTATATTCGATAGTCTTTTCTATTACCGTTTTAAGGCTCTGTGGGTGATCATTTGCCGTGCGAAATTCTGCTTGCTCTATTGGCTGGTAGAAATCAAGTTTTTTCTCAAGACGATTCGTTACTATTCTTGTAAGGAGTTTGTATAAGTGACTAAGAAGGCTTATAGGTCTGTAGTTTTCTAATTCGTGAGAATCTCCCTTTTTGTACAATAGAATTACTTCAGCATTGTGTAAAAAGGTTTTTTATTCATATTTAGGATTTTGGAATATATCAGTTAAATATTTTCATTTTTGGATCTCGCAGGAAATATAGAATCATACTCATGTTTTACCATGTCTAGTTTAGTTATAAATTTAAATTGTTAATTTAATTACACCAAATATAATATAACTGCTTAATCTGTATTTGATAATACACGTTTCAATCTAAGAATAAACCGCAAATAGTGAATACGTAAATGAACAAAACGATTCAATTTGTTGAACGTTAGGTCATTCATGATTATGATATTTACTATCTTTGTTAGGAACGTGTATAGTTACAGATTGTGTTTTATGGGGAAAAACTTCAAAATATATTGATAAAATTTAATAATTGAAAATAAGTTATGGTACATTAACTGTTGCACAATAATAAAATAAATAATAAAGTATATGCGCATAAATATGCAGGACTTTATACTGCTTATCTATTTCCTATAACTTTCTTTATTTTTTGCATATTTGAACTAACTCTAATAATAATTTAATTAGTTTTTCTAAAAATACAGTTCAAACGGGGTTAATTTTGTTTTATTGTTGTAGTCCACAGTTTTTGATAAGATATTTAAATTTTCTTCCATAGAAAAGCAAAATGCGAATAAAAGTTCTTATTTACAAACAATGTTTCTTCCAACAGCACACAGAGTATTCAGATATTCCCATCTTTTTAAAAATTACAAAAGTAGCCGCACTTAAACCACTGTAACTTGTAAAGTAATGGTCCCATTGAGCTCCAATTTTGACAAGAAATGTTTGAAGACTGAAAATGTATCTTGTAATTATTGGTACTTTCTGTATACATGGCAGCTTGTTTCATTAATAATTGGAAATATTTTAACTGTAGATTCCTGGGCTCAAAATATTAAGTTTTAACCCAAATTACCTAGTCCGAAAATTCTTCCTAAGTGAGCTAGAGCTCTCTGAAAATGGTGTCTTGTAATTAGTTTTTTAAAATACCCCCAGAATGCTTCTATTTAGAAAAACAAATACTGGTACGCCTATTTATGTTTCAGGAATAAATCGATTCCATCAATTGCTAATTTCTAGTGCCGTCCCATAGGCGTCCCTTTTGGGCAGGACAACGGTTATTTTACCGCAAACTTTTTTGTGTTTAACTTTTAAGCATTTTTGACACAGGATTATTAAATTGTGAGGTGTTCTAGTACTAAAAAGTACTCTTGTTGTAAGTCGGTAGGACATATCGTGTTCTAAAAAAATCGATTTGAAAATTTTTCGTTTTTTGAATTTGAAAACTTGAAAAAAAAAATTCAAAAAAAAACTGTGTTTTTTACCGAATTAAAGCAAGAGTAACTTTTAGTACTAAAACACCTCATAATTTAATAACCAAGTGTCAAAAATGCTTAAAAATCAAAGACAAAAAAGTTATGCGATAAAATAACCGTTGACCTACTTGGGTACGGACGCATATAACCGGTACTAGAAATTCGCAATTGATGGAATCGATTTATCTCTGGAAGTTAAATGGCTGTACCAGTTTTCGTTTCTAAATAGAAACGTTCTGGAGATACTTAAAAACAAACTAATCACAAGACACCATCTTCAAAGAGCTCTAGCTCCCTTAGAAAACATTTTCGAACTAGGTGATTTGAAATAAACCTTAATATTTTGAGCTGATGAATCTACAGGTTAAATATTTTTCCACCTAACTCTATCGAAAGTATACTTTTCCTGACCTGATTGCAGGGAGCAAAGTCGCACTTTTCCTCCCTAGGGAGTAAAAGTACTTTTCCTCCATAGGGAGTAAAAGTAAAAGTGACGTCATGGTATGTCATTGATGAAATAACTTATTGACGCCCTATACAATATTCTATTATCTATTACGTAAGTATCTATATATTTTAACGTTTATTTGTAGAACACCCTGTCTTTTGCAGAAAAAGTAAATTGTTATTATGATTTAACAATGTTTACATTAATAATTTGATTTATATTTGACAGCTGACAGTTCTACTGTACCTACTTGTTAGTTTTAGTTCTCTAATAAATTTTGTTAATTAGTTACATAAATAAATTATTTAAAAATGAAAAAATGACTTGTTATTTGAGGAGGGTGGAAAAATCATAACATATAATATGGGGTAATAATATATAAAGTGCTACTTTTCCTCCATTAAATGATTACTGCTCTCCGCTATGCGTCAGGCAGTAAACTTCATTCTCGGGAGCAAAAGTAGCACTTTCCTACCTTGTTATACAAATATAGCTATTCTGTACTTCAAAAAGTATATAAATTGTCATGAATGCGTGATTTGCTACAAGCCAAATTGATGAAAATAAAAAATACTATAACACCAATATAGATAATAATGGAAAAAATAAGTATAAATAACAATATAAATAAAAAATATAGTTTATTCGTTTTACCCAATTTTCCCGTTAACATGATTTTGTTTGTATAGTTTTAATGCCACTGAATTAAACGAGGTGAAAACCCAGGTTTAGGCTGGAATATTTCGTTTATTTTGAATAATTATCATTTCTGTTGAAAATTTTATTTATTGCGGCAGTCACATTACATGAAAATTGGTTAGTGAGCTTTTTGTATTCGTTTGTTTACGAGTCTCATAGCACAACATACATATTTGTTTTTATGGAAAAAAGTTTTAACGAGAATTTACTATCCTTGCGGAACAAATTTAGTGTAAAATATTAACACTGTAATAAGTTAACGACGAACAGTAAAATATTTATTTATTTTGGTAACAAAAAAGGTGTTTTGCTTAGGTCTCGGAGTGGGTCGATTGTTAGCGAGAGTGCCTTTTGTTCGCATGCTGTGAAGAGACTGAAAGAAAGCCACAGACGCTAATCTGTTTGTGTTTCTACCCTCTGACCAGATGGGCAATAAATTATTTAGATCTGGCATATAAAAACAGAAACACTTCTGCAGTTTTAACGATTGCATGTCCAAAGTGAACTGTTGACATAATGGTCTGATATGATATTTAATTTATGGGGAATTCAGTTTGTTACACTGAACACACCAAAAACATATTAGGGATGCATTTCGTTTGTAAAACCATGTCTTTCTTAGGATCTGGTTTGTATATTAACTGTGACTTTTATATGGCCCATATTATTTCGTTTTGAGCAAAATTATTAAAATTAAATTAGCAAAAATAGTAATTAAAGCGTATCGCTATATGTATGTACATATTCTAACCATGTACATACTTTACTCAAAATATTCAGAGAAATCTCGGATAGCTTGGAAAAAAGTGCGAATGAACTTTGAATCATTCTAAGAACTTTTCTTTTAAATACCAGCAGCTTATTTAGTTCCCGTTGATTGAGGGTCCAGATTTCACTGATATAAGTAACAACTGGGAGAATAATTGACTTGTACAGTCTTAGTTTAGATTGTCTTTTAATAGCGCTTTTAATAGCGTAGATCTCAATAATTCTGAAAGAGTATAATGCTCTATTTTCAGTAATTACTCTTCTTTTCTTAGCAGTTAGTTCCAATTATATATTAAGAAATTTATAAGCATGTGGCATGTTTAAACATAAGTTTATTTGCAACATTAAAATAGTATAGCCTAAAGTTATATCGGTTTTATAAAAATCCCCAAATCATTAAGCGTCATTGGAAATGTTAATAAACCTTTGACGGTCAAACCGATTCTTGCGTTGTTGCAAACGATTTCTAGAAACTTAATTTTTTACAAAATTGCTACCTACCGTGTGAGACAAAGTCGAGAAAACGATTAGCCAACCATATAATTTTGTTAAATAGGAAGAAGCCTTTTACATCATATCGCAAGAGAATGAGAAAATTTAAAAATAATTATTGCCGTCGGTGTACTGGACCATTTTCGCATGAAATTTAGGGTCTGCTGCTTTTTGAATTTTCTTGAAAAATTAATGACTAAATTGAATTTTTATCCACAGAAGAAAAAAACGCATACTGTCACTATAATATTTCCTCATTTTTCTTTGCTATTTTTCTGTAAAGTTTGTAGTACCTAACTAAAAAAAGTGTGAGAATAAAGAGACCAAGAGGTGGTCAAACGAAGTGCAAGAAAAAATAAAGAAGAGGAGAAAATTATATAAACTATATGGTCGCCAAAAAGGAAGCGAATATGAAACAGTAGCAAAAGTAAAGCAAAAGTGTATACAAGTCTATACGATTAACTTGACACAACGGAAGCGGAATCACAAATTTATAAAATAATTATAAAATAACAAAACATAGAGTCAAGAAAGCAAAATATTTTGATCAGATTAGATGAATTCGAGATGAACATATTAAAATAAGAATCCACGAACAGGATATCACAAAGAGATGGAAAAAGTACTTTGACAGTTGAATAAGTGAATAATTTAACAGAAAAACAATTGAGCTAACGGAGGCAGTAACAGTAATTGTCACCAAAATAACAATGAAGAAGTTGTTCAAGCACTTTAACAGCACTTTAAGCACAAAATAAAGAAAGCAAAAAAAGCAGTTGAACCAGATGATATTCTTGGGGACATGTGAACAGTATTAGAAAAGACAGGAACAAGTTGGCAAACAGTTTTATTTAACAGAATTATGGGAGTGGGAAAAATACCAGACGAATGAATGTAGAAGCAGTATATTACCTCTTAGTACCTGTTTACAAAAACAAGAGCGAAATACTAGGTACAAATTATAGGGCCATAAAACTACTTGGTCTGGCCATGAAAATATGAGAGGGAGTAATAATTGATAGGCGGATACGTGATGAAACCGAAATATCCGATAATAAGTTTGGGTTTATGCAAGGCAGATCAAGATGCAATCGTCATTACGATAAGGCAGTTGATGGAAAAATACAGGAATAAAGAAGCAAAGGCTCATATGGTATTTATTGATGTTAAGAAAGCATATGATAGAGTTTTTTGAGAGATTCTGTAGTGGATGCTTCAATAAGAAAGGAGTCCCAGGTGAATATATAAAGATTGTTAGAGCCATGTATGAGGGAGTAGTAACTAGTATTAGGAAAGATTTTATATGAAACTAGGATTGCTCCAACGCTAGGTACTTAGTCCTTATTTATCATCATTAGTGTTGAATTAAATAACAGAAAAACTACACGGTAACATTTCCTGGTGCTTAATACAGGGTGCGCTAAACCTCTGGTCTTCTTTGATTACGGCTAAACTATGAGATATACAAAAACATGTTTATAACAAAACTAATGTGTATCAAAGAGGTCTATAATTTAAAATTATTTTCAATTATACAGGGTGAGTCAGAACGACGGTATGAACCAAAGTTTTATTTTTTTAAATGGAACACCCTGTATATTAAATCATTTTTGAATATATTATTTAAAAATATGAAAAATTTGTATAAAGTCTTATAGGCCTAAAGTTAATAATTTTCAAAATATTTACATTTTTATTGAGAAAAATGGTAATATTTATAGGGTTGTGGATTATGTTTCCAAGGAAATAAAAATTTAGGTGATAGGTAAAAGTTTTTAAAATACAGTGTTATTTTTAAATAATTTAATATTTTTTACTTTTAGCCATAAAATATACAGTGTGATCACTATTTGCAAATACAAAATTTTCTCATTTTTTTTAAATGGGACACCCTGTATATTAGTTTTGCGTTTGGTAGTAAATATTACAACCTTTCTTTTGGTATAGATTGTATGTACCTAGCATGTTTCGTTTTGTAGATATTTTAAAAAAAAACTATAGATTTTACGTTTTTGCGGATTTTTTATTTAAAATTTTTTTTGCAAAAAAAATAATTATAATCTGGTTTTAGAAACATACACTAAAATATAAAATATGAAAATAAAAACGTAATTAAAGATTAAAATAAATCGTATGCTAGTACAATTCAATTGAATTTAATAACTTTAAATTATTTTACAAAAAATATTTTACCTTATTAATGAATACATAAATTAGTTACTAAATTATATAAACAACCAAATTTTAAATCAATCGTAGTAATTCTTCTACCGCAGCAACTTTCCTGTACGAAATTAATTGTTAGTTATATTGTATTTACGAGTAAGATCAGTTAATAACTTTTTAATTTACCTACACCTTGAGAACGTATAAAGTATGCTTTGAAACAAATGAACGTTATGGAAGTATATTAAGAAGTAAATAGTATCTATGTACCTACTCGTGTCACAAAAGCTGGTAATAATTTCTAATGGTTTCGCCCAAAACAAATGTCATATCCAAAAATTTTTCGGTTAAAAAATTAAAATTTAAAATATAAAAAATTGTTACAAAAATTTCAACTACAAAAGTATTACCAGTTTTTGTGACACCAGTAAATACTATTTATATTAATAAATAATTTGGATGATACATTTAACATTCATTTGTTTCAAAGCATACTTTATAATAATTTTTATATTCTCAAGATGTATGTAAGTAAATTTAAAAGGTAAATTAAAAGTTTAACTAAATACAATTTAACTAACAATTAATTTGGTACAGGAAAGTTGCTGTAGTAGAAAAATTACTACGGTTGATTTAAAATTTGGTTGTTTATTTAATTTAGTAACTAATTTATGCATTCATTAATATGGTAAAATATTTTTTGTAAAATAATTTAAAGTTATTAAATTCAATTGAGTTGTACTAGCATACTATTTATTTTAATCTTTAATTACGTTTTATTATTTTTTTTTTGCAAAAAAAATTTTAAATAAAAAATCCGCAAACACGTAAAATCTATAGTTTTTTTAAAATATCTACAAAACGAAACATGCTAGGTACATACAACCTTATACCAAAAGAAAGGTTGTAATATTTACTACAAAACGCAAAACTAACATACAGGGTGTCCCATTAAAAAAAATGAGAAAATTTTGTATTTGCAAATAGTGATCACACTGTATATTTTATGGCTAAAAGTAAAAAATATTAAATTATTTAAAAATAACACTATATTTTAAAAACTTTGACCTATCACCTAAATTTTTATTTCCTTGGAAACATAATCCACAACCCTATAAATATTACCATTTTTCTCAATAAAAATGTAAATATTTCGAAAATTATTAACTTTAGACCTATAAGACCTTATACAAATTTTTCATATTTTTAAATAATATATTCAAAAATGATTTAATATACAGGGTGTTCCATTTAAAAAATACAACTTTGGTTCATACCGTCGTTCTGACTCACCCTGTATAATTGAAAATAATTTTAAATTATAGACCTCTTTGATACACATTAGTTTTGTTATAAACATTTTTTTGTATATCTCATAGTTTAGCCGTAATCAAAGAAGACCAGAGGTTTGGCGCACCCTGTATATTGTAGCGTGCTTACGGTTAAAATAATACTCTCGGTTCGTTTATACGAATTTATTTATACAAGTTACAGACGAATTTATTTAACAGACTCTCGCTTAAAACTAACCCTATTTACAAAATTTGCTCTTATACAGTGCGTCCATAAAGTAACGCATAAATTCGTTATTTCGTAAACCGGTTACTTTAAAGAAAGTTCCCGAAACAGGCGATTTTTATTTTTAAATTACGGTTTTTTGGCATATATATCATACTAGGGACGTCATCCATCTGGACGTGATGACGTAATCGATGATTTTTTTTTAAATGAGAATAGGGGTTATATGATAGCTCATTTGAAAGGTTATTCAATTCTCTATCCAATAATATAAACATTAACATAATTATTTATACAGTGTGTTCAAAAAACATTTTTTTAATTAAAATAAGTGAGACAAAAAGAAGAATATAATGTAATTATTTAAGTCAAAATAAATTTTACTACTGTCAGTAAACCGAAAAAAATTTTATTTGACAAATTTCTCTCCATTACAGAAATTTGTTATGACAAATAAAATCAATCCTTACACGAACTTCTTTGAAATTGTTATTGCTCATTTGCTAGGATTGGAAGAAAGTATTGTAAACTATTTTCCTGACATTGACTCAGATGACTTATATAACTGGATGATGGACCCGTTTTCGTGCGACCCAAAAAAAACCAGCCGGAATGACAAATGTTTTTCAGAAGTTTTTCAAAATCTACTTGAGATCAGCGAAGATAGCAGTTTAAAACTCAAATACCGTGAAGGGAGCCAAGAAGAGTTCTGGATGCAGGTATATTCAGAAAATAATATTGTTGGCAAGGTTGCAATGAAAAAACTTGTGTGTTTCACATCGACTTATCTCTGTGAGTCTTCTTTCTTTGCATATGCTTACATTAAAAACAAATACAGAAGCAAACTTCAAGCATCAAGGGATTTGAGGGTCAAACTTACAAATATTCCCATTATTATAAAGGATAGAACGAAAACATCGTCCAGTTCGTTCATCACATTAAGTAAGGATATTTGAATATCAAACGTACTGTATTTTATTGATCTGAAATAAAGTTTATACTGAAATCAAATGAGCCTCAGAATTGCATTTTTTTTTTCATTTTTTGTCGTTTTCCAAATCCCTTCAAGGCTTGGTGTGCCTCGAAATAATTTTATCCCTACAAGGGTGCCGCGACTAAAAAAGTTTGAGAACCGCCGCTATAGGCAACTCTCTTTTCATCTAAGTCATACTGAACATATTTCATAATCTTACATTCTAGCATCTGATCTAATCTTGTGTTCCATAGTCGTTATTTCAAATTTCATGTTCTGTGCTTTGTGTTTCGCTGATATGACAGTGACACTTCATCCCTACTCCCTGACACAAACTGAAAATGGAAGGGAAGAATTAATTTATTTAAAGGCATGCAATTTGGATATTAGCTTCATTTTAATCCATCAACACATATTCTCTCTTGGGGTAAGAACATTCATTTTTTTTTCTAATAATTACATTTCTACATCTAACAGTTTTTATAATTTTTTTTCTCTAACCTCCAAATGTTCAACCATGTGTTTGGTTTCTATATTTCATCTCATCTATTGATATGCTTTTAGTAATCAGATAGTTTTACTATTAGTAATTGATTCCATTTAATTTACCCTTACCATCTACTATTTTCTGAATACTATTTGGCAAAGATACTATTTTGGTTTTCACTTCTTGATTTTTGATATGTGTTTTTATCTTATAGTTTTTGGGAATAAAACCACTCTTCTCCCTCCGAGAGCTTTAAGCATCCTCAAATCGCCGGCGATAAAAGAACGAGGAACATGGCATCTAGACTGCAACCAAATCATCTAGACTGCAACGACCAACATCTGTAGGCCTGGTGGCCCTGATCCAACCGCAGTACCAAAGTACCATTCGACATACATCAAGAAGTTACCATCGAACCAGATACCAAAAGCCATAAGTATAATCCAGAATTGTTAGTTTTTGGCATGAATTTGAATATATTTGTTAATGCATTTAATAAGTCACATTTTTATTATATCTTTATGAACAATAAACATGATTGGTTAAATATTACTGTTTTGTTTGCTCTATTCTGGATTTTCATTGTTCATGTTTTTGATTAGGACAAGGTGGACTCATAACTTGGGAGATTGAGCTAGTCTGGGGTAGGCGATAACTATCTTAGTTGGTTGAGATATTATTTTCGAATAGTATTTCAATTAGCTTCTTCTTCTTTAAGTACCGTGCCCAAATTTTTAGGCGTAGGTAGCTTCCATAACAATTTGCCGATATCGTTCTCGATCTTGTGCGGCATGTAACAATTGATCTGCTGATAAGCCAGTCCACTGACGAAGGTTTCGGAGCCATGAATATTTCTTTTCTTTCTTTCTTTCTTTCGACCAATTCCTCTTTTTCCGTCGATCTTTCCATTGAGTATTAACTGCAGCATCCTGTATCTGCTACCTCTCATTATATGCCCCAGATATTCAAGTTTTCTCTTTTTTATCATCTTCATTAAGTCACCTTCGCCTTGACCTACTCTGTTTAAGACTTCTCTGTTTGAAATGCGTTGAACCCAAGATATTCTGAGCATTCTACGATACGACCACATCTCAAAGGCTTCTAATTTGTTCATCATGTTAACCTTCATGATCCAGGTTTCACATCCATATAGTAATACACGATACACATAACATTTTAAGAACTTGATTCTTAGTTGTAAGTTCAGCTGAGAGTTGCTCAGAATAGATCTAAGTTTCATAAATGCTCCTCTTGCAATTTCTATACGAGTTTTAATTTCTTCATCCGGATTTAGTGTCTCGTTTATCCAACATCCTAGGTATTTAAAATGGTTAACTCTTGTTATTGATTCATCATTGACAATTAGTTGCATAGGGCCGACGTCTTGTTTACTAACCACAAGTAACTTTGTCTTTGTTGCATTTATGTTAAGTCCGTTATTGGAGCATTCTCTAGTGACTCGATCTATAAGGAATTGAAGATCTTCGATATTTTCAGCCATGATCGCGGTGTCGTCTGCATATCTGATGTTGTTAATAGTTTCTCCCCCGATTCAAACTCCACATTGTCCTTCCAAGGCTTCATTAAAAATTATTTCTGAGTATACGTTAAACAAAGTTGGGGATAACACACAACCCTGTCTGACACCTTTTTGAATGCAAATTTTGTCTGTTTCTTTGCCGTCTACCAGAATAGAAGCTTCTTGATTCCAATATAGATGTTGTAAAAGTCTCAGATCTTTATCGTCTATTCCAATCATTTCTAGATATTCAAACAACCTATCATGTTGAACTCTATCAAACGCCTTCTCAAAATCTATAAAGCAGACGTAAATTGGTTTCTGTACTTCCCATGACCTTTGAAGTAATGTTAACATTGAGAACAAAGCTTCCCTTGTTCCCAATCCTTCTCTGAAACCGAATTGTTTGTTTCCCATTGTCTCTTCACATTTCTGCTTGATATTAGGCTTTTTTGGGAGTGGAATAAATGCAGACTCTAACCATATCTGTGGCATCATACCAGTCTCGTATATATGGTTATAAATGTTTGTTAGTTGTGAGACATTGTCGTCATCCAGAAGTTTGAGCCAGTCTGATGGTATTTGGTCAGGGCCTGGAGATTTCCCATTTTTGCTCTGTTTGATGGCTTTCTCTACTTCCGCTTTTAAAATACTAGGACCAGTGGTATACTTTGTGGTGTTAAGTGGTGGTCTCGTATCCAGGAAGAGCTCTTTTATATAGTTAGTCCATTCTTCCTTTTTTTCATCCAAGTCGAGAATTATTTTACCTTTGGAGTTTCTCATAAAGTGAGGAGTTCTTTTTCTCTGAGTGTAGGTAATTTCTTTAAGCTTTTTATGTATATTAAACTCGTCATGTTTTCTTTGTAGTTCTTCCATTTCACGACATCTTTGTTCCATCCAGTCCTCTTTTGCTCGCTTAACCTCGTATCTTATTTGTCGATATATTATCTCTCTATACCGAATCTCGTCTTTGTTTTTCCAATTTCTTCTTTGTTGAATAAGGTCTAGTATTTTATCGGTCATCCAATCCTTTTTCTTTATTGGGTCTTTTTCTGGTTTCAAAACTTCGTTTGCTATGGTGACCATGGAGGAATTCATGATATCTAGATTTTGACCGATATTTTCTTGTCCAGATCTTTCTAACTGTTTTTTAATCTCACGATTTATCTTATTTCCGAACTCATCTGATATTACGGCATTTCTTAGGAGTCGAGTATTAGGTTTCTTCTGCGTTGTGGGGGCTTTTATTCTTTTTAGTTTTAGTTTGAATCCAGCACAGGGCAGATTATGGTTAGTTGCTGCGTCTGCACTTGGGTATGTTTTTGCAGATGTAATACTGTTTCTAAACCTTTTATTAATGATAATGTAGTCAATTTGATTGCTGACTACCTTTCCCTCTTGATAAGCTGGAGATTTCCAGGTATATAGTCGTCTTTTAGGTTGCTGAAAGAAAGTATTTGCTATAATGCATTTCTCTTCTTGGCAGAACTGTATTAGTCTTTGCCCTCTTTCGTTCCTTTCTCTAAGTCCATACTTTCCGGTTATATCTTGTGTGATTTCGGCACCAACTTTTGAGTTGAAGTCTCCCATAATAATTGTAGCTTCATGTTTTTTGTACTCCGGAGAATTTGTTTAATTTGGCTGTAGAATTGCTCAATTTCTTCATCTGGTTTGTCAGCTGTTGGCGCATAGACTTGTATTATATTAATATTCAGTAGTTTATTTTGCAGCTGAATCATCATAATACGATCATTGAAAGGGACGAAATTTCGGATACAGTTACGAATTTCTTCTTTGACAATGATTGCGACTCCGTTACGTCTGGGTCCTTCTGCCTTTCCCGAGTGGTATACAATGTATCCATTACTCTCAAATATGTTTGACCCTAGCCATTTCGTCTCGCATATACCTAGGATAGGAATGTCTAGTCTGGCCATTTCTAGCTGAATATTTTGTAATTTCGCACCTTCAAACATAGTTGTTACGTTCCACGTAGCTATCTTGTGGATTTCCACGACACGGGGTTTTCGTGTGTTGACGACCTGAGAGGCTCCGTGGTCTGGTTTTGATCTTCCTCCCCTGCCGGATCTTGGATTCCGAAGTCCATGATCATTAAATGTATCTATAGTTTCCTTATCTGTCATGGGAAGCTGTACTAGAGATATCCACAAGGATCTTTAATGTAGTGGTTTCTCCTGGCCTTCTACATCCTGATGCCGTTGACCATTTCCTGGTTCCTCCGCCTTTGAGACCGATTTCTCGGTCTCAGGACAACAGAGTGCCCTACCACTCACCAACTTATCCGCCCGAAGCCGTTGGTCAGTAAGTGGGGGATTGCTTATACCGGCAATCATTCGGTGAGAAGTATTGATAGAAGAAGTGATAGAAGTAGAAAATAGTGACCCGTCTGCCCTCGGAAACCTAATAGCCATTCGGGGTCGGAAAAAGTAAGAATTGGCCAAGTGAGGCCGATAGGAAAGATTAAAGATATTTTACTCAAGACAAGTTGAAAGAGAGTAAAATGTGAAGGCCCTCATGACTCGCCAGATGCGACTCATGAGAGTATGAGTATTTTTCACCTTTTGTTCCCGCTCATACATCGGGGTGTTGACTACAGACTGTATGGCTTGTCCAGCGTACCATAGCATGATGTAACGAAATGCATGCACTCCCATATAATTTTGGAGCCCACACATTTCGTGACAACATGGCCTGACTAAATAGCTGACTCAATTAGCTGGAATAGTCTATTGTCGTTTTCGTTTCAACATACAATATACTACCTAATATCAGCGAACTCTGAAAAATAACAAAAAGAGCAGTATTACCTTAATTACATTTTTTTGCAATGCCTAACAATAGCCGTGTACCGATGGATAAACCAATGAGAGTTAAAAATAGTTTCAGCGAATGCAGCCCATGGAATAACGTAGATAATCAAGTTTCAGTAATGGTCTAATGGGAATATTATGTTTGGGAGGTAGGTGAATTCGGCAACATTTTAATCCCAACGGTGAATTTTAACTATGACAGTGAAATAAAATTATTGCTAGAATCGGATATTCCGGTTATACAGAGAATAATTTACTGGGTAAAATTTATTTAGTCATAGATGAGCGTATATCTATACATTTGAATGAGTTTCTTTGAAAAGAGAAAAAGTAAACGATACTTTAAAACAAGTTATTCACACGATTATGGAATAAGCAAATTACACCATTTGTAAGATATTTTTATATCTTCTATAATCTGAGGTTTAGAAGAAACCTGAACAGTTTAAAGGAACAATTTATGAAGTTATGCAAGGAAGCATCCAAAAGGGGTTTAGAAATAAATCAAAACAAAACAAAATACCTAATATGCTCAAGAAAAAATCCAGTTTTAAATATTGGTGAATATGAGTTTGAAAAGGTAGAACACTTAAATATCTTGGAGTCTCAGTTAATGAAACTAATGACTAATGATAGAAGCATCGTAATCAGGGAAAGGGTCCAGGCAGAAAACAGCATACTGGCAACTCTCCGAACAGAGATTAAACTCTCATGCAAAAATCAGACTGCTATTATCACCAAATGGGCGTTTTAATGAGTGGAACATGTAGAATATGTCAAATGACAGGAATTATGACAGGTGATAAATACAAGTCTAATTTTTGCATGAGAGTTTAATGAAAGGGTAACAAATCAATTGAAAGTTCTGTCCGACAAAATACATGGGACGTTTTCCTGGGCTGACGTTCCAAATTTTTAAATTGTTCCACAATTAAAAATTTCCCTGTTCCAGTGTTCCCATACATCAAACGTTTGCCCGATTAGACACCCTTAAGCTATTAACAAATTTTCAGCTTGCTATTAATCAACTTTTTTTTCATACGCGGGATCCAGACCTAATTCGCATTCGCATTTTATTTCTGTTTTTTTTTTCAAAAAATATCCTTCCGTAAAACCGAATAGAATTCCAGTTGATTTCGCAGAGTTTATTTATTACATTACACAACTTTCTTATTGAACTCAAAGGTTATTCGACTAACCCTAATTTACTGGTTTTCCCACCGATCTCTTATTCTTCTTCTCGAACTTTGACATTGCTAAAGTTTGTGAGTTACCTTTATTTGGTAATAGCGCTCAGAGAAGTCATTTTCCGTTACCATTGGCATGCACGCTTGTGGATTTTATTGGCTTATCAATGTTTACGGAAATTTACGTCCAAATAAGAAATATTTTTCATCGCAGGATAGCAGGAAAGACTCGGCAACATACAGAATTTACTCAAACTTATTTTATGGCAGTAGAACAAGATAAATATAGTCAAAAGTTTTTTTATTTACATAAAGCCGAATTAAACATGAAAGGTTATTGGCGGATATTGAACGAATTTATGAAAATTTATAAACTACGAGATTTGTTTTTTTAGTTTTGCATATAACCGCTTAGAGGGCGCAACCAATAAAACCTTCAGATACAAATGTAACCTCAATCTTTTGTTGGCATAAATCCAGAGTTTCACTGCGATACAACAGGTCGTGCACATACAGTGCATTTTTTAAATTAGCAAGTCGGTCGCAAAATGGACAAAATTAATATTTTCGAGCAATAATTTTTTACAATTTTTTCCAAGGATTATCCCAACAGCAATGTGTCGCGGAAATGGTTTCTGTGTTTAGGAATGAAGAATCACACCAGTCAACTATTTCCCGCTGGTATTGCGGATTTCAACGTGGCTGCTCCAGTTTTAGCGACGAATCCAACTCAGGTCCACCCAAAACAGCACTCAAACAACAAAATATTGAGACCGCCATGTACGTAAGATACCGGGAGATAGAGGGCATCTCGATCTAAAAGATGCTACATGAAGAACGGGGTGTTACGAAGTTGGTTTCCAGTTGGATCCCTCATTTCCTCACAGAAGAACAAAAAGCGATTCGCGTCAATTGGTGTCGAAAAACATTGGAACGGTTCAACAAAGGAAGCTTAAATAACGTTTATTGTTAGTGGGGATGAATATTGGATTTACTCCTACGAACCTGCGAATAAACGCCAATCAGCTGTGTTGGTGTTTCACGATGAGGAAAAACCAACAAACGTGATCCGTTCTCGAAGTGTGTCAGAGAAAATTGTAGCAACTTTTGTGTCAAAATCTTCTTATGTGACAATTGCTTTAGAAGATCGAAGAACGGTTACTCCTGATTGATACATAACCGTTTGTTTACTAGATGTTATTGAGAAACTCAGACAAAGCAACATATAACGGCGATTCATCCAACATCAGGACAATAAAAGTGCTCAGAATGCTCAAGACAATAGAGGTTTTGGACCTTTAAAACTTCGAATTGTTAAACCATCCAGCGTATAGCCCCGACCTTAGTGCCAATGACTCCTTCAAGTTCCCAAAGATCAAGAATTCAATGCGTGGGCAGTGATTTCAGTCGCCAGAAGAAGCCATCGGTGCCTATAAAACAGCGATTTTACAGGTGTCAACTGAAGACGGGAATAATAACTGTTTTACCAATTGGTTTGAACGAGTGGACTGAACGAGAATTGTTTATCGATATTGGTGGGACATATTTTGAAAAGAAATAAAGTACTTTAAAGTTTATTATACTTTTTGTCTTTATGACTATATGCAAATCTAAAAAGACAACCCTCTTATTCTTCATCTCGAACTTTGACATTGCAAAAGTTTGTGAGTTACCTTTATTTGGTAATAGAGCTCAGAAAAGTCATTTTCCGTTACCATTTGCTTGTACGGCTATGGATTTTTATTGGTTTATCAATGTTTAGGGAAATTTACGTCCAAATAAGAAATATTTTTCATCGCAGGATAGCAGGAAAGACTCGGCAACATACAGGATTTACTCAAACTTATTTTATGACTGTAAAACGAGGTGAATATACATGGAAGTTATATTTCTGCATGTTGGATGAACTGATTTTTTTATTTTATCTATTATTATCGTCTTGTTTTAGTTTTGTTTCTCTTGTTTTTTGTTTTATAATATTAATTTTTTTATAATTAGCTCCCATTTTGGTTCCATTTAACTAAATGGAAAAATTGTTTTAACATTGGTTTTATTGACTCTAAATTTATTTATTTATTAATTAGAAAGTTTTAGGGAAACCACAGAATTTTTTAAAACGATCTTTTTTGGAAATCGAAACGTTAAACTTAAGTTAGGATGCAAATATTCAGAACTATGACTAAAAAAGAAGGATCCCATGGGGCAGTGTTCCTAGATCCATACTTTATTATATACCTGTAACATCCGGTGAAATATCTAAAGTACCTGTAAATAATAAACTGTCTGGCAGCTTTGAAATCAACAGTGGACTCAAGGGTGAACTTGTATTAGAGAAAACCATGAGCTCGGCCGAAATAATAACAGAATTGCTATCGGTTCAAGGTCCCAAGCTTACTAGCATATAGCAGATGACATTGATTTCGTTGGAGACTACATCCTGTCCATAAAAGACATTTTAAAATAAGGTGTAAGGAGCAACAAGTAAAGTAGGGCTGAAGAGAAGACGAAATATATGTGTATAAATAGAACGACTCAAAGAGACAGCACAGGACAAAATGTGACAGTCAACACCTTCAATTTCTAAAGAGTACAACGTTTTAAGTATCTAGGGGCCGTAATCACAGCTGATAACGATGTTACCGAAGAAATAAAAGAGAGAATTCAATCGGAAAATCGATGTCTATTCGCACTGGATAAGCTTATGAAATCAAAAAATCTTACAAGAAGTTCAAAGATCAAAATCTATAAATCCATCGTCAGACCTGTACTAACATATGGAGGCAAATCGTTGACCATGACCAAAGCAAACGAAGAAAGCTCAGAAATTTTGAACAAAAAATACTTATTTGACTAAAAATTTTCGGATCTCACCACGACATCATCACAAACCAGTATATAAGCAGAACTAATATCGAATTAAAAGCACTCTACAATGACACCGATATTATTAAATCACAGCGACTAAGATGGAAAGGCCACTTGCACAGAATTCAAAACGGGTGACTTGCAAGACTGGTATGGAACAAATTGGAAAAAAGTTGTACAGTGAGCCAAGATCCACCCAGGGATGTAGCGCTACATGATGATGATGATGATGTAACATCCCTGTTACGGACAATATGGCCGGACGATATTAAACAATAAATCCACATGAATTCCCAATTTATTTTCTGCGTGTCAGGTTATGTAAGGAAAAGCCAGCTGGTATGCCTGACAGCATCCCTAAAACCTAATTTTTGAAGACATCATCATCATCATTTTCAGCCCATAGTCATCCACTGCTGAACATAGGTCTCCTCGAAAAACTTCCATTCAGATTTATCTTGCGATGCTGCAATCTGCAATCCAGTTGGTACAAATCCTCTTTATGTCGTCAGTCTATCTTGTGGGTGGTCTTCCCGGGTTTTGTCTGTCAGCTCTCGGTCTCCAATCCAAGATGTTTTAGGTCCACCTACTATCTTTCATTCTAGCGATTTGTTTGAAGACATACTACCCTGTATATACGATTCAGTAATTGCCGTACTCTTCCATCCACCATGCCGCTTCAACGTTGCCATACTGACTGCAGTGTCTGTCAGAAGAGTTGCCGATTTACATTCGATGCAGAGTGACGACCTGTTAATACTTGTCAGGATCGCTCAAATCCAAAATTTTGTAATTCTGAAGGGGATTTTCCAAATGTTTTTTTTTTCAACTGGTTGTACAGTACAGTAACCTTATCTGTAGGTCAGAAAAAATTCAGTTTAGTGTTTATCGTATATGCATTTTTCTATATTTTCGGTAGCTTTTGTGCTACTTTTTCCGCCTTTCTTCAGATTTCGTCGGGAATATCAAAACTTTCCAGCATTTTAACTTTTTAGATTTGACAGGAGCAAATGTTTATTTATGTTTGACATCATTGCCATTCCGACGATAATTTCTTACTCTACTATAATAAATTTTCTAAATTTTTTAGTATGACATAAAAGTTTGTATGCACTGTGCGTGGGCATTAATAATACAGGGTCAAATTAGTCCCAGACTAATTTATCCAGACTATATCTCTTAAACCAATAAAGATTTTCGAATTGGACAAAAACCTATCTATTTCATTTATAGTACTCTTTATTATGGCGTAGAAAATATCATCCCCTCAATATTCATCCCTTAGTTACAACCCCTAACTTTAATTTTTTTAATAGCATCCTGTATATTTTTTATAGTTTTTGATGTGATCTTCTATCGTCTATTCAACAGATTTTTTAAAAATAAAATCGATTCGCAAGTAATCAAGAAAATATCAGTTTATTTTTGTTAATTATGTGTCCCAGACTAATTTATCAAGGCTATATTTTTTAAACGAATAGAGATTTTCGAATGGGACAAAAACTGACCTATTCCATTTGTAATACACTTTAATATGACGTAGAAAAAAAAATCATCCCCTGAATATTCATCCCTTAGATACAATTAAATTTAATCCCTAACTTTAATTTTTTAACAGCACCCTGTAAATAAGGGATGAATTTTTTCTACGCCATATTAAAGTGTACTACAAATGGAATAGAAAAGTTTTTGTCCCATTCGAAAATCTCTATTCGTTTAAGAAATATAGCCTGGATAAATTAGTCTGGGACAGATAATTAACAAAAAAAAAAAAAATGTGTGTGTACTTTTGTACGCACGTATGAAGTTATACTTCTATTATTATGATTTCAACGAAATTAATATACTTAACAGGTTATTTGTATTTTATTTAAATATTAAACTAACTTTCTTTACCTACCACTTTTAAAAAAATTTTTTAGTAAAACGACACCAAAAATTAAAAAAAAAATAGAATATGAATCGTCCGGGATTTGAACCCGGGACCTCTTTATCTCCGGTCACACGCTCTACCACTGAGCTATATCCCTTTTGCTTTGACATGTTACAAGATTTCTCATATACTCACCAAGTGAAGTATCCAAAAATACTTTAAATATACTTACTATTATTATAAAATATCTTCTTCCCGAAGAAGACAAACCCAAAGACACAAAAATTATAATAAATAATACATTTACTTAACACTAATATATCCTTTTATATGATATAATATGACTTAATTGCGCTGACAGCGCTGATACGTACATCTTGAAAGATTAGCAACGAAATACATACTGTCTGTGTGCGCATGCGCCCGGCATGTGATAAAATTTCACTCTCGATCGTAAAGAAGTATAACTTTAATAAACTGATATTTTCTTGATTACTTACGAACCGATTTTATTTTTAAAAAATCTGTTGAACAGACGACAGAAGATCACATCCAAAACTATAAAAAATATACAGGGTGCTATTAACAAAAATTAAGTTAGGGGTTATAACTAAGGGACGAATATTTAGCGGATGATTTTGTATACACCATATTAAAGAGTATTACAAATGGAATAGATCAATTTTTGTCCCATTCGAAAATCTCTATTCGTTTAAGAGATATAGCCTGAATAAATTAGTCTGGAACACCCTGTATACATATGTGTATACAATCGGGCGACTTATTGAGGATAGTCACCCTAAGGCGTAAACATCTACTTAATGCCCTTGGTACATAAATAACTATTAAACATAAAACAACTTGCAATAATAGTAAATTCTACTACGAAATGTTTTGCTCCTCTAACTAAATGAACAACTCGAAATGTTTTATTAAAAGTTTTCCAAACAATTTCCGTGTAAATACTGATATAAAAAAGGACTCGTCCGTGTTTTCCTTGAAATTCAACCAGCAATTCCTCATGCTCTATTCGGGTTAGCATGTACGGAAAATATAGAAATTATGAAGGATGTTTCTCCATAATAAATGGATTTTTGCATTAGTTTTCGGTAGGTCACATTTCGTATTGACTTCTCGGATGAAGATTATGATGGAATATTCATGGAATAATATTTTAATGAGAATCGGAAAATATGGAAAACAGAACAGCTACCGGGAATTTAATGCATCGAAAAAAATTCACAGAATAAACTTGTGCAATATCGAGGAAAATTTTAAAAGCTAACAGTAAAAAGCATACAAATTTATTCTAGTTATACACTCTAATTATACACTTCTGATCAAAAGAATCCAGACACTTGCATTTTTTTATGTTTTTTTGAAGTTATACTTCTTTACGATCGGGAGTGAAATTTTATAATGCCGGGCGTTGCTAATATTTCAAGATATGTACCTATGGATCAGCGCAAATAAGTCATTAAAAGGATATTTATTAATGTTTTTAGTAAATGTATTATTTATTATAATTTTTGTGTCTTTGGATTTGTCTTCCTCGGGAATAAGATATTTTATAATAATAGTAAGTATATTTAAAGTATTTTTGTATACATCACTTGGTCTATTAACACTAGAAGCACCAGAGCGGTCATTTTGACTGCTTTCTATTTTTGACCCTCTGTATTACCTATTCCTAGTTGTTTTAGAAAGTTGATAATTTAGGACTTTTCCTAGATCTACTTGAGGATTATAATTTCTCCTTTACAGGTACTTAGTGTAATTACAAGCAAGCAAGCAATTTGATTTAACCCGACCTGTGGGAATGTCCACCCTCTCGAAAGAGTACATTCGGGTGTAACAATTCATTGGGGCGAGGTGTTTTGACCCGAGTATATACATGGATCACCCCACCTCGCTCAAATGCCCCAGGCCATCCCTTTCCCCCCATAGCACGCTGATGCGCGATGGGGGCACAACTATCGTAGCCAAATGCTCTTCACAATGGAATCCTGGGTAATAAGATTCCAATGTGGTACCCTAATCGAATGCAAAAACTAGGCCAGCGTGATGCGCTCTATGCCTTTATCTTCTTTCTTACTTATCCGCGGAACTAAAAATTGCTTGCTTGGGCCCCGAGTCATCGTGCTGAGCCCTAGTGGGCTCCGCCCGATGACTCGTTGCTCGAGTTTGTATGTGTTTTATGGTTTTTTATAATTTTTTTGGGGGCTTTCGCCATTTTTTTATTTTATTTATATTTTTTTGGGGGCTTATGCCCTTCTGTAATTTTCTAAAATTCACTTACCTTAGAGGCGATCGTGGTACTTGATCTTCGTATGTAACGCTGTCTTCGGCACTTGTTTTCGAGCTACGAACTCACTACTATCACTTATCACTTTTATACTCTTATCCCACTATTTGTTGCTTCGGACGTCTGTGCTTCCATCGGTGGAACTCATCATACCTTAGCGTCTCTCGCAGTATGTAATTTGGGTGGTGCTCCAGTTCCGCGAATTTGGTCCTTGCCTTATCTGTCATGATTTCGGTGACTCTCACCTGTTGGAGTTCTCTGAACAGGAATCTTTCAGCTACATATCTTGGGACTCTGGCGGCCTCCCTCAAGCTGTTGTTGTGGGCTGCTTGGATCTTCTTTTTGTGTGTGTTACTTACATGTCCCCATGCGAGAGACGCGTATGTTAATACCGGTAGGATTATACTATTGATCAGTCTTAACCTTGTTTTCAGTCTTAGTTTGCTTTTCCTGCCTGTGAGTCCTCTTAGTGTTGCTTTTGCTATGTTGGCCTTCCGGACTGTGGCTTCTATGTGTTGTTGGAAGGTTAATCCTTTGTCCATGATGACTCCTAGGTATTTAGCTTCGTTTTTCCACTCGATGGGTCTGTTCTGCACCGTCAGCTGTTCCTCTGGCTGTTGTCTTCCTTTCTTGTATAGAACCGCTTGCGTTTTATCTGAGTTGATGGCTATCTTCCATTTTATACTCCATTCTTCTATTTCTTCTAACGCTGTTTGCAGGTTGGTCACTGCTATATCTACATTTCTATGTTTGGCCGCTATCGCTGTGTCGTCGGCGTAGAGGCTCATGAGGGTACCTGGTGTTCTAGGTACATCAGCGGTGTATATCGTGTACAGCAGGGGTGACAGGACCGCTCCCTGGGGTACCCCAGCTTCCGGGTTTCCGAGCTCGGACAGGACTTGTCCTATCCGAATCCTGAAAGTCCGGCCGCCCAAGTACGACGAGATTAGTCTCGTCATCGCCCCGCTGTACCCGTAATCACGCATTTTGTATAAGAGCCCCTTGTGCCAGACTCTATCGAACGCTTTACTTACGTCCAGGAACGCTGCTCCAGTGTACTGCTTGTCGTTGAAACCAGCTGCTATGTACTCGGTTAGTCTGAGTACTTGTAGCTCGCTGGAGTGCTCTGCTCTGAATCCGAATTGAGCTTCTGGGATGATATTTAGTCTGTTCGTTTCCGCTTGCAGTCTGCTTAGAATGATTCTTTCCACTATCTTGCTGATCGCTGGAAGTAAGCTGATTGGCCTGTAGTTCTGCGGGAATGTGTGGTTCTTGCCAGGTTTTGGGATCATGATGACATGGGCCTCTTTCCATCTGTTTGGGAATATCTTGTATCTTAGTATTGCGTTCACTATATTTGTGAAGTACACTATAGCTTTTCTGGGCAAATATTTTAGGGCTCTGTTTGTTATTTCGTCTAAGCCAGGCGCTTTTCTCGGCGAACTGTTTTTGATGTGTTCGTTGATTTCTTCCGGTGATGTTGGGGGAATGAAGTCCTCTGGGTCTTCTGGTCCTTCTTCTTGTTCTTCAACTTCTTCCAGGAAGTCGTCGTCTTCGTCTTGGTGGTAGTTTAGGTCGCATTCCCTTTCGAGTGTAGCCCTCATCGCTTCTGCTTTATCCACTATGGTGTATACCATACCGTGTCTTCCATGTAGTGGGGGGATGGGTTTTCTGTCGCTTCTCAACATTTTCTGTAGTTTCCACACATTTTTCATGTTTGAGTCTTGTTCTTCCGTCTCTTGTACAAAGTTGTCCCATTTTTTACTACGGTGGAGTTGTAGGGCCGTTTTGACCTCTCTGTTTAGAATATTTGCCCAGGATTTGTCTACTCGATTTCTTGTTCTTCTTGCTGTTTGTTTTGCTCTATTTTTTTCCCTTATCAAATCTTGTGTTTCTTGTGGAATATCTTTGAACCTTCCCATGTAAATCTCGACTTCTTCCTCTGTTGTGCTGCTTCTGATTGCCTCTTGTATGATGTTTTCGAGCTCTAGGACTTTTCCTTCTATTTCTTCTGGATTGTTTATCACTGGCACTATATTTATTCCTTCACTTACTAGACTTTTGTAGTTTGTCCACTTTATTTTCTTTTTTGTTCTTTTTGGTGGGTTTGTCTCTTCCCATGTTCCGATCTCTAGTAGGATGGGGTGGTGGTCAGTTGATCCTTCGTTCAGCGTAATTAATTCTGATTGCAGTCCTAGGTTTTTGGCCACAACTATGTCGATATGGGTTGGAAGTCCATTTCCTGGGTAGTGGGTAGGTTCTTCTGGGCCCATTGCTATTGTGTCTTCATTGTTTTCTATGTATCTATTTAGTAGTCGTCCGTTTCGGTTCGTAGCTCTGTCGTTCCAGATGGGGGATCTTGCATTCAGGTCTCCTATTATGATGGATGGTTCGGCGATGTTTAGGAACGCATTTAGGTCATCGTCCATTAAAGGGTCTTGTGGTCTTACGTAAGCTGATGTGATTCTTACTGCTCCTTGCCTCATTTTCACTTCTACTGTTGTAGCCTCCATGTTGACCAGTGGTGGAGTCGTGAATCTGGTGTGTCTGATTCCCTTTTTTACTAGGATGGCCGTTCCTCCTGATCTTCTGGTGTGGTCGTTCCTGTATACATCGTATCCAGGGAATTTTAAGTTAAAGTTGTTAGTTAACTTGGTTTCCTGGATTGCTACGATGTCCATCTCGTATCTACTTGCGATTTCATCCATGATGTTCTGGTTTGTTGATATTCCTCCTGGATTCCAGGAGCCTATCCTCAAGTATCCCCTGTCTGTCAGCATTACTTCTGCGCTTCCCTGGTGCCTTGTATAACTTCTCTAACTACCCTAGTCACTATTCTGACTATGTAGTCTTCATCAGGGATCGCTGTTTGGTGTTGGTTGTTTTGCGTGGCCTGGGCGTAGGTGGTGCCGGTGGCTTGTGGTCTTCTTGCCTGTGGTTGTTGTTGTTGCGGCCTCCTTGGTGGGGGTCTTCCCCACGTAGGGCATCTTGGGCATCCTCTGTAGCTGGCTGGATGGCTGCCTTTACAGTTGGCACATGTAGCTTTAACTTCTTTGGCCCTTTTGCACATCTTAGTGGGGTGATCCTCACCGCATTTGACACACCTGGGGTCCTTGTGGCACGCGTTCTGGGCGTGGTGGTAGCCTTGGCAGTTGAAACACTGCGTGGGTCCTGTCGCTTTTCGGAGATCCTCTACCACGACCTTCATGTGGCACAGGTTGGTTATGCGTCTCGCCGCCTCGACGTCCCCCTGATCCAGAGTTATGACGAACATAGGTAGCTGTCTTCTTGGGCCGGCTCTTGTCGACATATTCTTTGCTGCTTGGCAGTCAATGTTATATTGATCTGCCATGTCATTCTTGATCTCTTCCTCTTTGGTATTCGTTGGTAGCCCTCTTATTACCATTTTAGGTTTTACTTCTTCCTCGAATGGGAAGGCTATCCATTGTAGTCTCTTCTTGGGGTCTTTTAGGGTCATGTTCTTTGCGTAATCCTCAATAATGTGTGTCATCTTTCGATAATCTTCCGGGCTTTTCGCCTGGATGAGGGTTTCCCTTCCGCTTCTGGAGATCTTATTTGTCGTGATTACGCCTTGTTTCTGGGCTATACTGAGGATAGCCCCTGTCTCGCTCACGCTCTGTAATTTAATTACAGGCGGCTTACGTTGACGGGTTACCTGTTGTTCAGGTAACGCGGCAGCTTCTTCTTGCTGGTTGGTCTCCATTTGGTTCGACTCTGAATCCTTGGGATGCCGTGCGGCAGGCGCATTTCCACCCGTGCTCGTAGATGGATGTATTGGTGGGGCATTTCCTCGGGGTAGGTTGAAGGAATCTTCTGGTGGGGGTGAAGCAGCTCTCATGGCGTTTCTAGCTTGATTTTCCCATGATGTCGTCTCGTCTTTTGAGATGGGTGACTTCAGTTTTGGGAAGTCTTCTTTATTTTTTGGATTCTCTCATATTTTTCTTAGTCTCTCCTCTGCGGGTGACCTTTTGGCTTCAGGGATTGGCTGCGATTTCTCGACTTCAGAGACTGGCATCTGTTGGAGATTCTGTAGGAGTCCGTTCATCTTTATTTGTTGTTCTGTCATTGTTTTTTGTTGTTCTAACAGATAATCCAATTGGGCTTGCAGTTTTAGCATCGTTTCTTGTTGTTGAGAGATTTTGATTAACAATTTCTCGTTTTCGGCCTTTTGATGGTCTCTCTCTGCCGTCATCGCCTCTAGCATCTTCCTCATCTCTTCTTGCTCGTTTGTCTTGAGTACCTTCTCTTTCTTGTTTTCTTCGGCTTCACTCTCTTTCGGCTTCGTTCGTTTGGTGGTGCCGCTGACTGCCTGCTCTGCCTCATCATCCATGGGCTCTGCTGTTGGATTTTCACCGTCCTTCTTCGGTTTCTCCTCTTTTTTCTTTTTGGATTTCTCCTTCTTCCTCTCGCTTCTAGGTTTCTTGAACCCATTTTCATCCATGGATGAGCAGTCATCGGTGTCGGAACTTAATTCCTGAAACAGGTTAGAGCCCACTTTGCGTGAGCCCTCATAGATTGGCGGGGATTGCGCCATGAATCGGGGGTGTGATCGAGACCTAGCTCGATCAATCGTCTGGGGTTGAGGGCGAACGGTCCTAATTTTGGACGAAGCCTTTTTTTCTGTCGACTGGCCCGACGCCAGCTCGACTTCAGGGTTGGCTCCCTGCACCAAGCGCGGTTGTTCACGTACCCAGACAGAACTGTGTACGGGTTCCACTTGAATTTCTCAATCTACTGACCTAGGGGCCGGGGCTGCATCAATGTAGATTCTCAAAAGCTACACCCTGCAGTGTCGAGGTGCAGTGTTTTAAACTACACCCTTCCCTTACGGAGGCACAGTAGATATCCCGTAGCGGGCTCTCGTCGAGCCCGCTATTTCTTTTTCCGCTAGCCGATCTCTAGCTGTGGCGTCTCAGAGAACTCAATAGAAATTCCCTAAGTTTCACCACATCCAGACGAACGGCTTTTGCCTCACCTTCTTGCCTAAGGCGAAAAAGTGTTACGGTTTCGCTATCACGCTTACATTCGTGATGGAATGAAAATTCCTGCTAGCCGAAAACAACCTTTTCACCGTCTGGCTTCTTGTCGTCCGCGTCTTCTTGCCTCGGAGAGTGAAAACGCTCAACTGTTACCTTGCTTACATTCAAGGTAGGACTAATAAGTCCCCAGCCGAACAATCCCCACTACTCGTTGGCTTCTCTTCGCTGCTTCTCTGCTCCGCTCCGCTCGCACGCGTGTTACCAGTCCAGTGGTCGGCACTAGACTTACTCCTTAGTGTAATTACTTTTTGAGACGTGTTAATATATACCTAGAAGCACCAGGGCGGTCATTTTGACTGCTTTCTAGTTTTGACCCTCTGTATTACTACTTATTCATAGTTATTCTAGAAACTTAAAAATTTAGGACTTTGCTACATCTATTTAAGAATTACAAGTTCTGTTTGCAGGTAGGTATTTAGTGTAATTACTTGTTGAATATGTTGATGCCTACCTAGAAAAAATGCGGTCCTTATTACGGAAGAGAAGTCGCAGATCTAAGCGATGATCAACAGATAAATTTGCACTTGCGTCGGAAATATGGAACTTATTTATAGAAAATTGTATATTTTGCTACACCTACAACTGGCTAAAATATATCTATCGACGAACAGCTTTTTCCCACAAAGGCAAGATGTTACTTCACCCAGTACATGGCGTATAAACCCGATAAGTTTGGAATCAAATTCTGGCTTACAGCTAATGTCTAGTCCAAATATTTATTGCATGGATTTCCTTAGGGCAGGACAATATCAACGGAAACAAATCAGAGATAGAACACCTCAATCAAATAATCAACATAGGCAGTGACAAAAGCTACAATATCTCGGACATGTGATGCGGAGCGAGAAGTATGGCATCATATGACTCATAATGAAAGAAGGGGTAGATAGCAGAAGGAGCATCGGAAGAAGACGAATTTCATGGCTGAGGTTTGGATGCAGCTCAAAACAACTATTCAGAGCTACTGACTCAAAAATTAAAATAGCTATGATGATTGCCAACCTCCGTAGCAGAGATAGGACCTGAAGAAGAAGTGGAAAACTGGGAACTAAAACTAAAATAAAACATGTGAAAGTCATATACCTATGTAAAAAATTTGTGTGTAGGTATTGTACCGGGTGTCCCAATAAGAATGGCTCTCGGCCATATCTCAGGAACCGTTTATACAGTTTGGGAAAAAAAATTTATAACAAAAGTTACCTCGAGAAAAGCCTAGAAATTATTTTCATATTTGTAAGTCCACCGCTAAAGGGCGTAATTGAATGTCAAAAATTTAAAAATCAAAATTTTACAAATTTACATAATGAAAGGGCACTGAAAATCCAATCATCGTATTCTTCGCAAAATTCTGCGAATATTTGATTTCACAAGTGTAACTCTACCTTTGCAAATAAGAGGTGGGGGTGAGTGGGAACCTTGTTATGAAAAATGGCTGTAAGTCCGGTTCTGCTTAATCGATTTTTGCAAACTTGGTCTCGTTGAAAACAGATCTTTTTCGTTAATGTAAGAGCTATAATTACGAAACAGCCTAATAAGTAATATGCCAACTAGGGGGCGCTATTTTATGTTTTTCAGAAATCTAGTTTTCTTTGGAAAATATTAAATACAAGTATGCACTTTTAACCCTGTATTACAAAATTAGACCAAATTATCAGCAGAATATCGAAAACCGCATGTCGATACCTTTTTTCTATCTCAAGATATCTTAAGAAACGTGTTAATTTTTAAACATAACTGATGATGTCTCCTGTAAACGAAGTTACGGAAATTAAAGTGGAAACAAGTAGTGTGCTGTGGAAAAAAATTAAAGCGTGACACTTGCGGAATGCCGACAGAAGCGAACACTTATTATAGATTCGATTATATTCGTTTGATTCAATTAGATTCCATTCGATTAGATTTAATTTTATTTGATACATATTATATCTATAATTTAATATAAATATTTAAATAATATATACCTAATTTAATACATAATATTATATACTAGTGATTTTACCCGTTAAAATTAGGATTAATAAGATATAAAGATACACAAAGCTTTAAATTATTATTTTTCTTAATAATGTAATCGATATTTTTTAATTTAAAAATTTAATTACTGATGAAGTATAGTAAATACTTCGTGTAAATTTTAATCGTAAATAATGCATGGAAGAGTTCATTTATTTTTAGATACTGTCATTAAAGGGAAGGTCGTTATACAAAAGTGACTTTTTTAAATTTGCTGATTACATTATTCCTTTCAACCTACTTATCCTCAAATTGTGTTTTTAAACATCCTATTCATTTTATATAATAATAATTAAATTCACTATCAAATTTGAAGTAAAACTTCTTTTGAAAGTTTGTTAATTCTAAAATTAATGGGTAAAATCGCTAGTACAGTTTGTCAAACGTAGCAAAATGTTTAAAAATTTCGGCGATTGTAAGATTTTCAAACTCTTTCCTACGGTTGACAAACCATATATATTATGTATTAAATTGGGTATATTTTAAATATATTAAATTATAAGCATAATTATAATAAATAAAATTAAATCCAATTAAATGCAATCGAATTTAATCGAACCGAATATAATTGAATCTATGAGAAATATTCACTTCTGTCGGCACTCCGCAAGTGTCCCGCTCTAATTTGTTTCCATAGCACACTAACTGTTTTCACTTTGTTTTCCTTAACTTCGTTTACCGGTGACATTATCAGTTTGTTTACAATTTATACGTTTCTTAAGATGTCTCAAGATAGAAAAAAGGTATCGACATGCAGTTTTCGATATTCTGTTGAAAATTTGGTCTAATTTTGTAATGCAGGGTTAAAAGTGCATACTTGTATTTAATATTTTCCAAAGAAAACTAGATTTCTGAAAAACATAAAATAGCGCCCCCTAGCTGGCATTATACTTACTAGGATGTTTCGTAATTATAACTCTTACATTAAGGAAATAGATATGTTTTCAACGAGATTAAGTTTGCAAAAATCGATTAAGTAGAACCGGACTTACAGCCATTTTTCATAACAAGGTTCCCACTCACCCCCACCTCTTATTTGCAAAGGTAGAGTTACACTTGTGAAATCTAATATTCGCAGAATTTTGCGAAGAATACGATGATCGGATTTTCAGTGCCCTTTCAGTATGTAAATTTTGTAAAATTTTGATTTTTAAATTTTTGACATTCAATTACGCCCTCTAGCGGTGGACTTACAAATATGAAAATAATTTCCAGGCTTTTCTCGAGGTAACTTTTGTTATAATTTTTTTTCCCAAACCGTATAAACGGTTCCTGAGATATGGCCGAGAGCCATTCTTACTGGGACACCCGGTACAAGCAAAATTAAAAAAATTTGTTACTACATAAATTGTGCTTAAATAATTAAATAATTTATTTAAATTAACTAAATGTCTTTTGTTAGTAGGTATTAACTCAATATAGGTTTTTTTTTTCAATTAAAAAACGATACGACAACGACTGGCGATAGAAAATTCTAATACCCGTCATCTTGATCGCTCCGGTGCTTCTAGGTATGCAAAAATGTTGGTGCTTCTAGTATTAAATTTGTCAGTATGTATGAGAAATCTTGTAACCTGTCAAAGAAAAGCTAATATAGCTCAGTGGTCGAGCGTGTGACCGGAGATCGAGAGGTCCCGGGTTCAAATCCCGGACGATTCATATTCTTTTTTTTTTATTTTAATTTTTGGTATCGTTTTAATAAAAAAATTTTAAAAGTATATTTATTTCTTTAAAATTATATATATACTAGAAGTATAACTTCTTACGTGCGTACAAAGTACACACACATTCTTTTTTTTTTTAATTCTGTAGGTATTATGTGGTTTATTCCGCCACTCAAAATTTTTGATTAAGTTTGACAACTTCATTATTTTTTGTACTCCGATTTTCAAGATTCTTTCATTAGTTTGTAGGTATGGTATGTTAAACAGTAAATGGTTAAATTCAATTAGTTACCACTATAAACAGCCCGGATTAACCGATAATAGTATAAAAGGCCCGGTTTCAGGTACAATTTATTTTAGGCTTTATTATGGGAGTACCGTCTAGTCAGTGTTAATTGCAAAAGACCAACTCTGTCTACCTCGGTGGCTTATCGCTCCGGGTGGGTCTTAACAATGGGCCAGGTCAGATAAATTTAATGATATTTACGACCGCACTAATTGAACTCAAACCATTTACTGTCGAACAAACCATATATGTATTGATGTCATTTGTTATTATTCCGTTAGCAAAAAATTTTTGCCAGTCCAACATTGTTTGATTTGCTTGTCTAGATAATTGCTAAGAAGAAATGCGTTCAATGTGCGTCCCCGTTTAGGATTTTGTCCTCTTCATGGTTTGTCGTGAATGTATTGTGTGGCAGTAAAAGCAAACAGTCCGAAGAACACACTGGGGCAAGTATCGTATCCTGGTGTTTTTCCTTGGTTATGCCGGACGGTGGTGTCCAGAAGGCTAAAAGTCAACAGAGAAGAAAGTTTTATGGATTGTTGTTGGTTCCATAGACATTTACGTGTACTGTCCGTGCTTTGCTCTCGACCAGTCTCCCTAGAAACCATTGTAAAACGACAGGCGAACCTGCGTCCCTCGTGGGCGATCAGGAGGTGGCTTTTGAGCGTAGCGTGGACAGTGAGCGTTCGAGTGGAGAAAATAGTTGCGGGTATTTTCTTGGGACGAACAGGTATAATTGTGCAATGAAGTTGGAAAACCGCAAAAAACCAACTTCTCCCTGTTCGGGGTAGGGAAGAGGATAAGTTATAGGTGGGTACGGAAGGCTAACAGAGTAGCCTCAAGGATGTTTTCGTACTCTGCCGGGAGTTCGTCAATGCATGTTTGCATTAGAGCAGACGGTAAATGTTTTTTCTTGTGTTTGGGCGTTCGGCAGAGTACGTGGCCGGAAGATGAACAGGAACATTTGAGAGATTCTTGTGTGTCGGAGGGGGGCCCGTTGATTACTTTGATTGTGAAGTTCCTGTTCAGAGAGTTTATTCTCACGGTGATTTTGGGGATGTTTGAGATGTTATGGATTTCGTTTGAGGGGTATCGCCAGTGCTCATAGTTGCATCTACGCAAGATTCTACGTTCTGCCCCCAACAACCTCTCTTAAAAATTGTTGCTTACATGGAATTATACGGGGGTGAATGGAAGCGTTGTATTTTCTCCTAAATTTAAAAAATTCTATGGAAAAATTGGAGGGCTGATTTTGTTTCATACTCCTTTTGTATTAGCTTGGAGGTATCCCTAAGATTTTGTTTTTTGAATTATCGGAATATCTCTTTTCTTGTAAAAGTTGTAAATAAAAACACGGCTTTAAAAGATTATTTTATTAAAAATCTAAAAAGCACTAAAATTAACAACAAAGATCAAAATTAACAACAAAATAAAACAGTTCAATAGCGGGTAACAATTCAATAGCGTAGCAACGACTGCTCGTAATCTGTTTGGCATCGAATAAAGGTGTGTCTTCGTTGCCTGGGTATCTGCCCGACATTCCTCTACCACGGCCATAACTGTACCAAATTTTCTGTAGGCCTAGGATGACGACGAATAGCTATTTAATTTATCCCATAAATACTCAATAGGATTGAGATCTGGGCTGCATGCGGGCCATTCTAATCTTATTAATCCAACCTCTATTTAAGATATTTATGTTTATGAGTCAATCAGTGTTTTTATTTACAAAAAATTGTACAACTCTTACAAGAAAAGAGATATTTGGATAATTAAAAAAAAATAGTTCTGCCTCCGGGATAATATGACAGGACTATGAAACAAAATCAGCTCTTCAATTTTTCCACCGAATTTTTTAAAGTTAGGATAAAATACAACCTTTCCATTCATCCCAGTATAATGTCACGTAAGCAATTTTTTTGTTACCGGAATAATAACAATCGATATCAATACATGCACCTACAAACTTATGCAAGAATCTTGAAAATTGGAGTATAAATAATAAAGTTATAAATTATTGCCAAACTTATACAATTTTGAGTTGTGGAATTTTGTGCCGATGAGTAGAAACATTAAAAAAGTAATATGTAATAGGAAAAATAAGTAACCAAAAAGAAAGTACAGTAGAGTCCCGCAAATCCGAACCCCGCTAATCCGAACGTTCGGCAAATCCGAATCAACGGAAAGTAAAAAAATTAAAAAATTCAAGATAAAAACTTAAAAACATATTTATTATACAGAGTAAAACCAGAAAATTTAACAAACAAGGATTAATAGGTTTTAAACATTTATAATTTCTTAAAAATGAATACGTAGATACTTGATACGTAGTGCTTATAAAGGTTAAACATAAACATATACTTAACGTCGGTTCTCTTGTATTCAAAACTTGATTCCAAAAATATTGTCTATACTCTTGCGAGAACGTTTGTAGTCTTAGGCTACGGCTTCACGGGCGACAAATTTACGCTAGCAGTAGCCGTAAAACGGACTTAAGGTTCAGCGAAATGGAATAGGAATAGCCGAACTGAACCGACTACGCACAAATCCTGTAGTCGGTACAGTTCGGCTATTCCTATTGCGTTCCGCGGAACCTTAAGTTCGTTTTACGGCTACTGCTAGGGTAAATTTGTCGCCCGTGCAGCCGTAGTCTTAAGGAGCATTCTTAAAGAAGTCAGTTATTCTCTTTTGAACGCATGGTGGTGTAGCCAATTGACGCAGCAATGTTAAACCATTTACGCATAAACATTACATCAACCGGTAACGCAGCAGAGTTCTGCTCCAAATAAAGTAGAGCCGCACCCAGAGCTTTAGTAGCATCTGCGTCCTGCGTGTCACACTCGATATGGAGGGAAACAACTTCCTCGCTTTCTTCATCTTCATTAGGGTTGCCTTGAAGTTGAACCAAGTCTACAATATCTTCATCCGTAAATTCTCGGTGTCCATTGTCGTCAGCTTCAATCCACTCTGTAATTGCACTTTCTTCTCCGTTTTCTCATCCTGTTGTTGTACGACTTCTTCAAATTGAAAATCTAGCCACTGAGTTAGCGCCTAATAACAAACAATGACACTGGCTCTGCATCAGTGACATCAATATATAATACGTAAGGCAAAAAGATTAACATTGTTCGAAAAATTAAACAAAATAAAATTTTAATTGACCACAGTTGACTGTTCTTTAGGTTTAGTAGCGGGTATTGCCTTCCCAATATCTGCGGAGGATTTCAATATGCCTAGGCATACTTGCCATAACCTGCTGGGTCTGATCTTGCAGTAATATGTTTTAATGGATTTATGTCAGGACTACAAGCGGGTCAATCCAAAACGGGAATTCCGACAATATTTATGTAAGTACCTAGTAGCGTGGGGGGCAACATCGTCCTCCTGTAGTATACATCTTGTGGCGAAATATTCTCAATTATTTATAATATTTCTCAATTCTTTATAATAATAATTGGTTTCTTTTCTTTATAATTTCAAAACCAGCACCGCTTACACCTACTATTCTATCGCAGACATTGTAAAAGATGCTGTAAGTTTTTTCCATTAAATCTACAAACAATTACATCAACACAAAAAGTTTTAAGTGTTAGATAAATACACACATTAAAAATGTTTAAGAATAAATTTAATAACAATTGCCGCAAATGAAGAAACAATCATTACTTTATAAAAAATTACTTCAAATAAGTGTTTAGTGGCATGTTTTGCGTTACGTAACACCTTATTATGTAATTATCAAAAAATAATAAATACGTGTATGCAAAAAATTGGTCTAAATATAATTATGCATTCGTAGGTACAACATATTAATCTTTTACAAAAACTGTTATTGTTTCCAAGTGGTTGTTAAAAAAATATCCATCTATCATCTGTGTTGCATAACTGAATAAATAAATTATACAATTTAAATAACAAAAAACAAATTTATATAAAGAAAAAATACTGAGGTTTGATATATTCTGTAATTATTCACTGAAATTAATATTTTTTATTTTAATATCAAGAGACACGTAGTGGAAAATACAGTAGGAAAAATTAAAGAATACCCATGAACGAACATATAAAACAAGCTGTATTTTCCTGTCACCGTGTCACACAAAAATTGGCCAGTGCAAGTACATGTAATAATTATTATTACATGTATTGCGCTCGGCAATTTTCTTTGTGACACGGTGACAGGAAAATAGAGCGTGTTTTATATGTTCGTTCATGGATATTCTTTCATTTCCCGACTGTACTTTACATTCCTGTGCCTGTGGTTACATTGTTCAAAATAATCGAGGTTTTGCTATGATAGATTTCTACATATTTTACTAACAATTAATTAAACAAACAAATAATGGATATCAGAAGTCACAAGGAATTGATTAAGATTGAAGAACCGGGCAATGTTATAACCGGAGAAAAAGCAACCACAAAATAGTAAGCAAAGTAAACAAGAAATAGTGACTAGCAATGTAGAACGACTCGAATTTGAACAAAATGAATCGAAGATTATAAAACTGACAATTTCAAAATAATAAACTATTTCTGCATAATTTTTGAATTCTTTATACTTTTGATTAATTGTGTTTTTTGTCTTAAATTTCGAATTTGTTCATTGGATTTTAAACATTTATCTTTCCCCATATTTTTGCAGTCAGATATACATTCATGCTTATGGCGGACTGGAAGTACTTTTCAGAAATTTATGCCTCTTGTATCTATGGGTCCACTATATTGCCTTTTATCATTGGAGCTGGGTCTATGATGAGTCGGTCTTTAGTACGTCTGAAGATCTAGCCGTTTCGATGTCTATTCAGTAGAAACCTAGAGTATGAGTCCATCCTACTATCAGATGTATCTAGCCCCTTAGCAGACTTGTGGTCTCATAGAAAGCCAAAGTTCAGTTAGGCTGGTTAAACGCTAAACCACGGTAGACCTTGATTTACCACGCTATGATCACAGTAGTTAGCAACCTAGCTAACCTAGGTTTAGCAAACTCAGTCTTTCGTAGACCACTGCTGCTTTCCAGCAGAGGATATGAGAGTAGGTTTTTTACTTGTCATAATATAAATCTACCAATCTAAGTAAATGTAGATGCTGTCTAAGTGTGCAGTGACCAGTGAGCATAAAGACCGACAAAGATCATCTCCTACGATTAAATAGGAAGATTTCATACCTACACCACATGCCCAAGAGATCTTAAACCTAAAGAAAATTCTTGAAAAGCTTCATTTTGTCCAGCTTCTGGATCGAATGAGATTCTAATCACAGATTGGAGTTTCAGGCAGAATGGATGAGCCCCGTTTTACAAGAAGCGTTGATCTTTACAATCGTGTACCGGATACTCATATCAAGTTAACTTTGTTGGTCAATATACCGCCAGATAGTTGACCCTCCATCAGCTTGGAACCCATTCTGGGTGCTATCAATAGGGCTTTTCATTCACAGTCATTTGTTTCGAGCTTCTGTCATATGTCGTGTAATCCTTGTATATTAATATTATACACAGGTTATACAATTTATGACAGAAGCTCGAAACAAATGACAATCGATGAAAAGCCCTATTGGCGCAACTGAGGGAACAATCATTACTTTATAAAAAAAATTACTTCAAAATAAGTGTTTAGTGGCATGTTTTGCGTGTACGTAACACCTCATTGTCATTATGTAATTATCAAAAAATAATAAATACGGAGGAAGCAAAAAATTGGTCTAAATATAATTGGGCCATGTTAAACAAAAAGCAACCAACCCTCAATTTGTAAATTAAGAGAAAATTAACTTTTTATGTTTTTCTAAATATTTAATTTTTCGTCGTATTTTTTTAAATGATAACTTCACTGATCAATAGTTTAATTTTAGAGCAATTTTATCATAGTAGTATCAAAATTATCTTAATAAATTTTTACAAAAAAAATAGCCATATTGAGGGTTGGTTTCTATTTGCTGTTGGAAATATATCTAATAAAATACAATCTGCAAAATCCAACCAACCCACAAAATCCATGAATAAAACCGAATAATTTCAGTCAACTCAGTAATACCATACAGTAGAATTTCTACTATTAAACATAATATCAATACAAATAAAAAATATGCGATAATCAGTCAAAACAACAAACCATAATATTTAAAAAGTAAGATAAACATAGCCTTAATCCTAAAACTTACCATTTTCTGCAATTTCGCGAGCCGCTTTAATTATTTTAACAGTTCTTGATTTAAACATATTTTTCGCATTAAAGATTCAAAGATTTCTTCATAATATAATAGATATAACACAACAAATATTTTAATATTTAAGCACTAACTAATATTGGTCAGTACCTCAACGTAAAAACAAAAAGATGCAACATTCCAGGAACCGTAATCGGCATAACAATATCAACCCACTTGGCTGGTACTTTTCGACAGTGCAATGTAATAATATGTTCAGTCACACAAACAATCCAAGTGGGTTGGTTGTCTTATGCGAAATCTTAAATGAACTATTATTAAACAGAAATAATTTGGAATAGTATTTTTCATGGTTTAATATTTAGAATAGCTTGGTTGCTTTTTACACAGTGTAGAATACACATTTTTAAATCGATATGTGACATTATCTTGTTTTCCTCAAAAATGTGGGTTGGTTGCTTTTTGCATAACAAGGCCCAATTATGCATTCGTAGGTACAACATATTAATCTTTGACAAAAATTATTATTGTTTCCAAGTGGTTGTTAAAAAATGTCCATTCATCATCTGTGTTGCATAACTGAATAAATCAATTATACAATTTAAATAACAAAAAACAATTTCATACAAAAAAAATACAGAGGTTTGATTTATTCGGTAATCATTATATTCATTATTATTATTTTTTATTTATTACCAAGAATTATCTTAAGGACGCATATAGTGAAAAATACTTTACATTCCAGTGGTTATATTATTGAAAATAAATGAGTTTTTGCTATGATAGAGTTCTTCACACATTTTGCCCTTAATGAGAAACCACATAATGGGTATAAAAAGCCATAGGAAATTGATTTGGTTTGAAGAGTTCATTGTTATTACCGAAAGAAAAAGCAATAACAAAATAGTAAGTAAAGTAGACAAAAATAGTGACTAGCAATATAGAATGACTCGAATGTGAACCGAAGATTATCAAACTGACAATTTCAAAAAAACAAATTATTTCTGCATAATTTTTCAGTTCTTTATTCATTGATTTCTATTAGTACGAGATCCGAATAGGAGGTCAAAATGTACCGATCTGCTTGCCGGATGAAACATTTTTTTTTATTAAATTTCATACATAGACAAATATTTCTAGCATGGGTTGCCTATCAAAATCGTGTCATAGGGGGCCGAAGGGGTTGAAATCAATATTCCAAACATATTTTTTTTGAAAGTATGGTAAAATTATTTTATTTTTAAATTAAATAGGCATATTCAGTACAATTCATAGATTACTCAAGAAAAATTTCAAGGAAAAATACTGAAAAATAAGCCAATGGTGGCAAATTTTTAAAAGACACCTGAAAATATAATGAATTTTGCGGTGGACATCAGAACTCATCATTGAATCATGGTAAGCAAAAAATTCAAAAAGTTTTTATTAGCTTATTAGAGTTTTTCGAGGTAACGCTGTCAAAGTTTTTTTAGTTTTATCTAATTTTGACTTTTTGAATGACTTGGCCTTTTGTACGTCTGAATGCCTCACCGTTTCGAGACTCCTACAGTCTATTTGTATCAGCAGGAACCTAGATTCTGAGCCCATCCTACTATCACGTGCATCTAACTCCTTAGCAGGCTTGCAGTCATATAAGTTCAGTTCGGCTGGTTAACCACTAAACCACACGGTTGGCCTTGATTTAGCAACCTAGTTAACTTGATTTATCAACCTCAATCTTTGGTAGACTACTGCTTTTTTACATTTTCATATTTAGATCACATTATGTTATATCACATTAGAAAAGTATCACATTTCCTCTGTTTTAAGACCGCTATTAATCATTACCCTATTTCTCATGTGATATTTCCGTTTTAGTGTAGTCTCCCTAATTGCCAAGACTGGGGTAAAAAATCAAATTTCTAAATGATACATTTTTATTGTTGTTAATGTGATTGAACTTTATGTGATATCTTTATGTAAAAAGATTATTTTACATTACACAGAATATCTTCCTGCCGTATAAATGGTGTTAATTCAACTACACGTTTTTTTCTACATCTCGTATATTTCCACTTTGGGATTCACTTTTAATCTTTGGAATTCTTGATTAATTTAACATCCTAAGGCTATAGTTTCAGAGAAGACTACGAACTATTGAATAATTCAAAAATACTTTCATCACATAATTTTTACACTTTTCAAGTAGTTGCGACGTAAAAAAATGTAGGAAAATTTACAAAAAATAAATAAAAAAACAAACATTTTTTAGAAATAATGTAAATATAGGTACTAATGACCGAAATATGAGCACGTAGTCATAAAAATTACAGAGAAAGACATACTCGTAGAACATATATTTTACTGGGTGTGCTGGGTTCTTCCATTTCTGAACATCCATATCTGCCATCTACTTTTGCTTTAACCGCCCGAATTTTTTGTTTTAATTCCCTTGGTTTTCTTCTGTATCTGTGTGCATTGTCCTTATATTGTCTTCTGTGTTCCATAAGGTCTCTAGTATTTCTTCTGTTATCCTTTTGCATCACTTTCGATTTTATTTTTGTTGACATTTAAAATAGAAAAATTCCTTTGCAGATGTTTTTTTTATTCATTTTAGCATGACTCTTAAACGGGCTTACACTCTCGGCGAAGTTACTTCGCCAAAGTTGACCGAAGTCCGAAGTACCATCTCTACACACTCGTTCTACTTCGCGAGGAAGTGCGATACCGACAAAGAGCGGTGCGATACCGACAAAGATCCCTTTGACCAGACCGACAGATTTCGGAAGTAGAACGAAGTCAGGCAAGGTTAAACAAGGTGGCATTCTACACTCTCGTATTTACTTGTTGAACCTCGATTGACTTCGGCGAGAATGAGCTGCGGGCTTAAAGCCCGCAGTTTACAGAGTATATAAATGAGATTACAGAGTTGTAATCAGATCCAATATTTGCTGACAGGGTATGTCGTAACTCTACTGATGGAGTTCCTAAATCTTTTGTTGATAAAAATTTAATTAATGTATCTAATTTCTTATTGAGAGAATGATGAGATCTATAAGACTTGCATGCGACTGATCAAGAATCTACAAGACTTGCATACGACCGATCATGACATATGGCACGGAAGTGAGCGAAGACACCAACAAAACGAAACAGATGCTAAGAGTTGCCGAAATCAAAACCCTAAGAACAATAGTGGGGAAAACAAGAAGAGACAGAGTGAGAAAAACAGACATTAGAGAGCAATGCAAAATTCAAGATATTGTAAGATGAGGAAGGCAGCGCAGGAGGATGTGTTACAACCATGTAAGACGAATGGATGAGAATAGACTCACAAAAATTGCCCTAGAAAACAACCCGCCCGGTTCAAGACCCTCCGGAAGACCACCTAAAAGATGGAGGGATAGTTGGCAATCTACCTCCCAGGAAATTAACCAGAGGCAGCTTCAGAATTCAACAGATCTCCAAGAAGTAAAAGAAGAAGAAAAATAATTTCTTATGATACGCGTTGGATTATATCTAGGGGCTCTACAAGTATATACCCTGAGAGAATGTAGCTTATAGTATTTGTTACTACAATATTGTATTCTTAGCAAAAATAAGAGGTAATTCATTATTTATTACTTTTATTGCTCTTAGGCCTACAACTTCTTTTTTAGCATAACTATTGTCTTATTTGGAGTGTTACAATCCTGATAGGGAACCTTTTGTTCAAAGTGTTTAACTTCTATCTGTGTATGGTAAATGCCGAATTCATGTGATGTCAACTGTTTTAGTTTGATTTCTTTTATTACGGTAGTCTAATACGGTTTTAAATAAAAAGAGTTTTATATTCAACGAGAATGTGACGATAGAGCGCATGGAAATGAAAGAAGAGATCAAAGAAGCCAAAAGGAATCCTTGATACAGTTTAAATGGCGCCTAAGTTCAGCAACACAACCGGAAAGAATGAACTTGTACATTTTAGGTAATCATTTGATGTCATTAAGTAATTTCACATCATCTTATTGGATCGATTTATTTGAGTTAAGCGTGTATTAAAGTGAGACATTACATGCAGTTGGCGGCCTAAATTAAAGGAGACACAAATAAAACTTAAGCTTAATTGACCGCTTGAAATTCCGACAACCAACAATTTTCACGTTTTGATAAAAATGACCGAAACCCACGCGGAATTATTGCTTAATCTTATTTTTATATTTGATGATATCATTTCTTGATAGTCGTCAAGGACATGATATTATGTGCAGTGGTGGAGAGACTACTTCGAGATAAATGCAATTTTACGTTTAAAGAAGGCACAGGGGTAGAAATATTTATTTCGGTCCAGGCTGCGAGTTTTTTTAATCGTACTTTATTTAACAATCACAATATTATACATTCTATAAGTTAGTGTTGACTTGGGAACTGGGCTCCTCATTGGCGTGAAGGGATTCCTTCCGGTGAAGGAGTCCTAGTCAGGGCCGTAACTACCATTGGGGCAACCGGGGCAACTGGGGCAGTGCCCCGGGGCCCCGACCAAGGGGGGCCCTGTGCATAGATTTTAACGAGGAAAATAAAAATATGTAATTTAAAAGCCGATCCCAACGAAATATTTTCAAATGACACAATTTTAAAAAGACCGCAACATAGTTTTAATTTTTCACTGGGGAAATTAGTCTTTTGGACTAAAATGCAATTGGAACAGAGCAGGGCCCCTGAGGCCTGAGCTAAGCTGGGGCCCCCGAGACCTTAACATAAAAATTTAAATTATTACTTACACAATTAGTTATTTCGGCGTAATAAAACCTAAAATGCCATTGGAAGAGGGGGCCCCGGGCTAAGCTCGAGCTTCCGAGACCTTTCGTAAACATATAAATTGTGACTGGGGAAATTAGTTATTTTGGCGAAATAAAAACTAAAATGCAACCGGAATAGGGACCCCAGGTCTCAGCGACTTTGTCTTAATCAATTTACCCCAGGCCACATCTTGGTGCGTGAAAGGAACCACATATTGAAAAGAAAGGTATACATAAGATAAAATGAGCACATTAGGATCAGTCCCACCAGTACACTGACCAGCTTCACTGAATGTGCTTGGCTCACACTGCAGTAGCTTAAGGCACCTCAAGGTGCTTTTAAATCAAAGTGAACACGAACGAAGGAACGAATTCGTAGGTGTTCGCTTGGATATTCGTTCGGTACAAAGTAAGACCATTTACATTGTAGCGAACGAACGCAATCGTTGATAATCCGTTCGTTGATAACCCATTCGCAATGTCAGATACAGATGAAGCTGTAATCATTAGAGCTGCTAATTTTATAGTTATTGCAGCACATGCTGAAAAAAAGAAAGAAGAGAGTGTGGTGTTCACATAGGAGGGAAAATGCACTTTCAAGGGGTTAAATATCAAACATTTTTCCGGACCCCCCTTGCGTGGGGGTAAAGTCCCCAGACCTTCCGGTAGGGGGCCCCCAGATCACATTTGCCCCGGGACCACCAACATCGTAGTTACGGCCTGGTCCTAGTGCTTGAAGTTATTTTGATACTCTTAATTATTGCATGGTATATAATTAATTCTGCACTAAAGGTGTAGGCCGTCTGAGTACGTTATATCCTGTATAGTATAACTGGGAAATATGTAGTGATTAAATAAACCCACGTAAGTAAGTATATTTATAGTTATTCCTGCCCCCTGAAGTTAAATAAGATCCAGCCGTGAGATATAGTTAGAATACATCATCAAATCGTACGCGTCCACTGCTGGATATAGGTCTCTCTCAGCTCTTTCCATCTATCTCTGTTTTATACGGCTTGCATCCAGTAACCGATATCATGCTTCAGATAATCGACCCATCTGGTTGGTGGGCGTCCTCTGCTCCGTAGTGCTTCTTCTCGTGGCCTCCACTCGAGAATACGTTTTGTCCATCGGTTGTCTGACAATCTAGCGACGTGTCCTGCTCAATTCCAATTTAGCGACGCTATTCTTTCGACAGCGCAGCGTCTGTTGTTTTTGTCCTACGGCGTATTTCTTCGTTTGGGATTCGGTCTCTCAGGGAGACACCCCAACATCTGGCGCTCCATAGCCCTTTGAGTTACGCGAATTTTGTTCACTACCTTTTTTGTTAGTGTTAATTATCTATCGCCAGTAGATTAACGACACACGTACATTTTTGTGCTCCTAGTAATTTTCAAGATTACGCTGTAAATAATAACAATTTCGTAAAGAAATCTTGCATACCAGTTCCATATACCAATAGTCATTAGTGGTTGTAAAAAATTTTGTGTAAAAAAAGTGCAATTACAGTGAACATAAACAACTGTGAGTACCATTTCACAATTTATTAATAATAAAACAAACTATACTAATTACATACCAGTAAAAAACCCGATCATGCCTTCTACCTCAGTTTGTTCTAACTGCTCCAAAAACATAGCAACAGCTGACCGTAAACTTCAGTGCGATGGTTGTAAGCGACAAATACATATCACATGCACGGATCTTTCTTCCGACGATCGCGTTACTCGACAGAAAATTCGTGGGATAAGTATCCTATGTAATTCTTGCAGCTCAAATATCTCTAATTTTTCGGAAATAAAAGATCTTTTGCTGGACTTTAAAATGGAAATTCGTACGAAAATTAATGATTTTGAAAGTAAAATAACTGAGTTAAATAATAAGCTCAGCCAAATTGATTTGTTTAAGTCTACCGAATTCACGGATAATATTGCAAACGAAGCTGTAGATCGCATGACACGTGCGAAGAATATTCTAATCAGAGGCGTTCCAGAATCTTCCTCTGGGGATGCACAACGCAGAAAAGATGACGACGCAAATAAGATTAACCTTGTCTTGGAAACTGTTGGCTGTCAGGAAAAACAAATCACTTTCTACAGAGTCGGCAAAGCGAACCAACGTTTTGCCCGAATGATAAAGGTAGTAATGAGTTCGGAATACCACGTTAAAGATATTTTGAGAAATAAAGCAAAACTTTTGGAAAACAAAGCCACGGAAAAATTCTCAATAATTGACGATAAGACGCCCATCCAACAAACACGCTTAAAAGAACTCCGAAATGAACTAGAAATTCGCAAAAATAACGGTGAACATGACTTAACAATTAAATACATTAATGGCACTCCCAGAATCACGAAATTTCGTTCATAATTTTTCTACCGATAGATTTAATGATTGGCTATTTCTATATACGAATTTAGATTCACTTTCCGCAAAATTTGATGAATTTGTATGCACAGTGCAACTTCTTCAACCACACATTATTTGTATTGCTGAATTCTGGCTTAAACCCTCAATTCCTGATTCTTCTGTTAACATCAATGGATATACAATTTATCGTAAAGACAGATAAAATCGTATCGGTGGTGGTGTATGCATTTATTTATCTTATATTATTACCACAACTTTCAAAATTAACATTAACCCATTAGATATTCCTGGAATAGATGCTATTCACGTGTCTATTACTAAACATCCATTTTGCCTTAATTTAGTCTGTATATACCGTCCACCTCTTACAGTACTTGCACACGATAATATTATGTTTACTAAACTTGAAGAACTATCATCTCTCGATAATCTCATTATTACTGGAGATTTTAATTTTCCGGAGATCACCTGGCCAATAACTTCGTTATCTGACACCGAAAACTACCATAATTTATTTAAAAGTTTTGTAGTAAATTCGAACTTAATACAGCTCATTACAGAACCTACCAGATTTAGAACTAATAACCAACCATCTACTTTAGATCTGGTGCTTATTAACGACGAACAGCTGATTTCATCTCTCGAAATCAGCTCTCCTATAGGAAAGTCAGATCATGCAGTTATAACGGCTCACATCCAATTCAATCAAATTCTACCCCGCAAAAATAATATTGTAACATACACCGCAACAGATTTGTCTGAAGTCGACGCTGAATTCTCTCAAATCAACTGGAATTTGTTTTTTGCTGACTTAAACGACCCTTCATCAATGTGGACTGCATTTCTCGATACCGTCCACAATATAATTTCTAAAAATACTAACATCCGTAAGACTTATAAAACAGTCTTAAACCGTGGATTAATCAAACGGCAACAGAAAAAATTAATCACAAACGACATCTCTGGCGGAAATTTAAACAGACCGGGCTTTACAGCGATTTTCAAAACCACCGCAGATTCTCAAATAACTTACAAACATTTCTAAAAACTTTAAGACGTAATTTTGAAACAAGTGTTATTGAAAGCGGTAACATTAAAAAAGTTTACAAATACATAAGATCCTCATTGACATCTAAAGTGTCCATACATTTACTACAAAAACCTAATCAGATTTTATGCTCTTCTGACACAGATTCTTCCGAAACCCTCTCCTTAGCATTTTCACAGGTTTTTACTAAAGAATCGAATGATGGCAATCTACCTCCTATTAGGTGTAACCGTGTCGGCTCATCCTTAGAGCAAGTCGAATTTACAGTGGATCATGTCAAACAACATTTAATGAAACTTCGCACAGTCGCTTCACCTGGTTTAGATGGTTTAAAACCAAAAATGTTAAAAAGATGCGCAGACACGCTTGCAATACCTTTAACGTTAATTATCCAGACTTCTTTTATCCAGAATTCCTTACCCCCTAGTTGGAAATTAGCATCCGTCACCCCTATTTTTAAAAAAGGTAACAAACTCGATCCCAACAATTATCGTCCGATTAGCTTGCTGTCAGTAGTTGGTAAGGTCATGGAAGCCATTATTTCCGAGGAGATGACTAAATTCCTTCTCCAGGAACATGTCATTCCAACACAAGAACATGGATTTGTGTCTGGCCGCTCTACTCTAACCAATCTCCTACATTGTGTTAACGACTGGACGCTATCCCTTAACAGTTTGAAGCCGGTCGACGTTGTTTATCTAGACTTCTCTAAAGCCTTTGACCGTGTCCCTAAGCGCAGACTTCTACATAAGCTAGAACATTTCGGAGTTCGCGGTACTTTACTTCGTTGGATAGATGATTTCCTGACAGATCGACATTACAAAGTTAGAGTTGGCGAATCTTTCTCACAGGACAGGTTAGTGGAAAGTGGAGTGCCTCAGGGTTCTGTCCTCGGACCTCTGCTTTTTACGGTTTATACCAGCAATGTTCCTTATTATGTTTCCAGTAAAATATCGTTCTATGCTGATGACACAAAAATATATGCCAATCCTATGACAAACCAGTTAACCCTCCAAAGGGACTTGGACTCTATCTTTACTTGGTGTTCCCAATGGTTACTACCCTTAAACGCGGAAAAATGTGTAGTGCTTAGAATTGGTAAAAATAACCCACTTGTGCCGTATTTTGTTAACGGGCGACCATTAGATTCAGTGTTCTCGTATAACGACCTTGGTGTTATCGTAAACAGCAGTCTAACGTGGTCCGACCACATTACTTCCATTTGTAAACGTGCGAACTCCAGACTATATCTTATTCGGAGGTGTTTTGCGAGAGTTTCAATGCAGTCATTCTGTAAACTTTACACTATTTACGTAAGACCGATTCTTAAATACGCTGGTCCAACGTGGCATCCTGATTTGGTTCGAGACAAAACATTGTTGGAAAACGTCCAAAGAAAAGCAACTCGAATTCCATTGGGACTGAGAAGACCCTCCTATGCAGAGAGACTTAGTATGGCCAATCTAACTTCCTTCGAACTTCGTCGACAACGTGGAGACTTAATAACCACTTTTAAAATATTAAAATTCAGTTTCGGAAATCTCTACGAAATGTTTACTATAAACCAAGATGAACGCCTCAGAGGTCACCAGTTCAAACTTAAAAAAGAGAACTTTTCTACGAGATCAAGGCAGAACTTCCTACCAAATAGAGTGTTTGAGAGTTGGAATAACCTTAGTGATAACATTGTTACGGCCCCCTCTACTAACACGTTTAAAAACAGACTTGACCGTTTCTTATTATAGCTGAACTATTTTATTTTTTTTTATGTAAACAAAAATTATATCTTTTTTGTTTTTGTTTTATATTGTATCTACTAGTAGGTTAGTTATGTAATTTCTTTGTTTTTGGGCATAATAGGGACTTGTCCTTCTGCCCTTGCTTATGTATAATAATAATAATAATAATGTTTCGGCTCTATACGTGAGTACAGGCAACACACACTGGTCAAAGGTTTTCCTTTTGAGACATATGGCCGATTTAAATACATAGGTAGTTCAGTTTATCAATCGTTGCCTCGGCTAATCCTATCTAATGTGGGAGCTCGCACGTCTGGTTATCTCTTCCCAACCGAATTTTTTGTCCCTAGCACTTATAAGATGGCACTTTCATACATTATTATAATGAGTATGGTGGTTCTCACCATTTTTTCGGAATTTTTGTTGGTAGTGGATTTTCTGAATTAATTGTCTCAGTTGTTCTATTGTGTCTGTCCTCCACGATACAAATTGTTGATTCGATGGGTTTTTGACAAAACATCGTAACCGACAAAACGCACATTTTACAGGAGACGACTTTTTCTTGTACCGACTTTTGATATGATAAATTAGTACATAAAAAAAATATTAATTTAAGAAGAAAAGAAACTTTAGTATAACATTATTTTATTAAATTACGTAACATACGATACTTTGTTAGACCTTGTCTGTGAAAATTTTAGTTGCAGTTTGTCGCTTAAGATAAACATACTTACGACAGTTTCAAGGTATCAATCTATAAATGAATATTCATAAATAACGTAAGTAAAATTTATTACGTATATTAATCTGTGACACTCTACTATTCAAAACTTGTTCATGTTCTATTCAAAAAAATCTCAAAAATTTAATTCAAATGATACGACCGCGCCGTCCCAAAAATGTAATTATTAAAAACTTCGTAGTTTTATAGAATTAGCAAGCAAGCAAGCATAGTGATTTAACCCAGCCTGAGAGACTTGCTCACCCCTAAAGAATGACATTCGGGTGATACAATTCATTGGGGCGAGGAGGATTAACTCCCGTAAGTAGGAATCACTCCACCCCGCTTCAATGCTCCAGACCATCCACTTACCCCCCGATAGCACTCTGATGCGCTATAGGGGCTCTCAATCAGCAAAGTGCTTATCATATGGGAGTCTTGGGTACACGGACTCCCATATGAAATCCTACCCCGATCAATGCAGGCCAGCGTGAGGCGCTCTATTCCCGCTATCTCTAGTGACTTATCTTCGATCTGTTTTGCTTGCTCGGGCGCCGAGTCCCCGCTCTGGGCTATGTCCAGTTCGGCGACTCGGCGCTCGAGGATGAGGGCCCCTCATGCCCTTTTTTGGGTTTTGTTACTAATATTTTTTTTTGTGGCTTTCGCCTATTGTTAATATTTTATTGATTTGTTTAGTGGCTGAAGCCGTTTTGAAGTTTTTTGTATATTTTTTTTTGAGGGATGTCTGAAAATTATAAAAATCAACATTAATAAATATAATGAGATGCCAAAGGTGAGCAGGTTGTCTTCTTTTGATAGAGCTACGATTATCTAGCCTTTATTATATATTTACTAATATTTGTTGTTTGGGTCTCCTATGTTTCCATCTATGGTACACATCATACCTTAATATCTCTTGCAATATCCGGTTTGGGTGGTCTTCTAGCTCAGCAAATTTTGTTCTGGCTTTTTCCTCCATAATATCCAGTACTCTTATTTGTTTTAGGTCTCTAAATAAGAACCGTTCGGCGACGTATCTGGGCACGTTTGCAGCTTCTCTGAGGCAGTTGTTGTGTGCCGCTTGTATCTTCTTTTTGTTACTTTGACTTATGTGACCCCATGCAAGAGATGCGTATGTAATTATTGGCAGTATAATGCTATTTATCAGTCTTAATTTTGTTTTCATAGCTAATTTGCTTCTTCTTCCTGTGAGTCCTCTTATTGCCGATCTGGCCGCTGCTGTTTTCTGGACTGTTGCGTTGACATGTGATGTGAATGTAAGACCTTGGTCCATTGTGACTCCTAAATATTTAACTTCGTTTTGCCATTCGATGGGTCTGTCTTGCAATGTTAGCTGTTCTTCTGGGTTATCTCTTCTCTTTTTGAAGATAACCGCTTGGGTCTTATCTGGATTTATTGCTATTTTCCATTGGATACTCCATTCTTCTATTGTATCCAATGCCGTCTGTAGATTTCTTACAGCTATATCTAGGTTCATGTGTTTTGCAGCAATTGCAGTGTCGTCTGCATAAAGGCTGATCAATGTTCCGGGTGTTCTTGGAACATCTGCTGTATATATGGTATACAGAAGGGGTGATAAAACTGCCCCCTGTGGTACTCCAGCTTCCGGCATTCCGTGTTCTGATAGAACTGGTCCTATCCGGACCCTGAACTTCCGGTCGCTTAGGTACGAGGAGATGAGTTTCGTCATGGCCCCGCTGTATCCATAATCTCTCATTTTGTATGTCAGTCCTTCATGCCACACTCTATCAAAGGCTTTGCTTACATCCAGAAAGGCTGCTCCCGTATATTGTTGGTCATTGAATCCAGCTACTATATATTCGGTAAGTCTTAATATTTGAAGTTCGCTGGAATGTTGAGCTCTGAATCCAAACTGTGATTCTGGGATTATGCCTAGCCTGTCTGTCTCTGATTGGAGCCTGGTTTGGATGACCCGCTCCACTATCTTACTGACTGCTGGAAGTAAGCTAATCGGCCTGTAATTTTGAGGAAATATGTGGTTCTTTCCTGGCTTGGGTATCATAATTACATGGGCTTCCTTCCATCGATTTGGGAAGAGCCTGTATCTTAGTATTGCGTTTGTTATATTTGTCAAATACACAACTGCTTTCGAGGGAAGATACTTCAGAGCTCTGTTAGTGATTTCGTCTGGACCAGGTGCTTTCTTTGGTGAACTTTTTCGAATCAGTTCACTTATTTCTCTTGGTGATGTGGGATTTATTATTTCTTCTTGTTCTTCGGGCGTTTCTAGTTCTGTTTCTTCGACTTCTTCGATAAAGTCTATATCTTCGTCTTGGTGATAATTCAGTGTACACTCTCTTTAAAGTGTCCTTCTCATCACCTCGGCTTTATCTTCTTCTGTGTAGACGATCCCATTTTCTCCATGTAGTGGGGGAATGGGTTTTCTATCGTTTCTTAAAGTTCTTTGGAGCCTCCATATTTCTTGCATATTTTGGCTCCTTTCCTCCATTTCTTTTATGTAGTTTTCCCACTTTTGGCTTCTATGGTCTATTAGTGCCTGTTTGACTTGTCGATTCAGTCGATTTGCCCTATTTTTATCTTCCTGGTTTCTTGTTCTTCTGGCTCTCTTTTTGGCTCTGTTCTTTTCCCTTATCATTTCTTTTATTTCCTGATTTATGTCTCTAAATCTTCCCATATGAATTTCATATTCTTCTTCAGTAGTGCTATTTCTTAGTGCTTCTTTTATGATGTTTTCGAGCTCTAGGACTTTTTCCTCTATTTCTTGTGGATTGTCAATTGTAGGAATGTTTCCAATTCCTATGCTCACTAGGCGTTTGAAGTTAGACCACTTGGTTTTCTATAATTTTTAAATTTTAAATTTTAAATTTAAAATAAATATAAATTTTAAATTTTCTATAAGTTTTATAGAATTACTATCACTTTAAGAGGGTATTACTCAAGTTTGAACAGATATTACAATTTTGTAGGTGTTTTTTAAAGCTTAAGATGCATTCTTTAAAATGCACTAAACTATTTTGCTTTAGACATGAAATAAACAACTTCTTTTTGAGAAAATTTAGAAAGAAGAAAAAAATGTAATACAATAACCCAAAAATATCAGTAAAAAAAATGTTTGTACCGGGTGTCCCAATAAGAATGGCTCTCGGCCATATCTCAGGAACCGTTTATAGTAGAGCTTTGAAATAAAAAATTGTATAACAAAAGTTGCCTCAGGAAAAGCCTGGAAATTATTTTCATAATTGGGGGACCAACGCTAGAGGGCGTAATTGAATATCAAAAATTAAAAAATCTAAATTTTACAAAATTTTCCTAATGAAGGGGCACTGGAAATCCGATCGTCGTATTCTACATAAAATTTTACGCATATTTGATTTGACAAGTTTAGGTCTACCTTTGGAAATAAGAGGTGGGGGTGAGTGGGAACCTTGTTATGAAAAACTGGCTGTGAGTCCGGTTCTGCTTAATCGAATTTTGCAAACTTGGTCTTGTTGAAGACAGATCTTTTTCGTCAATGTAAAAGTTATGATTTCGAACCAACTTACTGAGTAATATGCCAGCTAGAAGGCGTTATTTAATTTTTTTCAGAAATCTAGTGTTCCTTGGAAACTATTAAATACAAACATGCATTTTTAATACCATATTACAAAATTAGACAAAATTAGCAACAGAATAGCGAAAACCACATGTTAATACCTTTTTTCTATCTCGAGATATCTTACAAAACGTGTAAATTTAAAAACTTAACTGTTACTGTCACCGGTAAACGAAATTCATTAAAAGTAGTGTGCTATGGAAACAACAAAGAAACATTTTCCAGTTGTCAACGTATATTAGGTCTTTTCAACGCTTCTCATTTGTTTCGAGCCTCGTTCATATCTCGTATATTAATATTATACACTATACACGGATTATACGGCATATGACAGAGGCTCGAAACAAATGAGAAGCGTTGAAAAGCCCTATTACAAAGAAATAAAAACAACTATTTAGTGATGACATAAACGTTCAAATTTTTGCCCATCATTTTCGTTGCAAACATTTACTCTTTCAAGAGTAGATTGAACAGCAGTCTCAATTTCTGCTCTCGATATGCTTTGAATGGCGTTTAGTATTCTCTGGATAATGTATTCTAGAGTAGTGTATGATGGGCAACAATTTGAATATTTAGGTCGTCACTAAGTAGTTCTTTTTGTTCTGTGTTTTATTTAATTTTAATAGTATTGTTTCTCTTTATATTGTTGTTTTAATTAATTATATTTTTATACGTTGACATCTGGAAAATGTTATTTTGTTTTTTTCACAGCACACTACTTTTCATTAACTTAGTTTACCGGTGATAGTAACAGTTATGTATAAAATTTACACGTTTCTCGAAATATCTTGAGATAGAAAAAAGGTATCGACATACGGTTTTCGCTATTCTATTGCTAATTTAATCTAATTTTATAAAGTATGATTAGAAATTCATACTTGTATTTAATATTTTCCAAAGAAAACTAGATTTCTGAAAAAAATTAAATAACGCCTCCCAGCTGGCTTATTACTTAATAGGATGGTTCAAAATTATCACGTTTACATTGAAGAAAAAGATCTGTCTTCAACAAGACCCAGTTTTCAAAATTTGATTTAGCAGAACCGGACTTACAGCCATTTTTTCATAACAAGGTTCCCACTCACCCCCACCTCTTATTTGCAAAGGTAGAGTTAAACTTGTTAAATAAAATGTGCGCAGAATTTGATGAAGAATACAATAATCGGATTTCCAGTGCCCCTTCATTAGGAAAATTTTGTAAAATTTAGATTTTTTTATTTTTGATATTCAATTACGCCCTCTAGCGGTGAACCCACAATTATGAAAATAATTTCCAGGCTTTTCCTGAGGCAACTTTTGTTATAAAAATTTTTATTTTAAAGCTCTACTATAAACGGTTCCTGAGATATGGCCGAGAGCCATTCTTATTGGGACACCCGGTACAAAATCATCAAAACCTTTTTCTGTACAACTTACCTAAAATACATTTATTAACAAGCTTAAAAAATTATAAATGTAATTTTTTTGAGCTCTTATACAGTATGTCTGCGTAACTGGAACCTATTGATAACTTTTTATTATCAGTTTAAAAAAAAATATCAGATATTAAATTTTATTAATTTCATATGAGGTATGTCATAAAATACGAATCTTATTCAAGAGTAAAGTAGCTTTATCAATATCGAAAATTGTTAATAAAAAAAGTTGTTTGGAATTAAAAACTATGTTTCAATATTCGTTGTATATTGACTTCCCTACATTTGTTTCAGGTTTCAGTGAACTTACTACAAGTTGATATATTTTTGTTGCAAATATAATATTTACGATATTTGCACAAGCACAACTAAAAAACATAGGTAATGTCCATACCAAATTAGTAAATTATTTTTAAAATTCTATTAAAAAACAATAAACCATAAATACAAGTATTAAAAACTTACCGCATCTATTGAATAAGAGGATTTATCAAAACTACCACTATTTTCGTTTTAAATTGTTCTAGCGAAATAAAATTTGCACTGAGTTCTAACACAGTTAAGATAACACTGAATAATCCTAACGGTCATTTTGGTCATTTAATCTTATCGTAAGCGGCAAAATATGCAAACGTAACCGACAAGATTTATGGCGCTTACTATCATCTGTCTGTCGGTACTACCTTGTCGTTTACGATACCAAAGGCACAAAATGAGCTTAAAATGCGGTGGTTACGATAAAAATTCAATTCAATTATAGACACTTAGGACTTTATTATGAGAAAAATAATTTTGAATAGCTGTAAACTACCGTAAGGAACCATTTAAGATAAAAATCCCATTTTCGGAAAATTGATGATTACGATGCTTTGTCAAAAACATGTCGATATGAAAATGCATTGCTATTTCCTTCAATAAATTTGAAGCATGTGCAGCGAAATAAATGTAAACTTTGTCGCATAAAACGTTCATTCCTACCACGAATTTTACGGCCGATAAACAGCAAAGAAAACTACTAACTCCAGCATTTAAAACCCTCCAAAGTGCTCCGCCTGTGTCGGACACATTGCAATTACTCTAACCGAGTGGAAAGCATGAGGTGTTCCTTTACAGGTCACTGATTTGATAAAGTTACCTCACTAGTTTATTGCGGGATACGTCAAGCAGATGGGGCTCTGCCGTCTGCTCCGATTTCGAGTGTTTTGTAATCAATAAATCGTGTGGTTAGGCTTTCAAACACCAGGTAGCGCTGCGGGTAACATTGAATGGCTGTCAATTCGAGGTTCGAGGCCGGTGATATATTTATGGGGTAGTTTCACTTAACAAAAAGCGATTTTATTGCTGACGACATACGACAATTACATTATGTTAACACTAAAATTGATCGTGTTTTATGGACACAAATAAAATATAGACATCTTAAGCTTTTCAGCTAATAGTCCATACCTACTTAATAATATATTTATTGATATAAAATGACTTCGTTTAATTTTCAATATACTTAAAAGTAATCAAAAGTATTCAAAATATTTGTGACCGAACAGCATTTTGTATAAAAATTGTAAATAAAAGTATCGGAAAGTTCTTCGATAACAAAAGAAATAAAACAAGGATGTCTCCCACACTTTATAGGATCTTAAAAAATGTTAGTTAACTGAAAAAGAAAGTGTAGAAAGATGGAAATAGTTTAAACGACAACACTAGCCTGCACACATTTGCCTCTAGATATTGCAACCCACATGGGGCAGAATTATATCTTAAAGCTAGGAAAATTTAAAAAATCCTAACTTTAAATCAACACTATCTACAATTTTTGTAAACATTAACTACTTTAAAGGGTACTATTTAGGGAGTTTTTTAAATATACCTTTTACAAACAAATTTAATATTTATTTTAAATAGTAAATGGACTCTTCCATCTATTTCACGTGTCGATTTCATAGGCGTAGTAAGCAGTGGCGTGCGGTGACTTTTTCGAAAGGGGAAGCGATTCAATAAGGATATAAAATTATTTTCTTAAGGGTCGAGGGTCGAGACACTTCCCACCTGATAACACTCTGATGCGCAGGGGCTCTCTATCAGCAAAGTGCTTATGTGAGGCGTCCTGGGTACAAGGACTCACACACTAAATCCTACACCGATCAATGCGTGAGGCACTCTATTTCCGCTATTTCTATTAGTGACTAGTAGCCTATTATTGATCTGTATTGCTAGCTCGGGCCTTGAGTCCTCTCGCCGGCCTTGGCTTCCTAAAGAAGAATTCTATTTAAAAAATTTATATTCCGAGGCATTTTCCACAACACACAACTTTCAATAATATGACACTTATTTATACTTTAGGTCTATTCTCCTATCAATTTCTGATAATTGTTGAATGCAGTCCAAATAGGGCTAACTTTCAAAGTCTGTCTTCGCTTGTTGAATTTCTTTTAAACTCTTAATTTGAAACTTTTAATGCATCTTAATACTGAAAAACTTCGTTCAACTGGATGCACGTGTGGCTGGGATAGTTATAATAGTACTAATTCACACAACTTGACCACTTCATACAGTGACTTGTTTAAACCAGTAGTTATAATTATTACTAATGTCAGTTGTTTCATAAATGACACTTAACTGAGAATGCAAAGCTGGGATATGAAAAAAAAAATCATTATTTATATTAATCGTATAGTGAAATAAATTCCTCTGTGGGAAATTTTGATGAGTTATAATTAGAAATATTAAGATTATATATTATAATTCTACAAATTTTAAATCGTTAAAATGTTGAAAGCTAGAATTCATTTGTTGTAGAATATTATCAAAAGGTCTCTCTGTTTCCTCTGTTCTCTCTGTCTCCGACATTATCAATCTTCATTATTTTTCTTTCTTGTTCAAACCCCATATTTTCAGTTTTATCCCAAATATTTTTAAACTGCTCTCGTTTTTTTAATTATCGTATTAATAAAATCATCAATTTGTCTTATACAAAATGCAATGTCATTTGACTTCTGTAAAATGTTAAATAAAAGATAAATAAAAGGAAAAATCTCTGCAAAAAATTTAAATCGAAATATTCTTTAAGCGAATGTATGTTGACCTGAGCACCCCTTAGCAGTCCGAGCATCTCACTTTTGGAAGGCGATAGGACGATCGCTTCCAGAGGGTACCAAAATTCGCGCGACTAGTGGGTGCGGTCATTGAACCCTGACCAATTTTTAAACGGGACAACTGCATGACAAGCGGCGATTTTGAGATGCGCTTCTGTCAGGAGTGGACCGAATAGTTGAATTGTGTGCATATTGAGTTCGTTCGTACGCGATTAATTTTTAATATTTTTCAATGCCTATTGCCTAGGTAATATGTAGATTACTTGGATTAGGGAAAAAATTTGATTATTAAATATTAATTAATAATATATTTTTTTATATCGAAGTATAAATAGGGAAGCGGCGTTTCCCCCGCTTCCATGGAGCGCACGCCTCTGGTAGTAAGTCGTTTTACGTTGACGATATAAATATCCTTTCTCGAAATATTTACTATACTTCATCAGTAATTAATTTTTTTTACTTGGTTTACATAGATATAACACGTTTATAATTTTAAAAAGTTAATGTTTAATTCTTGCGAAAGGTTGTTTTTCTTGAAATTTTGAAAAAATTGAGTGGAGTGTGACTGTAGAGTAGATAGTAATTGAATGGATCCTCCATCGCATAGCTATTAGTCCATTCTTTCACGGTTTTTGCTCTAAATTTTAAAGAACCGCTTGGATTGACATGAAATTTGGCATACGTATAGCTTACATGTCAAAGAAAAAAAGTGATATTGTGCCGATGTGTGTTTTTGCCCTGGGGGTGAAAAAATATATGTCCAAAATAAGTCCGGAAATGGGTAAACTGACTAATTTTAAGTAACTTTTGTTCTATAGAGCTTTTTCGCCAAGTCAACACTTTTCGAGTTATTTGCGAGTGAATATGTTCATTTTTCAACAAAATAACCACATTTTTAGACGCTTTTTCGCAAATAACTCAAAAAGTAAGTATTTTGTCGAAAAAAACGTTCTTAACAAAAATATAGCTTATAAAAAAGTAAAAAAAATGGTGTACGCGTTAGGTCTCTGGATCTCGTAGAACCGGAGTTATAGCCAATGAAAAATAGATTCATATTCACCAAATTTCAAATAGAACATTTCGACGTGCAATATCCAAAAAATTAAGCACTTTTTGGAGAAAACCCTTTATAACTTTTTTATAGTGTTTAAAAAAAGCTTTATTTTTGTTTCATCAAAAAGTTTCTAGCATTAAAGTTAACCAAGTTACGCTCAAAATAAAGTTGGCTACGCTCAAAATAAAGCTGGCCCCTTTTGTTTTTTCAAAAAAAAATCGGGAAGACCATCCTCTAGTTAGCAACTTAAATGAAATTAATCGTTACCGCTCCACAAATTATTTTACTTATGTTGTGTTCATATGATCTGTAAGTTTCGTCGATTCAAAGTGCTTATTTTGAAAAACATTGGTTTCAAAGTAAAATTTTTAAAAATTTAAATTTTGAAAAATATGCTTTTTTCAAAATAACTTAAAAATTGTTAGAGATACCAAAAATCTCTAGAAACAAAAAAAAGTCAGATTTGCTTTTCTGAACATCATGTATTTTATTGTTTTTCTGTTAGACAAAAATTGATTAAGATTTGGTGTTTCTAAATTTGCATACATTCGTCATCAGTGACTCGTTCAACCCCTTTTAACTACAACCCTTTCAATAATAAGGACTTTGAACCGATGAAATTTACAGATCATATAAACAATATATACACGAGTCAAGAAACTTGTGAAGTCGTAACGATTAAGTTCATTTAAGATATTAATTAGGGGGTGATTTTCTCGATCTTTTTACCAAAACCAAAAGGGACTAACTTTATTTTGAGCGTAACTTGTTTAATTTTGATGCTAAACATTTTTTTTATAAAACAAAAATAAAGCTTTTTTTAAACACTTTAAATAAGTTGTAATGAGTTTTCCCCGAAATGTGCTTCATTTTTGGTTATTTCACGTTAAAATATTCCATTTGGAATTTGACGAATATGAACATATTTTTTATTAGCTATAACTCTGCTTCTACTAGGTGTAGAGACGTGATATATACACCATTTTTTAAAAAAATTTACAGGCTATATTTTTGCTATGAACAATTTTTCGACAAAATACTTACTATTTGAGTTATTTGCGAAAAACCGTCTAAAAACGTGGTTATTTTGTTGAAAAAATGAACATATTCACTGCCAAATATCTCGAAAAGTATTGACTTAGTGAAAAAACTCTACAGAACAAAAGATACTTAAAATTAGCCATTTTATCCATTTCCTGACTTTCTTTGGACGAATATTTTTTCACCCCCAAGAGGGGGTGAAAACCACCCCCAGGGCAAAAGCACATATCGGCACAATATCACTTTTTTTGATGAAAACGTTAATAACTGATAATAAAAAGAAAGATAAGGAACTAGAGGATATAAAAAACATGGTAGGTGAGTTGGTAGGAGAAATGAAAGAACTCAGAAAAGAGAATAGCGAGTACAAAGAAAAGATTAAACAAATAATTCAAGAAAATGAAAATTTAAAAAAGGAAATGATGAGTATGAAACAAAAAATGGATAAATTAGAGCTAACTTTAGAAATCTGCCAAAAAGAAAGAAAGAAAAATAATTTAATAATGAAGGGTTTGCCAATAAGTACGTCTGATATGGAACAGCTTAAGAATGAAATAGGAAACTTTTTAAATAAAGAGCTACGAATAATGGCAGAGTTAAATAAGGTACAAAAGATCAACGACAATATGTGCATTATTGAGTTTAGTAAGTTTGAAGACAAACTAAGAGTACTAAAAGCAAAAAGTAATCTTAGAAGTTATAGACAACACCGCGTATACATTGAATGCGATTTAACACTTAAAGAGATTGATATGCAGAAAAATCTTAGACATATAGCAGCAAAAGAAAAGGCAAATGGCAAAAGAATAAAAATGGGTTATGGTTTTATCGTTATTGAAGACACCAAATGGAGATGGAACCATAGTACGAATAATATAGAAATAGTCAGAGATAATGTAGCAGCAACTGGTTTAAAAAACTACTAGTTAATGCAAATTCGAGGATGGATATGGATACGAACATGGCACAGATTATGGACATGAGAGAATATAACAAAATCGATGCGAGTCTTGACAAAAATATGCAAAAACTAAACCGTAAAAATACAGACAATGAAAGAACTATGAATGCAAAAAATGAAAAACAAAATAAGTATTGGAAAATTGGGTTGTGGAATATACAAAGTCTAAATGGTAAAGAAGAGGAACTTATTGATGAGTTTGAAAACACAAAAATGGATTTTTTAGCATTAACTGAAACAAAGAGAAAAGGTAGTGGATGTATTAAAATGAGAAATGAGCACTACATGATTTTTGGAGGTGTTAATGAGTCAGAACGTGCGAGGGCAGGAGTTGCCCTAATGGTTCACAGAAATGAGCATAAAAATATCACTAGATGGAAAAATATTTCGGAAAGACTCCTTAGAATAGATATGAGTAAAAACGAGAAGACAACAATTATTGTTGGGTATGGACCATCGGAAAATGAAGCCAAGGAACTCAAAGATAGCTTCTGGGAACAATTGCAGGACGAAATGGACCAAATAAATCATAAGGTCATAATAGTAGGCGATTTTAATGGGCGAGTGGGGTCAAGCAATGAATATGACTACCCTATAGGACCATATGGAGAAATGGTCAGAAATAATAATGGACAAAGAGTGATCGAGTTTTGCATCATGAATGATATGCAAGTTAGTAACACATTTTTTCAACACAAGGAGATTCATAAATACACACGAGTGATGGATTCGCGGAACGAAAAGTCCGTTATTGACCTAGTATTAGTACAGAACAGATACAAAAATGAAATAGCGGACGTGCGTGTTAAAAGAGGCTATGAGATCAGCTCGGATCATTTTCTCGTTGAAACTAAAGTAAAGACAAGGAGAGAACAGGCATTTAATATTAAAAATGAAGAAAATCGCTACGAACAACCAAGTATTAAAGTATACAAACTTCAGTCTGAAAATATTAGGAAAGAATACTGTCGTAAATTAAATGAAGAAATACGAAAAACAAATTGGAAAAATGAGGAGGATATAGAAATATTATGGAACATTTTTAAGGAGCTGGTGTACGCAACTGGGAGTAAAGTATGTGGGGTAACGAAAGGAAGATATCTGAAAGGTACAGCTTGGTGGAATAATGACATAAAATTGGAAGTTTCGAAGAAGAAAAAATTGTGGAAAAAGTATATAAGCAATAAAAGTGAAAGTAATTATCAAGAATATAAGGAACAGAGAATACTGGTTAAAAATAAAATTAAAGAAGCTAAGAATCGACAATGGGAAGAATTTGGAAATAAAATGGAAAGTGATAGTAAGGGGAATGCGAAGTTGCTTTATAGGACTTTAAAAAATCTAAGACAAAAAAAATCAAACGGATTAACAGGTTTAGAGGACAAAGATGGTAACATATTATTAAAAAAATGAAGAGATTACCGAAAGATGGCGAGAACATTTTATGGAGTTATTAATGGGAGACAACAACGAAATAGAGAATGACAGGGAGGAGTACAATTTAAATGAACAACAAGATGATGATGACATAACATACGAAGAATACAGGGAAGCAATTTTAAAATTAAAAAATGGCAAGGCTGCAGGACACGATAATATTAAGGCTGAGCTAATTAAATATATGGAAGGAGAAGGATTACAATTACTATGGAGGATCATAAGGAGCTGTTGGCGTACCGGATGCATACCTAGAGATTGGACGCTTGCAACTATTCTACCATTACACAAAAAAGGCGATAAACATAAGTGTTCTAACTATAGAGGAATATCATTGTTGGTAGTTGCTAGTAAAATCTACGAAATAATACTAGAGAAAAAGCTGCGAGAAAAGATCGAGGCCACACTGGATGACAGCCAATGCGGCTTTAGGCCAGGGCGAGGTACAACCGATCTCATATTCACGGTGAGACAGTTGTCAGAAAAAGCCCTAGAGCATAACAGTAAGTTGTATCTCTGTTTTGTGGACTTGGAAAAAGCATTTGATCGGGCGCCACGTAACAAGATCTGGGAAATATTAAACCGTAGAAATGTGAAACCGAAGTTAATCCAAGCAATAAAGAGTATATATAAATGTACACGTAATAATGTAAGAACGAACAATTGCTCATCTCTTGAATTCTACACAAGGACAGGTGTAAGACAAGGTGGTGCTCTGAGTCCTTTGTTATTTATCACTCTAATGGACGAAATTGCAAAAGAATGCAGGGGTAAGGTAAAAAGAACTAGGGTTGGGGTGTATAAACTTCGACAAGTTTGCGTGTCAGAGTTGATATATGCCGATGACCTGGTTATTGTGGCAAAATCAGAAAAAGACTTGCAAGTAAATGTGAATGTTTGGAATGAAGCCTTTAAGAAATTTGGGATGAGAATAAATATTGAAAAAACAGAAGCTTTAGTAATATCGAAAACACAAGAAAATATAAATGTTAAGTTGAATAATGAGACCATTACACAAGTTGAGGACTTCAAGTATCTAGGATCAACAATGAATGGGCAAGGAAATATAGAACCAGAAATAAACAGCAGGGTAATGAGTGCAACAAAATTATACTATGCACTAAATAAAAGTTTTATTAGGAAGAAAGAAGTAAGCCTGAAAACAAAAATGAAAGTATTTCAAACCGTATACGAGCCGGTGCTACTCTACGGTAGTGAAACGTGGACAGTGAACGACAACATCCGTAGTAAAATCCAAGCATGCGAAATGCGATATTTACGTGCGGTATCCGGGGTGACCAGACGTGATCGTATAAGAAATGAAGACATACGTGAAAGGTGCGGTGTTGGAAGGACCTTAGACATACTTGAAACGAAACAGTTATCGTGGTTCGGACATATGGCGAGAATGAGTGAAGGTAGAACTGTAAAGAGGGTATGGAAAGCGGCATCTGACAACAAACGAAGAAGAGGCAGGCCAGCAAGAACGTGGAATGCAAATATTGGAAAGGCTTGCGGAAAAAGAAATATTGGGTGGAGAGAAGCAGAAAGACTAGCTACCGACCGAAAGGCATGGAGACGTCTCATTTCTCCACTTACCTCGACACCGTAAGGTACAAGAGGACGGCTTAAGTAAGTAAGTATCACTTTTTTTTTACTTGTTAGCTATGTGTATGCCAAATTTCATGTCAATCCAAGCGGTTCTTTAAAATTTAGAGATTTTGCAATATTTTACCGTTAAAGAACGGACTATATGGATAAAATCAATAATATGATATATTATATGCCAAAAAATCATCATCATCATCATTGGCTCGACAGCCCTTTCTGGGTCTTGGCCTGTTCCAGGATTCTTCTCCACTCTGATCTGCTTCCTGCTTTTTTTCTCCAGTTTTTTATTTTTAAGGTTTTTATATCATTTTCTATTTGTTCTAAATATCTCAGCTTCGGTCTTCCTCTTGTTCTTTTTCCTACTGGCATCTGTTTGAATATTTTGTTTGGTATTTCGCTTTCTTCCATTCTTTCTACATGTCCCATCCAACGCAGCCGTCCTATTTTAATGAATGTTATGATATCTGGATCCTGGTATATTTCGTATAGTTCAAAGTTGTACCTTCTTCGCCAAATTCCATTTTCTTTTGTGCCCTTATATATGTGTCGCAAGATTTTTCTTTCAAAGGTGGCTAGCAATGTTTCCTCTCTTTTAGTGAGTGTCCAGGTTTCTGAGCCGTATGTGAGTACCGGTCTTATTAGGGTTTTGTATATTTGGCATTTTGTTTTCCTTGCGATGTTGTCTGATCTTAGTTGCCGAATTAAGCCATGGTAACTTTTATTGGCAATAAATATTCGTCTCTTCACTTCCTCTGCTACGTTATTATCAGATGTGACTAGGGATCCCAAGTATGTAAAGTTTTTTACCCCCTCAATGTTGTATTCTCCTATTGTTATATTTTGTGGCTGCCTTATTTCTGTGTTTTTAGTTACCTGCATATATTTTGTTTTGTTCTGGTTGATTTTCAGGCCACTATTTTGTGCAGCTCGTTCTATTTGATTGAATGCCTCTATCATTTCTCTTCTTGATCTTGCGATTATGTCACCATCATCTGCAAATGCTAGTATTTGCACGCTTTTATTAATTATTGTTCCTCGAGTATTGACTGTTGTGTCCCTCATTATTTTCTCGAGTACAATGTTGAACAAGATGCATGATAGAGCGTCTCCCTGGCGTAGTCCCTTTTTCACATCTATTGTTTCCGTTAGTTCGTTTTGTATCCGGATTTTACTTTCTACTTTTAGAGATTCTTTTATCAGTTCTATTAGTTGTGTTGGTATATTAAATTCTTTCATTGCTTTTATTAAGAATTCTCGGTTTATATTGTCATATGCGCTTTCGAAGTCTATGAAGAGATGATGTGTGTCGATGTTATGTTCACTTGTTTTTTCAAGGATCTGTCGCAGAACAAATATCTGGTCTATTGTTGACTTCTGTCTACAGAAGCCACTTTGGTACCTGCCAACTATTTTTTCAGCGTGTGGTCTAAGTCTTTCATAAATGACGTTGGACATTATTTTGTATGCTGCATTCAGCAGCGTGATTCCACGGTAGTTTCCACATTCTAACTGATTCCCTTTTTTATGTAATGGTACAATAATACCACTATTCCACTCCGCTGGTAGCTGTTTATTTGACCATATCTTTGTTATCAATACATGTATTGTTTCTGTAGTGCGTCTCCTCCTTCCTTCAGTAATTCCGATACTACTTGATCCGATCCCGGTGATTTATTGTTTAAATACCTAAAAATCATACCTAATTTAAAAATAAAACTTGACTTGTTTCGGAATTTGTCGCCCATTCTCGAAAAGAAAAGAACTTCATTCGTAATTTTGCTCCTCACTGTATAATGTGTAGGTAGTTTCTTTATATGTATGTTTCACTGTATCGAATTAGATCCAAGTGTATGTTTAATGGAATCGCAAAGTATATTGCAACCTAAACCTATGCATTAGTTGCAACGGAAGTTTAATAGAACAATCAACCCTGGTGTAGCGTAGAGATTGCATGCCATTTTCATTAATATTATACACTAATACGCAATTGTAAAACGGACCGTGAACAGCCAGGAAATTGATATTAAAATCGATTGGGATGGAGTATGAATGATTAAACTAGGTACTTACGTTAAAATTTTCGTTCCAACAAACGCCAGGTATCGGGCCTAATTGTAAATATGAGTAAAATTCGTTCTATACATATAGGTCTGGATCCCGCGTATGAAAAAAGTTGATTAATAGCAAGCTGAAAATGTTTTAATAGTTTAAGGGTGTCTAGTCGGACAAACTTTGATATATGGGAACACTGGAACAGGGGAAGTTTTAATTGCGGAACAGGTTAAAAATTTGGAACGGTCAGACCACGAAAACGTCACATGCATTTTGTCCGACAGAACTTTCAATTGATTTGTTACCCTTCCATTAAACTCTCATGCAAAAGTGAGACTGCTTTCAGTTATCTATACAAATTTTTTCCACTCTTTTCTGTCTTGTGCTATCGCTTTGGCATCTATCCAGTTTGATCTTTTCTTTTACAGAATGGCTCCTATTGCTTTATCCCATGTTTGTCTGGGTCTTCCTCTCTTCCTGTTTTTTGATATTTTGGCTTCCCATACTCTTCGAACTGGTCTAGTTTCTTTCATTCGTTGTAGATGTCCCCACCAACATAATTGTCTTTGCTCTATATACTCCAAGATAGATGATATTTTTAACTCACTTCTTATGTCTTCATTTCGCAGTAGGTCCAATTTTGTGAAGCCTTTTACTATTCTCAGGAACTTCATCTCCATCGCTTGGATCTTGCTATTTTGTCTGTTTGTTAAGACCCAAGATTCGCTGCGAAGATTAGTACTGGTCTATAGATTGATTTGAACACTTTTATTTTTGTTTCTATTGAGATTTCTTTTCTACTGATAAATTTTTTATTCATTGCGTGGTACAGCTGTATTGTTTTATCTATTCTATTATTAACTTCAGCATCTTGAGTGCCTGCCTGGTCAATTATTACACCTAGATAAGAGAAACTTTTCACTTGTTCAATTTGTGTTCCTTCAATTTCTATTATTAGCTCCTGCCTCTCTTCACCGATCTGTAGTACTTTGGTCTTGCTTTTATTTATTACCATTCCATTTTCGAGGAATACTCTATTCCATATTTCAATGTTGTGTTGTAAATCGTTTTCACTTCTTGAAATTAACACCAAGTCGTCTGCAAACACTCCTTCTGATAATTCTACTCTACGTAGATATCTGTGTCCAACATTTAATGTTTTGCTTTCTATTGTGCATTTTTTAATTATTTTTTCCATAAACAATATAAACAGCGTTGGGCTAAGTGCTCCGCCTTGTCTTAGTCCTCCTGTTACTGTAAAAGTGTTTGATCTATTGTTGTTACTAATCACCGAGTTCATATTCTGGCTATATATTTTCTGGATGACTCGTATAATTTTAGGTCATACACCTTTCTCTCTTAGCACTTTCCACACTCTCTGTCTGGGTACTTTGTCAAAGGCCTTTTCTAGGTCTAAGAAGGCTAAGTATATGTTATTTTTCTCTTGAAGCGCTTTTTCGCTTATTTGTTTTAGCGTGAATATAATATGATCATGTATGCTCCTTTTGAAACCGCTTTGTGACTCGTCTAGTGTATCTTCCGCGATTATTCTTATTCGTTTATCTATAATTTTCTCTAATATTTTCATTGATACATATAGCAGCGTCAATCCTCTGTAGTTATTACATTCTCTTTTGTCACCTTTCTTATGTATGGGAACTATCAATGCTGCTTTCCAGTCTTCTGGTAATATTTCATCTTTCCAAACTTTATTCATTATTTCTAGTACTGTTTCAATTGATATCGGAGCGATAAATACACATCAATAACACACCATTAGCGCACCAAAGACTGTTTGATATTATAAAACCTAAATACTTGTACTTATCTGTTCCTCTAATTTGTTTTCCTTCGTCTATTTCCAGTTGTTTTATTTCTGTATTCTCCGTTGTTAGATATTTAGTTTTCTTTAGGTTTATTTCCATCCCATTCTTTGTATATTCCTGTTCAAGTTTGCTCATCATAAAACTAAGGTCATCCTCGCCTTGTGCGATCAGTATTTGGTCGTCGGCAAAACTTAAGGTATATAGATATTGGTTCCTTACTGGTATACCCATTCCTTCGCACTTTCTTTACCATGGTTTCAGGTTCTTTTTCAGGAATATTTTGAACAGGGTAGGGGATATGGGCAGCCTTGTAGTAGTCCCTTTGTCGTCTTAAATGGACTGCATATTCGATTGCCCATTTTAATAGCTACTGTGTTATTCTTGTAGAGTGCTCTTACTGCTGTTATTACTCTTTGTGGGACTTCCATATCTTCCATTGCTTCCCGTAGCTTGGTTCTAGGTATCGAGTTATACGCCTTCTTAAGATCTACAAAAACCAGATGGACGGATCTATTTTTGGCCATTCTTTTTTACATTACGAAAAAATTAGACACGGCATATAAATTCGGAAAAAAGTGTATAGTTTCTTAGAACACATAATTTCATATGAAATATTTCACAAAAATAAATCTTAACTAAATGAACTATCCTTAATTTCATTCTAACATGGTACAACAACTACTCATAAATAATTTATTTTAATAGAGAAAACCAATACGGTCTTAACTTAATATAGTACTAGGTAATCTATAATTTTTATTTTGTACATGGGTAATGAATTTCTCATTGGGAGGTAAATAATCGGGGCAATCACAATATTACAGGCTGGTACCAGACAATAAAACTTTTACGGTTAAATTTAGAAGCTCAATCGCTCAATGCGAAAGCCAAGTTTAAAGGATTTTTATATATAGGCCAGGATCCCGCATACCAAAAAAAGTTGATAAATAGCAAGCTGAAAATTTGTTAATAGCTTAAGGGTGTCTAGTCGGACAAACTTTGATGTACGGGAACACTGGAACAGGGGAAGTTTTAATTGTGGAACAGTTTAAAAATTTGGAACGTCAGATTACGAAAACGCCTCATGTATTTTGTCGGAAAGAACATCCAATTGATTTGTTACCCTTTCATTAAACTCTCATGCAAAAATCAGACTGCTACTACTAGCCAACATGATTCCTGTCATTTGACATATTCTTCGTGTTCCACTCATTGAAATGCCCAGTTGGTGATAAATACCAGTCTGATTTTTGCATGAGAGTTTAATGAATTGGTAACAAATCAGTTGGAAGTTCTGTCCGACAAAATACATGCAACGTTTTCGTAGACTGACGTTCCAAATTTTTAACCTGTTCCACAATTAAAACTTCCCCTGTTCCAGTGTTCCCATGCATTAAAGTTTGTTCGACTAGATACCATTAAGCTATTAACAAATTTTCAGCTTGCTGTTAATCAAGTTTTTTTTGGTACGCGGGATCCAGGTCTAATAAATATTGTGTACAAAGTAATACTATATTGTCACATTAAGATCGGTTAGTTATTTTCATGTATCGTGCACTAAGTAAAAAAATGATAATACCATTAATCTATGATTATTTATATATTTTAAAGTATAGACCTTTTAAATGTTAAAGATGGCTGCTGCAGAACATCGATTTCTTTCTATTATAATAGACCTATATACAGAGTAAACCAAAAGTCTACAAACGGTTCCATGACATCCCGTAACGCGACAGTTCGTAACCGGACAGTTGGTAACGGACAACTCGTAACAGCGACAGTTCGTAACGGCGACACTTCGTAACGGCGACAGTTCGTAACTATACAAATTCGTAACGGACAGATCGTAACGTCCAAATTGAATTAACTTTTATTACAGTTATAAATTGAATTATGTTTATCAATTTAACGAATCAGTATCAGGATAAACATTTTTAAGGCATTTCATATTTCGTGTTTCAGAATATAACAAAAAAGTATTTAAACCAAGGATTAAAGTATTACACGCCATCCTTCTTATCAACTATAACCGTTGATTGAATGCCCCAAAGCTATTACGAATCACAAGGTTTATTATAATAACAGGTAATTATAATCTTTTCTATACAAAATGTTTATTTAAAAAGTTTGAAATGTCTAAGACAGTTGTCAGATTAAAGATTTCAGGAATTAAGTACTTTATTATACCTTTGTCTAGGCATATGCAAATTTAAGGAACAGTAAAAGGAATAAACTTTTAAGAATATTGTTAAAAGTTTGTATGTATTTAAATATTTGTTTGTGTTTAAAGACTTTTAATATACACTGAAACACGAAATATAAAATGTGTTAAAACATGTTTATCCCCGTATTGATCCGTTAAATCCATAAACATAGTTTCAATTATAACTGTAATAACAGTTAGTTTCCACGTTAACAAAAATAAACAGAATAATTCAGTTTGGACGTTACGAATTGTCCGTTACGAATTTGTATAGTTACGAACTGTCGCCGTTACCAAGTGTCGCCGTTACCAAGTGTCGCCGCTACGAACTGTCGCTGTTACGAGTTGTCCGTTACCAACTGTCCGGTTACGAACTGTCGCGTTACGAGGTGTCTGGTCACGCTACAATCACCTAATTATCCCTTAAATGGATGATCTGAATTTTACAAAAACCATATTATGATTATTATGCACTACGGAGATTTTAATTTTGATGCTTGTAATGTTAACAGATTTACAACTTTTCTGCTATCATTAGTCAATTTGGTTTTTTGAATACAACATACTGTATTGTACAGTATTATGGAAATCCTCACTTCAATACGAGTTCAACCATAGGTAACCATTCAACAATGTGTAACACTTGGTATTGTATTTAGTCACGAAAGTCTTAAATAAATAAAGCTTCTCAGTGCCAAATAGTCTTAAAATAATTATAAATTATAAATTATTATAATTAGAATTATAAATTATAAAAAGTAAATTCAGTAAATTGTATTAATAATTAAAGATGACAGTGGTTTTATGTGTGTTTTAAAAGTGCTACAATAAATATTTACTCAAAAAATAGTAAAATGTATAAAGATTTTCAATTTCTTTGCAACACGAAAATGCAGCAGCTGCATAATACTCTGGTTAAATCGGAGAGTGCAGAAAGAGTCTATACCGGTTTCGGAGGTTTTTTCCTCCTCATCAGTAGTCTCATATCCTCTTCTCTCCGATTTCCCCAGCCATCATACTTTGGGCCTTTCCGAATTGCAAAGAACGAAATGTCACGGATGTATTAGAGCCATCTACCGAAAAACAAAGAAGAAGATAGGGGACTACTTATGAGGAAGAAAGAACCTCCGAAACCGGTATAGACCCTTCCTGCACTCTCCGATTTAACTAGAGTATTATGCAGCTGCTGAATTTTCGTGTTGCAGAGAAATTGAAAATGTTTATACATTTTAATTCATTTACTCTTTTGTTGGGTACTAAGGAATCTTTCTTGTTGGAACTTTTACCACGCTGAGCAGATGGGTTGTGAATTATTTAAAATTCTCTCATCTTAATTTCCTCGGCATCCTGTATGATTTATAATTTTTGAAAATCTCGGGAGGTTGTAACCAAAGAAAGTATTCCAACTGTTGTCAATTTGGTGGTATGGGAACGACATTTATTGTCGTTTTCTGTGCTACTTCGATTGATAAATTACTTGATCAAAAAAATAGTTTTTAATGAAAAAGAGCGAATTTCTATTTTAATTATGAAGGGCCCCGGTGATAGAAAAAGATCCTATAGTGTATAAAGTACCCAAATTGTTCAACGATATTTTCCCAAACTATTCTCCTATTTATAAGGCGAAGATACAAAAAATGTAAAGCGCTTTGAGGAAAGTAAAAGATGAAATTCAAAAAGGTAGACCAACAACTGTTATAAATTATAATAAAACTTTAGCTGTAATGCATATTTCTATATCCACAACATCAAAAGACGAAGCTCAAACTTGTCTTAAATCCTTTAAAACTAGAGTCACGGAAACAGAATGCACCAGAACTTTCACATACCTTGAGCGGATTTCAAGTATTCTAATACAATCAAACCTGCCATATCCGGATCAATGTGGCGACAGACCGATCTGGATATGAAAAAATCCGGATATCAAAACCACGACTTCTTTTACAGTCTCTGAAACGTTTTCTCCTTCACACATTCCAGTAATCAACGCCGTCAATAACTTTCGTCGATAGACACGTTTTATAGATTCTATATTAAATTATTTCGCCATCTTTTAGTTCTTCTTTTAGTGCGTTGTCCAACAGCAGGACTGCCTTTTTCGGTAGATTTAGGTAGATCCGGACGGCGCAGAATCGTTCAGATATTGGGAGGTCCGGATATGACAGGTCTGGATATGGCAGGTTGTACTGTACTTCAAATGCTTTCAAAGATCTTCCGATCAAGAAAAGCCCCACGTTTCGATAGTATCCACTTAGTTTACTGTAGCAAGTATTTAAAAGTCTGGTTGTCTCGATTCTTTACAGCCATTATAGAAATTGGTTACGCGACAGGAATTTAAACATTTTAAAAATAAATGCTATGATAAATCCTGATAAACAATACAATAGCCAGATATCTAGCCAACCTATGCAACAGCTACATTCCAATAGCTCTGAGGTCTGTAACGTACAATCCACTAGAGCAATTGAACTATAACAGAATCAGTACGTGACTCATCGAGATCATTCCTGCTGAACAAATTCGGTTTAGACCCAAAAGGATCTGTCTAGACCAGTGGTGCTCAGACTTACACTGCGTGGGATCTACCACATAAACTGCAAGCGTCCAGCGATCGACTGCCAGTAAAAAAAAATTGAAAATAAAAAACTTTATTGTACGTTTCAATTTAATAAAAAGTTGTAACTACAGATAGTTATAATTAAAGTCATATTTTTCATCTTAATTTTATTTGAATGTTGATGCATGGCAGCATGGTACTGCATATCTTCCACAAGTTTTTTCATATGATGGTACATAATTACCGAGAGCCAAATGTAAGCATGAGGAGAGATGTTCGTCAGCCGATTCATCACAAGGGCTTTTCATTCCGGATGGAATGTTTGCCGCTCTTACTAAGAGACCTCCGATTCGCTCATTGCGGTGAATCACTCCGCATTCCACTTGTGTGTTGTCAAAGTTTGTTGTATGACTTGGCTTTCGTTACAATTTTCTTCCACTCATTTCGATATGTGCATAGTTCCCTCCAGTTTCTCACTTATAGAATTTTGATATCTCTCATGACCTGGTCCTCCCATCTCTCTCTGGGTTTTCCCCTTAGTCTTTCAGTTTCTGGTTTCCATGTGGTGATCTTCTTAATCAGTAGGTCGTTTTTCCTTCTCTCTATGTGTTCCAGCCATCTCAGTCTCAGCGCTTTAATAAATCTAACTATATCTTCTTCCTTCATTATGTCTCTTAGTTTATGATTCATTCTTCTTTTCATTTATCCGTTGTCCATTCTTATCGGACTCATAATCCGTCTGAGGATTTTCCTTTCGAATATTCTCAATTTTTCTTCATCTCTTTCCGTGAGGCACATTGTCTCAGCTGCGTACGTAACTACTGGTCTGATTGCAACTCTGTATATTTTCAGTTTTGAATTTCTGGATAAGTTCTTGTCCTTCATTAGCCTACGTGCCTACGATATCTCTAGTATGTTTTGTTGCCTGCTAGTATTCTCTCCGTTACTTCTTCACTTCTCTTATTTTGGCCATTTACTACTACTCCCAAATATTGGAATTTTTGGATTCTTTCAAAAGTGTATTTTTATATTTTGATTTATCTCGTCCTGTTATCTTCTCTTCAGGAGAAGAGTAGATATTTTGTTTTTCCTTCGTTAAGTTCTAGACCTATTTTCCGTGCTTCCCTTGCCAGGATTGTTACTGCTTCTTTTAATCTTTCCTTGTCTCTTCCCATAAGAACTATATCATCTGCATTATGCAACTATTTGTGTTGAGGAGTGGGCTATAGTTCATTTAATTTTGCTGGCCTTGACTGTACCTTCTACCAGTCAGCCGGTTACGATACATTAATTTCACTACCTATATTTGGGAAACTGCAGACTCACACAAGTACGTTGATGTAAAGAATGCTGTGAGCTGCAGATATACTTGCCTCAAAGATGAATATGTCAGACGATATAAAAGATCAAAATATCGTATTGGTCGCTCTGGACTTAAGGTATATATCCGAAATTATTTTCAATATCTCATTTTGGACGGAAATGGTCTCCCTATTGAAATTAATGGATATTTCAGTGACAAATTTTTCCACGTATTCACAAGAAAATGGATTAGACATGAATGTTACGATATCTGTCAGTTTTTTAAAATCAGCGAAGAGTACCGCGAGATCGCGATCGACTCTTTGAGCACCGCTGGTCTAGACCAAGTACTATCTCTCAACACATACATCGAGGATGGAATTCAAAGAAAACTCAAAACCTCAACTGCATTTATTGACAATATAAAATACCAAAAGAACTGGGAGTGACCCTTGATAGAATTTTATCCTTTAGAACTACACGTGCACTGAACACCTGAACAGGAGAAGCAAACCTGTGATTATCGCTTGAACTTCTGCGATAGAAACACAAAAGCATTTTATATTCCATGAAAGTTTCTTTCAATATTTCAGTCAAGTTTTTAAAACAAAACCAACTTTGATTACGTTTTCATCGAAAGCAAACTTTATTTCTAGTGAGAGATTGTAGCATTTTTTGATACATTACGTTTTAAGGAGATATTTTCATTTATTTTCTGTGGTGATCTGACTACAAAAAATATTTATATATTTAATAATATCAGCTTACCTAAAATAGGCCTCATTTATCAGTATGTATAACTTTACGTAGATAATGAAACTTACCTGAAAGAAAAGACAAACATATTAGAATGTACTCAATATACTCAATAAGCATAATTGATAGATATATTGGAGGCATTATTATAATATATAGAACATAACTGCTCTTAAGAAAATTTCAGTATTTTTCAGACAGAACATGCGTCCTAAATAATAAAATTATAAGAACTCAACAAAAAGAATAAAATAAATGAAATTGAACTAAATATTGCAAAGAAAATTATAGAAACTAAAGAACAGTGGTAAACTTATAAATCTAGCATAGATTAAAGCTTACTGAGGCTTAAAACATAATGAAATATCCGAAAACTCAGGAAAACAGGTTCGAGATTTCAATTTTGTTAAATTTACAAAAACGACAGTTAAAATTTTGGCGGTGCTTTTGACTGTTAAAATTATGGCGAATGCGCTGGTTCGAATTTTCCAAAATTACAAACACCGGTTTTCGGTTATACCGTTTTTTTTTTGCTTACGGTTTAACCTGGCGGTTATAACCGGCCAAAAAAAAACCGGTTTTTGGAAAAACCGCTTTTCGGTTTTTTTAGTCCAATAGGTTACAAAGTTACATTTACAATACACTTAAGTTTGCGATACTCCATTCGACTCGATATCAATATGATCAAAATTAGTAATACTATCGAAAGAACATGTATTACTTTTAACACGTTTGTGTATTTGTAGAATAGGTACATTTTAACTCATTTAATACTTGCTGTATGAGTGTATCGTTTTGAAAACGTAGCGAAATTCTTGGAGATTCGTATTCGTAATCAATAATTCGATATTCATAGTCAGAGCATTATTTTTGGTAATCAGAAAAAGTCATTCACCCACTTTCAATGTCAAGAGTTAAGTGTGAAAAATAGATGATGTTTTTCGTCTAATTCAACCAGATCATTTCTTATGTAAATATTATGATTACAAATACCTTTTCAAGGAAATATTATATATTATAATAAAACTTAATAATTGTTTCTGGCTGATGTGAGATTGCACTTTCAGTTTGCTTCTGTATTTTATAAAATAAAATAAAATTTGAATTACGGTTTTGTTTGGAATAATTACTTGAGAATAATAATTATGATTGGGATCCAAAATAATACCTAACCTAATCCTAATCAGCGTAAAAATCTAATAACCGGTTTTTACTTTAAAAAGAAAAACCGGTTATACCCGGGACAAAAAACAACCAGGTTTTAGGTTTAAACCGGTAGGTTTTTCCCATCCTTAATTAGATGTCGCTCAAAAAATAATTACATATTGCTTGAGAATAAGTTTATTAAAAAAACGTTGATCATATTGATTTAAAGTATACTTGTGACTTGAACGGGAATGTAATCATAAAAGCTGTAAATCAAATCATTTTCATTCAAAAATGGCATTCGTTTGAATCTTTGATTATTCTTTTATATTTACATACATACTACAAAAAATTTTTATTTGTCAAAAAAATGGAAAATCGCTTAATATTTAATGGCTATTATATTTTCAATAGCACATAGTGTACATTGTAATCCCATTTCCTTGAAAATGTATACCACTAATCCAGAAAATTAACGATGACAGACTCTCAAAAAAGCTTCTATAAGATGAACGAATTTAATTGGATTTAGGAAAGATTAAGGTTGGGGTAAGGTAATCCAGATCAAAAGATTATCTTTAATAGGATTAATATTATTGCTTGTTAATGTTGGACTTTTTCCAAAACAAGTTTTTTGTGTAGTTTATGTTGACGACCTGATTCGGGAAACAAGATGAAATAAAGAATTTCAAAACAAAATAGACCTTTGGAGAATAACTAGGAGAAGAATATTAATTAGAAACTTGATAAAGATTAGTTTCGATTTAAAATATTAAGTATTATTATATACGAAAGAAAACAATGTAGATAATTCTATAAGAACAATAAAACTAAAACAAATAATTGGAAGACATTTCGTTGTAAAACAACAAAATTGTTATTTTCTATTTATACGAAGCAAAAAAGCACTAAAATCGGCCTTACCTCCGAAAAAAAAAAAGGACATGACGGATCTTAATAATTCTTTTTGCATTCGATGCGTGAATGCGCCAGAAAACTTTATGAACCGGAGCCATGATATAACATTGAAAAACTGCATACAAAAAATGCATTCTTAAAGTGCATCTCAAACAGACAATAAAAAAAATATCAGAACTCGTCAATTATCGGCGGAAATGAGTTCAATTTTGTTACTCGGGGATTTTTGAGGTCGCTGACAACGAATATGACGTCAAAAGTGAACTCCTGAGTACCTGTTGCCAAGGGTATCAACTGGTTATCTCGTCATTAAAATTCATTAAAAAATTAGTCAAAAATCATTACTCGGGGATTTTTGGGAACGCCAACGACGAATATGACATCGGAAGTGATTTTCGGAGTACTTGATTCGCAGGGTACCTACTGTTTAGCTCTCTTGTGGAGTTTTCGGCAAAAAATGTATTAAAAAATTAGTCAAAAATAATTACTCGGGAATTTTTGGGGTCGCTAACGACGAATATAACATCGAAAGCGATCTTTGGAATAGCTGGTGGCCAGGGTAACTACTTCTTATGGAGTTTTCGGAAAATTCATTAAAAAATTAGCCAAAAATCATTACTCGGGGGTTTTGGGTCGCTAACGACGAATATGACATCGGAAGTGATCTACGGAGTAACTGGTACCCACGGTACCTACTGTTTACCTCGTTTTCTGAAGTTTTCGGCAAATTCATTAAAAAATTAGTCGAATATCATTAGTTACGAGATAAACAGTACAAACACTTCCGATGTCATATTCGTCGTCAGAGACCCCAAAAACCCCCTAAGTAATGCATTTTAACTAATTTACTAATGAATTTGCCAAAAACTTCAGAAAACGAGGTAAACAGTAGGTACACTGGGTACCAAGTACTCTGTAGAGCACTTCCGATCTCATATTCGTCGTCACCGATCCAAAAAACCCGAGTAATGATTTTTGACTAATTTTTTAATGAATTTGCCGAAAACTCCATAAGAAGTAGGTACCCTGGGCACCAGGTATTCCGGAGATCACTTCCGATGTCATATTCGTCGTTAGCGACCCCAAAAACACCCGAGTAAATATTATTGACTAATTTTTGAAGTTATACTTCTTTACCGGCGATATGAGGGTGAATTTTTATATGTTAAAACCTATGATCCCGGCGCATGCGCATTATAACTTTGTTCTGATTGGATGTTCAAATGACATGTCAAAAATTATTCAATATGGCGGCTGTGGCACAGCTGTAGTTAGAATATTTATGGTTGTTGCGTTTTAAAATTTGTGTGAAAAGAAACAACAAACAAAAGTTAGTTAATAGTTATACTGCCTTTTTAAATAGTTTTCATATACCTATATTTTTGGACTTTTGGACTATTTTGGACAAGGAAAACTCATTCTAATTTGGTAAGTAGTTTTTATTATAATCATATTGTAATTATACATTTGGATTAGGTTGAAATACAGTAGAGCGTCGATTATCCGAACTAATTTGGGGAAATATATGTTCGGAAAACCGATTTGTTCGGATAATCGAACTACAATATATTGATACATATTTATAGTCATACATATTTATCCACAAGTGAATAAAAGCCATATTTATATACCCACATATTTATTTATATCTTCATAATGACAACTAGCAACTAAAGAAAAACGTGCAGTCTTTGCAACAACATAATTATTTTTGGATACAATATTAAAGAAAATTGAAGATATTTTAAGCGTCAATTACTAACGCTTGCTCGGATAATCGACGCTCTACTGTACATTTATTTTCTCAAGAATGGGGATTTTAGAGAGAAATCCCAAATTAGGTCCGATTTTTATTTTTAAATTATGATTTTTTACATACTTAATTTGATTACCAACAAAAGTTCTACCAATCTTCATCTAATATATTGTTTTTTTACTGTTTTGTTATATTTTAATATTTTCTTCCACAAAATTTAAACTACATAATTTAATTATATTCAAAACAACTGTCAAACAGTAAAACGTTCAGTTACCCTATTTTTCCACATGACAAATAATGTGGAATTGGACGAGTGAGTCTAGGCTTCGATTACGAATCAAAGCGCCCAGAAATTCACGGGTTCGATTCCCGATGCAAGTTTTTATTTTTTTATTTTTTTATGCATTTTATGATTGTATGTATATTTTTTATATAATTTTTTTTTCGGAAAATGCGTATTTAAAATTTTTGCCAACAATTATTATCGTTCAGAAATCACTTTTTCTTTGTGGCATTTTTCAATGTGTTTGTGTGCGTTTTATTCTTTTATTTTTTTAAATTTTTGGTATTGTCTTAAAAATCACATAATATGTAGTAGAAGTATAACTTCTTACGTGCGTACAAAGTACACACACATTCATTTTTTAATAAATTTTTTGCCGAAAACTCCACAAGACGAGGTAAACAGTAGGTACCCTGGGCACCAGGTACTCTGGAGATCACTTTTGACGCATATTCGTTTTCAGCGATCCCAAAAACCCCCGAGTAACAAAATTGAACTCATTTGCGCCGATAATTGACGAGATTTGAATTCGTTTTATTGCCTGTTTGAGATGCACTTTAAGAATGCATTTTTTGTATGCAGATTTTCAATATTATATCATGGCTCGGGGTAACAAAGGTTCCTGGCGCATTCACGAATCGAATGCAAAAAGAATTATTAAGATCCGTCTTGTCCTTTTTTTGTCGGAGGTTCAGTGCTTTCTTGCTTCGACTAATTAGTTTTATTCCTAACTGAGTATGCGGGACGAATTTTTCGTTGGAATTTTTGCCACGCCGGATAGGCAGGAAGTGAGATGCAATTCATAGATCTCCCCTGGCCTTCTTTGTTTCCAACATTCGTTTGGTTTGTAAATTGTAGAAATCGCGAGGGCGTTACCGGAAAATTGGTCTCAATAAAAGTCTTATTTTTGATATTATTTTTAATCTTATTAAAGTAAAACTTTCCATTGCAATAATTGGAAGCTTAGGACAGTGAAATATGCACAGAAAATACAAAATAAAGAGAAGGAATGAAGTAAAATATGAAATTAGCTTGGTACCTTAAAAGAGTTCTGGATCTGCAGCCTGGGTTTGCAACAAGAGCCTAGAGTCTACTATATTCTGCTGATGGATTTGCCATAGCCATAATATATATATTTTTCTTCATTAAGTAGGATGAGAACTGCTTTGATTTTTCTCTTTTTCGTGGCACGTCTGCATATATTTGTAAATTTTCGAAAAATATGTTTTTGATGTAGGTTTCATGTTCATTTATCCTGGCAATTAGTGATCTTGATGTTTTTCCCACATAAAAATTGTTGTATTCAAGGCAATTTTTGTTGTATTTATAAACGCATTTCATTGATCTTTCTTGTGGTGTGTTGTTAGGTTTGTTTTTGGACAGAATATTAAGATATTATCTCAGTGTATTGATAAGAGAATGGAAGAATATACAGATAGCTATGACAGAAGCAACGGAACTATGTCTAGGAGAAGTACAAGCAGAGAAACGAAGAGACTGGTTTGACGAGGATTGTAAAATAGCATTGATACGTACAAATAAAGCAAAAATAGAAAAAGACAAAAATAATAAACAGGATACTACAGAAAAATATAAAATGGCAAGAAGAGAAGTAAAACAAATCTGCAGAAAAAAGAAAAGAGAACATCTTGACAAACAGTTGAAAACAATAGAAGAATCATACATAAACAAGGAAATAAGAAATTTAAGAAGTAAAAAATCCCGAGTAACTTCAAAGAGTAAAACAAGTAAAACAAGAGAAACAACAAAAAAATTGAACAGCAGAATAAACAAGCAGAACCCCAGGAAATAAAACAACATCAACAGGATAACACAGAACAACAACGTGAAGAAGAACCTACACTACAAGAAGTAAAAGAAGCAATATTGAAGCAAAAAAATAACAAAAGCGCAGGAGAAAGCGGAATTCCGGCAGAGATTTTTAAAGCAGGAGGAGAAAAGCTGCAAGAAAAAATTTTCCGACTAATATTAACAGTCTGGCAAAAAGAGGAAATGCCGCAACAATGGAACAATGCACTCATCTGTCCAATCTACAAAAAAGGGATGAAACAAGTTGCGAAAATTTTAGAGGAATATCGCTATTAGAGGTGGCCTATAAAATACTTGCAAAAATCATCCGAAATAGATTGCAAAACGAGGTAAATAAGGAGAATACGAAGGAGAATACATTGGAGAATACGAAGGAGGTTTTAGACCAGGAAGATCAACAACAGATTAAATATGTTTATTAAAACTAATACAGAACAACAGCTACGAACAAAATACATAATGAAATATACAACAGCGCTAACAGGCCTTATAGGCCTACGGCTTCTAAATTCTGGATAATATTTCTCCATTATTTTCGGTCCTCTGCACTCTTTCTCCAGTCCTTCACCCCGATTTCTTCTAAATCCCTCTCTGCAGCCTCTAACCATCTCTTCCTTGGGCGACCTCGTCTCCTTTTTCCCAATGCTCTGTCATTCAATATTCATTTGACGTTTCTACTTTCTGGCATTCGAATAATATGTCCCAGTCATCTAACTCTTTGGGCTCGTATTTTTGTTATTATTTTTGGTCTCCCATACATCCTCATTACTTCTTCATTTGTTCGTCTCCTCCAGGTTTTCTCCGCTATCTGTATACCTCCAAAAATCTTTCTCAGGACCTTCCTTTCCCATATCTGTATCTTCTTCTCCTCTTGTTGATTCATTACCCACGTTTCGCTCGCATACAACACTGTGGGCCGTATTATCGTTTCATACATTCTGATTTTCGCGTTTATTGATACATTTTTTGCTTTTAATATCGTGTTTAAGGCACCCACAACTCGACTTCCCTTCAATAATCTTTTATCTATTTCTGTTTCTTCCTTCCAGTACTGGTTACAGTCACTCCCAGGTATTCGAATTCTGATACTTCCTTAAATTTATATTCATCTCCTTCTCCTTTCATTTTTGTATAGTTGTCCTCTTTATTTATATCTCCTTTCATTACCATGTATTGTGTTTTTCCTTGGTTGATTCTTAATCCATACTTTTTTGCTTCCGCTTCGAGCTTTTGGAATATTTTTTGGAGATGTTCCTTTGTTCTTGTTAGGATGACTAGATCATCAGCGTAAGCTATAAACTGCTGTGTGTTGTTAAATATGGTACCGCTTGTACTAATTTTTATCCTTCTTACTATGTGCTCTAGTACCAAGTTAAATAAATCTGTGGATAGAGGGTCACCCTGTTTCAGTCCTTTATTCACTGTGAATTGTTTTGAAAAATTTCCTTCCATTGTTATCCTATTTTTTGTATTGTTGAGCGTCATTCCCACTAATTTCACCAGCTTTCCTTAAATACCCAAGGATCTTATTGCTTCATATAACATATCTCAGTCAACTGAGTCGTAAGCCTGTTTAAAGTCAATGAACAACATATATAGTCCGAGTGTATTGATAAGAGGCCAAATAGATAACACATCAACTCCACAAGACTGAGGGCTATTTGTGGACAATGTTTTGTTCAAAATCTTCCACGAATGTTGTTGGGAATAATAAAAAAAGCTCAATTGCCATCTTCACAGACAGCCAGGAGCCCTTACGGTACTCAATTCTGTACAGGTCAATTCTAAGCTAGTATGGGATTGTGTAGGTACCCTGAATAAACTAGGAGACCGTAGCAAGGTTACGGTAGCATAGATACCGAAGCACGAGGGTCACAAGGGTAATGAAAAAGCAGAAAAAATGGCCAAACAAGGCCCATCAATGCCATTCGTTGGACCGGAACCCTTCTACGGCGTTACAAAGGCAGTACCAAGAACGGCTACAAGAAAGTATGTACCTCACAAATCTTTAAAATGGTGGAGGAATTCACCAGGACAAAGATAAGTGAAACAGTTCGCTACAGAACATTTGCCAATATTTATGACAGACCTAATAAGCAAAGACAGGAAAGCAGCCAAAGCCATAGTAGGTCTGCTAACAGGGCACTGTAAGCTGAGCAGGCAGTTAAAGTCGATAGGATTGTCAGAAAGTGACCTGTGCAGATTCTGTCACCTGGAAGAAGAGACAGCAGAGCACATTCTATTTCAGTGACAGTCTGGCAAGTATGCGGTTCTTTGCATTGGGAGAAGAAAATCTAATGGTAAAGATCTACCTGGAAGGTTCAGTCTCGAAGCCATTAGACCTTTTAAAAAGGGTCAGGCTAGAAAATGTAATCTAGGACTAGAGGACCACAATAGTATTAATGTTGATTATAGTTACTTTCGAGTATTCGTTACAAATCGTTACTTTTGTATAAAGTAATCATTTACAGTATTCGTTACTTTGATTACTATGATTACTTTTGTATTTGAGTACCGGTAATCATATCGAGAATCGTATTTCTCAGTAGGTAGGTATTTTGCGCATATACACCAAATTAGAAGAACAGCTGAGTGAAGTTCAATTTGGATTCAGATCAGGACTTGGAACGAGGGAAGCACTTTTTAGCTTGCAAGTTCTAATACAGAGAGCCAGGGATGTCAATTGCGATGTGTATGCATGTTTCATAGATTTCGAGAAGGCATTTGATAAAGTCCCACATGGAAAACTAATCGATATCCTAAAAACATCAGGACCCGATGGTAAGGATATAAGACTCGTTTCAAACTTATATCTCCAACAAAAAGCAACACTTCGATTCGAAAATGAGCTGTCCGAAATCTTCACGGTTGAAAAAGGAGTCAGACAGGGTTGCATACTGTCACCAACATTATTTAACATATACTCTGAAAACATCTTTAGAGAGGCCTTGGACGAATCAGAAGATGGTATTGCAGTAAATGGACAACTTATAAATAATATTAGATATGCAGACGATACAATATTGCTGGCGGATAGTGCGCAGGGGCTCCAAAGGATCATGGATAATGTTGTAGAAGCATGTAACAAATACGGCCTAAAACTAAACTGTAAGAAGACAAAAATAATGATCATTAGTAAAAACACCAACATAAACGCCCAAATTACAGTAAACAATACACCTCTAGAGAGAGTACAGAAAATATGCTACCTGGGCTGCAACATTAAGGATACTTGGGATCAAAGCTACGAAATAAAAACTCGTATTGAAAAAGCCAGAAGCTCTTTTAAAAGTCTGAAGAAAATTCTCTGCAACTTGTCTTTAAGTATCAATATACGCATAAGAATTCTTAGATGTTACGTCTTTAGTGTCCTCCTATACGGAGTTGAAAGCTGGAGCCTGACAGAAGATGCCATAAAACGGTTAGAGGCGTTTGAAATGTGGTGCTACCGACGTATGTTTAGGGTGTCATATATACACCACACAACTAATATAACTATTCTCCAGAGGCTAGGAAAAGACAAAGCAAAAATTAACACCGTAAAGAACAGAAAATTGGCTTACTTCGGCCACATTATGCGTAATGAAAAATACCGACTGCTGCAGTTGATTCTACAAAGTAAGATTGAGGGCAGGAGAGGCCCTGGACGTAGACGTACATCCTGGCTGGCCAATCTTAAGAAGTGGACTGGTCTAACGTCAACTGATCTATTTCGAGCTGCCGTGAATAGAATAAGATGGGTCAATGTGGTCGCCAACATCTCTAGAAGATAGGCACTTTTAGAAGAAGGTATTTTGTATAAGTATTCCGATATAACAACTACAATAGTCGTAGTTATTCGCTCTGATACGAAGTAACGAAGTAATCAGAGTAATCAAAATAATCAAAGTAAATACAATAGTCGTTACTCGCTCTGATACGATTGGTACGAAGTATCGAAGTAATCAGAGTAGTCAAAGTAACGATTTGCCTCTCTGTATAGTAATCGTTACTTTTGGTATCGTAAGTAACGAGTACTTTGTAACGAATAGTTACTTTTTCAACATCACTACACAATAGATCGGAACAGGTCGCAGTGAAATAGTCCAATAGGACTATCTATCTATCTCTTTTTTCGGCATTTTAAATCACTATCCCATTGTGGTATTTAGTATTTATTTATTTACAACTTTTATCTTTTCTAAATTCAAATAGTTTTCAACCTGTATAAAATATATATAAAACTATGAATCAACGTATTAAAAAGTGTCGTAAAATCAATACGATGCTGTTTTATTCTCTCCCTTAAAAAGAAAAATCTGTTTTCTATTGATGATTTTTTATTATACGTGGATCATTAAACAGCTTGTTCAGTTTTATTACCGCCGTTCCCTACCCTCATTTACAGCTTCATTTATTTTTGTCTGGAAGCACCTCAGAATTGCTTCGTCATTTCTGAAGGCGTCCTTGTTTAGAGACGTGCATCAACAAGGGCCTTACAAGTAGGTTACGCCAGCCAAACTTTTGTAATCCAACTGTTCTAAATTGCTTTTCTTATATTTCAAGAGTATTTTCCTTGAACGGGGTAATTTATAATTGATCAGTACATATAGGTTTAGTTCAGCTGCAATTTATTACGGAAAGGTTATTTAGTAATATAGTCCTGTCGCCAGGGGGGTACAACGGCCTCCTTAATTCAAATGGACTTATCCAAGTTTTTTTTTTATATATTTTGACCCGTAGAACACGAATTTTTTGGGTAACAGTCGATCCGCATGTCGATAAGATTGTTATAAACAAAGAACTTGAGGAATCACTAACATTGTTTTTTATTTTTTGGGTAACTCTAAGCAAAAAATGTTTTTACAAGTTTTTTCGTAGGATGCATAGTTTTCGACATAAACGTGGATAAACTTTCAAAAAATCGAAAAATTGCAATTTTTGAACTCGAATATCTTTTGATTAAAAAATAAAATAACAATTCTGCTTACTGCATTTGAAAGTTCAAGTCAAATTCTATCGGTTTTGATTATTTGCATTGCTAAAAAATTAAGTCTTTATTTGTTAAACAAAGCCATAAACACATAGTGTTTCCTGTGCCCAATGCATGCGTTTTAATGTACATAATCTACGTAGAAATTCCCTGTATGCGCGCCTACTCGTTCGATTTCAAATGGGAAATGCATTGAAAACATCATTCAATCACTATGTGATTATAGCTTTGTTTAGCAACAAAAAAATTAATTTTTAGCAATGAAGGTAATCAAAACCGATAGACTTTGACTTGAATTTTCAAATTCAGTAAGCAGAATTGCTATTTTATTTTTCAATCAAAAGATATTCGGGTTCAAAAATTGCAATTTTTCGTTTTTTTGAAAGTTTAACCACGTTTATGTCGAAAACTATGCATCCTACGAAAAAACTTGTAATAGCTATTTGTATAACAAGGGAGGAAAGTGCTTCTTTTCCTCCCGAGAATGAAGTTTACTGCCCGACGCGTAGCGGAGGGCAGTAATCATTCAAGGGAGGAAAAGGCACTTTACTCCCATGTTATACATATGGTTTTTCCACCTTCCTCAAATATCAAGTCATTTTATCATTTTTTACTTAATTTATTTATGTAACTAACCAACAAAATTTATTAGAACTAAAACTAACAAGTAGGTACAATATAACTGTCAACTGTCAAATATAAGTCAAATTATTAATGTAAACATTGTTAAATCAGAATAACAATTTACTGTTTTTTACCATTCTGCAAAATACAGAGTGTTTTTAAATAAACGTTAAAATGTATAGATACTTACGTAATAGAAAATAGATATTGTACAGGGCGTCAATAAGTTATATTTCATGAATGACATACCATGATGTCACTTTTACTTTTCCTCCCTAGGGAGGAAAAATATTTTCCTCCCTAGGGAGGAAAAGTACAACTTTGCTCCCTACAATTAGGTCCGGAAAAGTATACTTTCGGTAGAGGTAGGTGGAAAAAACATTTTTTGCTTAGAATGACCCAAAAAATACAAAACAATGTTTTTTTTTGCAAAAAATCGCTGTTATGTGATTCCTCAAGTTCTTTGTTTATAATAATCTTATCGACATCCGGATCGACTGTTACCCAAAAAATTCGTGTTCTACGGGTTAAAATACATAAAAACCTTGGGTAAGTCCATCTGAATTAAGGATGCCGTTGTACCCCCACTGGCGACAGGACTAATACTAAAATATTGTCAACCAATAAAACAAAAACATTATTTTAAAAGGGAACATTATTTACCAATTACAAAATCTGCACAATTACTACAATGATAAATATTACAGATATTCATAGTTTGTGTTTTCTTTACATTTAATTCATTGGAATTCTCGTTATAGTCTTTGTTGTATAGTGGAGTCACTGAAGGTTTTCACCTCCGATTTCGTTGAACCTTCATCGATTTTCATGAAAATTGGTGAGTAGTTAGAAGATACTTCAAGGAACAAAGGTGACATGATGCCAACTTGCGCTTTTACTCTGGGGGTGGATGCCACCCCTTCTCGGGGGTGAAATTTTTTTTATTTAAAATAATACCAGAAATCGATAGAGGGGCAACTTCTAAGCAAAATTTGTTATATAAAGTTATTAACATAAATTAATACTTTTTGAGTTATTAAATATCTAAGATTTTATTTTTTCTTAAAAAAATGCATGTTTTAAAGGTGTTTTTCACGTATTAATCAAAAACTATAAGCTTTTGTAAAAAAGCTATAATTACCAAAATTAAAGATAATAAAAAATCTAATACACTCCCCACTTAAAGAACTAAACTAATGTTATTTCAAAGTGAGTTATGGGTAATTGAATGTATATTTTTTTAGTATTCAAGCTTACATAACGGGAACACGATGCATTTTATAGAATATATTTGTTAAGTACTTGTCAAAGTACTTCGGAATACCTATCAAATGAGCTCCAGTATAAGTTAATAGCATCAAAATTAAGCAAGTTGCTATGAAAATAAGAGAACGCTTTCGATTTTTTTAGGACAAAGTGAATAATAAAACATACGCCATTTCCACAAAAATTAAAATTTGTAGTAATCCTTACAAGAATTTTTTTAGATTAACATAGTTAATGATTTCAACAATTTTGACCGGTTTAGAATGCATATTTTTGAAAAAGAAGATATAATTTAAAAAAATCGGAATTTTTAAAATTATCGTACCTACTTTTCATTTTCTTTAGATAATACTCCAAAAATACTCAATATACGTAAAAAATGATATATAACTAAATTTTAGTTTTTTCAGTTCCAAATACTTTACCTATTTTAATATTTCCGTAGAATAAAAAATAACCGAGATAGAAACGTTTAAAATTTAAATTTTACTGCGAGAACCATGTAACAAGGGCCATTTAACCTTTTATTTTTAAAAAAGTAAGAGGTTTAAAAGACTAATTTTGACGTTTTTAATAGCCCTTAGAATCATCTTTTAATTAGTTTTTAGGTGAACCTAATATCTTAAAAACTACCGGAGTTATTTACAAAAAAACCCTAATATTTTTTGGAAATTTTTTTAAAAGATACGTTTTGAAACGTTTTTGGTGCATAATTTTTAATGCTATCAAGTTGTTCGAAGGCTTATTTGATAGATATTTCTATGAACTTTGACAAATATTTTATAAGTTTATGTTATAAAATGCATCATTTTCCCGGTATTAAGGCTTGAATAATTAGATTTGCGTACTCGACGAAAGAAATATACATTAAATTACCTATAACTCACTTTTCGTTAACATTAAAAGGTTTTTCTAGTAAGAAGTTTATTTGATTTTTTATTAGCCTCAATTTTAATAACTCTAACTTTTTTGTAAAAACTTATAGTTTTTGAGTTATTTATGAAAAATCGGTTAAAAATATGCATTTTTCTCACGAAAAATTAAAATCGTTGATCTTTAATAACTGTAAAAGTTTTGATTTATTTTAATAACTTTATATAACAAATTTTGCTTATAAGTTGTCCCTCTATCGAATTGTGGGGTTATTTTTAATAAAGTAATTTTTACTCCCGAGGAGGGGTGGCATCCACCCCCAGGGTAAAAGCGCAAGTTGGCACCATGTCACCTTTGTTCCTTAAGATATCCTCTAACCACTTACCAATTTTCATGGAAATCGATGGAGGTTCAACGAAATCGGAGGTAATAGCTCATATTAGTCCAGAAAGCCACTGCGCATCCGCTAGGAAAAATATTCTAATTCGGATTTTTTCCACAATCTTACTCAAAAAGGACCCCTTTTAACAAATTTGCATGTTGCCAGGACCAAAAGTTGGTCAAAAATTTTTTAAACGTTTTTTTTTGTTTCTTTCCTAAAAATATTTTTTTTGCATAAAACAATTTTTTTAGGTTTTTTGGATCATTCCAAACAGAAAAGGTCTTTAGTGACTTTTCTCTAAAGTTGATAGTTTTTGACATATAAGCGATTAAAAATTGAAAAATTGCGAAATCGGCCATTTTTAACCCTCGAAAACTATGTGAAAAACTGAGAAGTTGAATGTTACCAAGGTAGGTAGATATTCTTTAAACATCGGTTGATGAAATCCCGAAGAGTTTTCTGTAATACAATATTCAAAATTCCTTTGTTTTTTAATTGCTAATCAAGCGTGCGCGACACTATTTTCCACCGACAGTATGGTGCAAATGAAAGGAATAAATTCGTTATTTCGTAAACCAGCGACTTTAAGGAAAAATCCCTAAACAGGTCGATTTTTATTTTTAAGTTATGATATTCTGGCATATATGGTATACTAGTGACGTCATCCATCTGGGCGTGATGACGTAATCGATGATTTTTTTAAATGAGAATAGGGGTCGTGTGCTAGCTCATTTGAAAGGTTCTTCAATTCTCTATTCAGTAATATAAACAATTACCTAATTATTTATACAGGGTGTCCAATAATTTAATTTTTTTTTCAATTTGCCAAATGATTTAAATTAATAAAAAATTTTTGGACACCATGTATAAATAATTATGTAAATGTTTATATTACTGAATAGAAAATTGAAGAACCTTTCAAATGAGCCAGCACACGACCCGTATTCTCATTTAAAAAAATCATCGATTACGTCATCACGCCCAGATGGATGACGTCACTAGTATACTATATATGCCACAATATCATAACTTAAAAATAAAAACCGACCTGTTTTGGGATTTTTCCTTAAAGTTGCCGGTTTATGAAATAACGAATTTATTCCTTTCATTTGCACCATACTGTCGGTGGAAAATAGTGTCGCGCACGCTTGATTAGCAATTAAAAAACAAAGGAGTTTTGAATACTGTATTGCAAAAAACTCTTCGGGATTTCATCAATCGATGTTTAAAGAATATCTACCTACCTTGGCAACATTAAAATTTTCAGTTTTTCACATAGTTTTTGAGTGTTAAAAATGGCCGATTTCGCAATTTTTCAATTTTTAATCGCTTATATGTCAAAAACTATCAACTTTAGAGAAAAGTCACTACAGACCTTTTCTGTTTGGAATGATCCAAAAAACTTAAAAAAATTTTGTTCCATGCAAAAAAAATAATTTTAGGAAAAAAACAAAAAAAAACGTTTAAAAAATTTTTGACCAACTTTTGGTCCTGGCAACATGCAAATTTGTTAAAAGGGGTCCTTTTTGAATAAGATTGTGCAAAAAATCCGAATTAGAATATTTTTCCTAGCGGATGCGCAGTGGCTTTCTGGACTAATATCCACCTCCAGTGACTGCTCTAGTATGGGTTTATGCAAAACAATGTAAAAATCCCAATGTTTAAGAAATTGGGATTTTTTTAGATAAGAAATTTTTCTAATTCTAATTAGAGGTATTCAGGGCCGGACTGGCTCCTAAAAAAGGCGCCAACCCAAATTCTAAAAAAGGCGCCAACCCAATCTCTAAACAAAGGCGCCAGACCCCCTTCTAAGCTTTTGCATCAAACTTTTTTGAAATCCTAGTGCATTAGGCCTGGATCCCGCGTACCAAAAAAAGTTGTATAATAGCAAGCTGAAAATTTGTTAATAGGTTAACGATGTCTAGTCGGATAAACTTGGATATATGGGAACACTGGAATATGTGAAGTTTTAATTGTGGTAACAAGTTAAAAATTTGAAACGTCAGACTACGAAAACTGTCACATGTATTTTGTCGGACAGAACTTCCAATTTATTTTTTACTCACTCATTAAACTCTCATGGAAAAATCAGACTGGTACCAACTGAGCATTTTAATAAGTCAGACACGTAGAACATGTTAAATGACAGAAATTATGTTGGTGATAAATAGCAGTCTGATTTTTGCATAAGAGTTGAATGAAAGGGAAACAAATTAATTGTAAGTTCTGTCCGACAAAATACATGGGACGTTTTCGTAGTCTGACGTTCCAAATTTTTAACCTGTTGTACAATTAAAACTTCCCCTGTTCCAGTGTTTCCAAACACAAGTACATCAAAGTTTGTCCAATTAGACACTGTTAACTTATTAACAAATTTTCAGCTTGCTATTATACAACTTTTTTGGTACGCAAGATCCAGGCCTACATGTAAAGTAAATTAATATTACTTGTGAATTTTTTTAAGTTTAATATTAATTTAAAACAATAAAGTAATTTACCATTTTTCAACTGCTTCTACAGAAGAATCTACTGGTTCAAAAACATTGATCAACAATCATGATCATTGGTGTTCAACAGAAGGTACTTTTAAAATTATTTCGAATTCTTAGAGCGCTCTAAAATAGCAGAGTAAACCGCGATAAAAAAGCCGCAATCACGCTGTTTCAGGTGATCCGTAAATGAGCAGTGAATGGCCTAATGTCAGTCGCTCGCAAACGGAGCCCTCGGAGAACTGGCGAAAGTCCTTTGTAATTCAAGCCTTACCGTGGGCAAGGGCTCACTGCCTCGCCGGACAGTATAATTCTCTCCTAATCGCGGGAACTATATGGATAAGTATTTAATCACTTAGGAAAAAATAAAACAAAACGAAGTGAGAATGGAGCGTGTCACCGGTGGTGGTGCAGCTTTAACAAGGTATGAATGAGATGATAAGGTGTTCATTCTAGTAAAGGGAACAAAGGAAAAATTCTAAGCGAAGAGGAAAAGAGGAAGAAAGAGACTATGATCTTCGGAAGAATGGGATCTGTTCGAAGATCTCCGGTCAGTGGTAGGGACCTGACCAAGACGGATCTCCCAGGGGAGACAACCTTGCAAAGGAGCTCCTCACTTAAGGAGAAAAGACCTAGAGAGAAGGAGGAGAGCTCCGACATAACAGTCATGGTAAGAACAATGGATAAACTTACCGGAGTTTCAAATAATTTAGTGAAACTAATGTCCGACCTTACAAACACGAAGGTCGAGATCAAGAATGAGGTAAAAAACTTAAAGATAGTCACCAAAGACATGAAGAGCAATCTCAGACAAGTCGCCCTCGGCAGCATTGAGAAACGAAATAGAATAGTAGAGCAAACCGGTGAGGAAGGAACGACTAAGGAAACGGCAGGAGTGTCCACCAATGAACTGTCAACACCCATGGAATGGGCAAGAAGTGAATTTAGTGACGCCAGGATGAGATACCGCTAGTCAGGGAAGGAAGGAAGATAATGGCCATCTTTCGTAAACAAAAAATTTATAGTGCTAGTCAGCGTTGCCAGCTTGGGGTATCTTTCCATAATTTTGGAGTAATTTGAAAGCGTCTAGAGGAATTTTTCTAAGCAGAAATGGTTGGGGTGGGACAATTATGAGATATTTTAAAGGGTCATGGTAAAATAAATTTGCGTATATACGTAGAACTCTATAATTATACTCTCATATAATCGAAGACGATAGGACCTATGAATTATTTCCAGGGCCTTCTGTTGATAAGTAGTATAATTTTGGTTTACTGTTCTCTACATTTGACTACTAATTTATTAAAATGCGGCAAAAAATTAAATTTAAGGGGTTTGAGCTTCAATTTGAGGGAATTTCAGTTTCTAAGTGGGGGATTTATAAAATCACATCTGGCAACTCTGGTCATTATGATAATATCCAACCAATGAAGAAGTCAAATTTTCCCTGACAAGCTCTGTCTCCCTCTAGGACCTCTCACTTGTATGTTGGCCGCAATCTCGCTTCACTGTTTGAATGGGATGGGGCCATTCCATTCGTGTTGACAGTTCATTGGTGTCCACACAGATCGGCTTCGAAGAGTTCTTTCCCGAAAAACTTAGTGAAGAAGAGATAGAAATGATCGCAACGATTCTGAACTCAGGAGAAAGAGGCTTTAAAAAATAAAGGACAGCATAAAGATGCGAAGAAGCTCACTATAGGGTCACCAAACCGGGAAGATAGGATAAACCTACATGCGACTTAGTAGTGGTCATGGATTCAGTGAGGGGGAAAGGTTCCACGACCTGACAAGGAAAAACAGGAACTGGGAGTATGTGCAGGAGGTACATACAGACCAGGAAAGGTGGAGTACTTCCAACTTAGTACTATGAGCACGATGACAAGGACGGGTCAGAAGGAAGAGAACCGGGAAAACCGTCAGAATATTTTCATGGTCCCTGTAGAGAAAGGGGTGACGGAAATCGACGGGGACAAGAGACTACTGGCAATTATTTCTAAATTGAGGAAAGACATGGAGATACTGGGGACCAGAGAGGCGTCCCTAAGAGTAGTGGGGGCTACAAAGGTAGGAACTTCAGGAAGCTCCTGGAAGTTACATTTATGGGTATGGACTTTCACCTCGCGCAGGTGGAGTATGAATGCGGGGAAAGTACGATGTAGACGCAGAAGGTGATCATGAAGGAAGGTAGAAAATCCCATGCCGAATTGCTCAAGCAAATCAAGGGTAGCCTAGACACAAAGAAGGAGGCGATTAGCATAACAAGCGCTAAGAATACTACGGACGAGGACTTCACCCTCAAAGTGGCAGGGAAAGAACAGGCCAAGTGCCTGAAGAAGAATATCGTGGCCCGCACGGAGGAAGGGAAAATAGAGAAGGGAACACAAACGTCATGGTCGGACTGACACGCATCACAGCCAAGAAGCCCCTGGAAAGAAAACATATACCAATTGACTGGAACTCGTGCAAGATTCGAGAGAGACTGCATGCCCAGCGCTGCTTTAGATGCCTGCAGTTCGGGCATAGTAAAACCGACTGCAAGGGAGAAAACATGACCGACTCCTACTACAGATGTGGCAAAGGGGGCACCAGGCACGATAGTGTAGTAGTAAGGCGACTTTTTGCCTCACTTGTAAAGAATCCGGTCACAGAGCCGACAGCTTACAGTGCCCGCAGTATAAAAAACTCATCCTCGAAAAGCAGGGGCTTAAGAGACACCTGGTCACAAGGATGAGGAAAGGATGGATGAAAGCACCTAGGACCAGAACTCAGACAGCCTATAGGTATGTTAGAGAGATAAGAACCATCTAATTCGAAGTTCCTTTAAATAAATATGGGAAGGGCGAGGGCCGCTCACGACGTTGCAGAGGTACTCACACGAAGGGAATGTTATCACATTTAGTCTCTCAACAAAGAATCATTAAAGATAAGAGTTCTAACGTGACCATATACGTGATGAACCGAGGAGTTGGCATCACCAGACACTTTGTTAAGAATCGGTATGTTGAAGTACAAGTTTGATAGCTGATGGTGTGCAATTGCTATGTTTCACCAAATGTCCCGCTTTGAGTATATGAAGAGTATATTGACTCGATTATCCAAGAGGCTGGGACGGAAAGTGTACCGATCTCCGGTTACCGATGGTAAAACCCATCGTGTATTTGTTGACTTCAAAGCCGCGTACGACAATGCTAAGAGAACAGTACTATACCAATCAATACATGAGTTTGTTACACCAGAATAACTAGAATGACCAACTCCGACCAACTAGAATGACAATGTCTGACTTAAAAGAGTGCGTAAGTATAGAGAAATATAATTCTAGAACTTTTGAAATAAAGGATGGACAAGGGGATGCGCCGGTAACCTGAATGTGAACGATCGTCCATGGAACCAAAGAGTTCAAGATGGGAGAGGGAAATACCTATGATAATGGATCCATGCACCTACGTTCGTAGGTAATAGTAAATACTTTCCGGACATCTCGCTGGTTTCAACGTTACTTCTAAACAGGGTCGTAAGCTGGACTGTTTTAAAAGAAGAATCACTCAGCTTACATAAATATATGAGTTTTGAACTAGCGAGCAAAAGAAAGAAACGGAAAGATGAAGATATCGATCTAGAGATTTTTAAATGAGTAAGTCTTTGAGGGTGCTTTTAGCTTGATTAGTCTGAGATGCGAGGATGTGAGTGAGTTGATCGAGGATCTGAGTGGGGCACCGGAGTTGGCTTGTGTTAGGTCAAATGGGTGGTATGAAAAAAAAATAACCGTACTGGTAGAATGAGGGGCTTGAATATCAGAGAACGAATTGTATGAGAGTAAGAATGGAGTGGAAGAGGTTATTAAAATTTCAAGCAGGAAAAAGAGAATCAATGAATTAAAGCGAATGCAGAACCAGTACAGAAATGAGATTACATGATTGAAGAGAGAAAAGTGGAGTAACCTGCTTCAGGATCTCAAAAGAGGTATCTGGGGACAGTGTTTCAAGATGGTGTGTATCTAACAGAAGGGGAAAAGACACACTATCCCCTGCCCGAGGAGAAGAGACTGTTTAATACGGGAGCGCTTTCCTCAAGTGGAGAACAGACGTTTAAGTGTTACTTGTTTCATAGAGGCGGTACCCTTTACTGAGTTGGAACTCGGCGAGCCCGTTGGATAGATTAAGATCCGAAAGGTACCTGGCGTAGACGGAGTCATACCGGAGAAGCTAAGGCTCGCCGCACAACTGAACCAAAAGAGGTCAGAAAACCTGGGTGCCATTTTCGAGCTATGTGTGTTGGCCTTTGATTACCTGATACGAGTTGAATTTTGTTGTACCCACTGGCTTCATTATGATGTATGATTCTAGGGTGCAAAAATCCTGTATGTATGATTTAGTTATGGCGCGCAGAAAACTGCACTCATTAGGTCAATTGTGGGATGTAACACTATTGTAATATAATATAAACAGATGACATTGATACCTACGAAAGGCTCCTGAATCGTAAAATAGCCGCGCGACTCATCTAAGCTATTTATTATAACAGAAACCGTGGATACGAAAGGCGCCCGAATCTTAAAAATGGTCTTCGAGGGCGCCGCGCGTCCTCGGAGCAGATATTGATACCAACAAAAGGTCTTCGAGGGCGCCGCGCGTTGCATATAAGCTTTTTATTATAATAGAAACAGCGGAAATTGATACCCACGAAAGGCGCTCAAATCGTAGAAATAGTCTTCGAGGGCGCCGTGCGTTGCATACAAGCAATTTATTATAATAGAAACAGTGGATGTTGATACCTACGAAAGGCGCCCGAATCGTAAAAATTGTCTTCGAGGGCGCGCGCGTCCTCAGAGCAGATGTTGATACACACAAAGGCGTTCGAATCGTAAAAATGGTCTTCGAGGGCGCCGTTCGTCGCATCTAAGCAATTTATTATAACAGAAACAGCGGACATTAATACCTACAAAAGGCGCCCGAATCGTAAAAATGGTCTTTGAGGGCGCTGCGCGTTCTCGGAGCGGATATTGATATCCACGAAAGGCGCCCGCATAGCCTACGTTATTTGATTATCTGATATCTGGTATTTTGTTGTACCCACTGGCTTCATTATGTAGGTTTCTGGTGCCAGACGGCGAAATCACAAGCAAGTAGAAACATTTTTTAGGGGAATGGTAGCTGCATCATATTTGTGTAACAGTTCAAAAAAAAATTTTTTTTCAGCGTTTAATTTTTTTAATGGATAGATAGTAACCAAGGCAAAAGGCGCACCGGCCCGATGGCCGGTGGGCCGGCGGGCCAGTCCGGGCCTGGAGGTATTCTAATAGAGGTTTATAAAACTGAATATTATATGTGCGAGTTATAAAATTTTCTACGATGATGTAGTTACGATGTCATCATCAACCTGTACGTACACGTCCACTGCTGAATCTGGCCGAGTTATTTATATCTGTCTCTCTCCTGTGAGGCTTGCATCCATTTATTGACACAGTCATGCTGCAGATCGTCCATCTGGTTGGTGGGCGTCCTTTGCTCCGTAGTGCTTCTTGTCGTGGCCTCTACTCGACAATACGTTTTGTCCATCGTTTGTCCATTTATATATGGTTAAGTATGATTATAGTACCTGTTATTAATCTGAAAATGTATTTATAATTTACATTTTTAGGAATATTTTGAAAAATAAGCCACATCTCGATAAAAGGTGACTTATCAAAAAAAGACTAAGGGCAAAAAAGTTTTAAAAACACTGTGTTTAACTAATGGTACCACATCATCATCATCATTATGGCATCTACACTCCTAGCGAAGTGATTGCCGCCCTCTTTGGGCTCTTCCGATTCGTTTGTCGCGGTGAATCAATCCGCATTAACATTTTTGTTTTACAATTGGTTGTGTGACTTGGCATCTTCTACAATTTTCCTCCATTCGTTCCTGTTTTTGCTTCTGTTTACCCATTCTCTGACTCCCAGCTTCTTAAGGTCCTCCACTATCTGATCCTCCCATCTAGTTTTGGGTCTTCCTCGTGGTCTGCCTGATACAGGTCTCCATTTGGCAATTTTCTTGATAACGGCTTCTGTATTCCTCCTTTCTATATGTCCCATCCATCTGAGTCTCTGTGCCTTGATAAATCTGACGATGTCTTCTCCTTTCAGAAGTTCTCTTACTTCGTGGTTCATGAGTTTTCTAAATTCATTATTACCTAAATTTAGTGGTCCTGCTATCCCCCGAATTATTTTCCTTTCTAGGATCCTCAATCTTTCTTCCTCTTTCTGTGTCAGACACATTACTTCAGCACCATATGTGATTACTGGTCTAATTGCTGCTTTGTAAATTTTCAGTTTTGTATTCTGAGTAAGCTTCTTATCTTTGAGGAAGTTACTGTATTTCCAGTAGGTTCTGTTTCCTGGCTGGATTTTTTCATTAATTTCGATACTTCTATCATTAGTTCCATTAACTGAGACTCCAATATATTTAAAATGTTCTACCTTTTCAAATTCATATTCACCGATATTTAAGTATATTATATTAACTGGGTTTTTTCTTGAGCATATTAGGTATTTTGTTTTGTTTTGATTTATTTCTAAACCCCTTTTGGATGCTTCTTTGCATAACTTCGTAAATTCTTCCTTTAAACTGTTTAGGTTTCTGCTAATTAATGTTATGTCGTCAGCATACACCACAAGTTGCGACGTCGATGTTATAATCGTACCTTTTATTTCTGTAGCTCTTATTTTTCCTTCTATAGCGACATTAAATAGTGACGTTGATACAGATTCTCCTTGTCGTACTCCACTTGCTATTTCTATATTTTTGGTGATTCCGTTATCTGTAATTATTGCTGCAGTCGATCCTTTCATTGTCATTTTCGTAAGCTTTATAAGTTTCATTGGTATATCTAGGTTTTTCATGTCTTCTATTAGGTCGGGTCTTGTTAAGCTGTTAAAGGCTTGCTTGAAGAATATGAAAAGGATGTGTAAGTCGATAACATGTTCGTAGCATTTCTCAATTGACTGTGTTATTATGTGAACTGCGTCTATTTTTGACCTTCCCTCCCTAAATCCGTGCTGGTAGTCTCCTATTTTAGTTTCAATGTGTTTTGAGAGTTTTTGTCTGATTAATGATGTCAATATTTTGTAGCAGCTGTTTAACAGTGTTACTCCTCTATAGTTGTTACATTTTGTGGTGTACCACAAAATGGTACCACAATAATAGTTTAATTGGAACGTACACAAGCATTTGGGAGGTTCAAAGGAACAAAATTCCCATAAAATCTTTATGTGAATATATTAAAAAATAATGTTGTTCTGAAGCTATTTCCTTGTGGCATTTTTATCATTAACTATTTAGTGGGAAATAAGTCACAATTAAATTGAAAAAATAATTTTATTAACGTTTCGAAGCTCAAATCGGGTTTCGTTGTCAAAATACAAAATAATACTAAAATAAACAAAAATGTTGTTGCTAAGTAAAAAAATTCTTCTAATAATTTATTTAATCTGACTCATTTATATTGGCAATTCAGACGTATATTATACATTTTAAAGTAGAAGGCATTAAAATAATATCGCCGATATTTATGAGTTGCGTTCCTGGGACGACTTTACTAAAAGAGAGTTCATTCGATTACATAAAATCAATCCCAACTCAAGAATATCCGTCACAAAAAAATCATAGCATGTGATTTGTCTTTAAAAAGACAAACAAATGCAACGACGACAATAAAATTCTCGCGTTAGAGATTCCATAGTAAATCACGAGGGAAAACCAGGAAAAAACCTCGTGATACTATCCCGACATCGTAAGTATTTGGTCTTACATTTAATTTACTGTTAAAAAACTGATACCAAATTCTGACTTTAATATGTTTAAATTATAAATAATATTAATAATACATATATATACAATAGAGCATTTTACTGTCGTCGTTGCATTTGTTTATCTTTTTAAAGACATTTCACAGGCTATGATTTTTTTGTGATGGATATTCTTGAGTTGGGATTGATTTCATGTAATCGAATGAACTATCTTTTAATAAAGTCGTCCCAGGAACGCAACTCATAAATATTGGCGATATCATTTTAAAGTCTTCTACTTTAAAATGTATAATATACGTCTGAATTGCCAATATAAATGAGTCAGATTAAATAAATTATTAGAAGAATTTTTTTACTTATCAACAACATTTTTGTTTATTTTAGTAGTATTTTGTATTTTGACAACGAAACCCGATTTGGGCTTCGAAACGTTAATAAAATTATTTTTTCAATTTAATTGTGGTTTATTTCCCACTAAATAGTTAATCATTAAAAAATAAGCAACATCTCGATAAAAACTCGCTTATTGAAAAAATACTAAGAGGCAAAAAAGTTTTGAAAACGTGTTTAACTAATGATGCCACAATAATAAATTATTTGGAACATACACAAAAGTTTGGGGGGTTTAAGGGATCAAAACCCCCACAAAATTTTTATGGAGTGGACAAATCTCACTATAATTTTGTTTTAAGATGATCCTGCCATAAGAATGATACATGTCCATTTTAAATAAAAAATCTTTAATAGTTTTCGATATATTGAAAAAAATCGATTTTCATTTTGTAACTTCAAAGGGCTCTAACTTTTTATATGCGCACATTTTTACTAAGGTAAGTTAGGTTCAATCTGTAACTTCAAAGGGCTCTAACTTTTTATATGCGCACATTTTTACTAAGGTAAGTTAGGTTCAATCGAACTGTTTTTGACTCCAGAATGTGTCGTATAATTTACGACCAATCTTTTCGGGACACCTTGTATACAGGGTGTTTCATTAATAATTGTCCATATAATTACTGGAGAAACCTTAGCACAAAATACAAAGATTTAACCTAATACTCTTAAATAAAATGTGGCTCCTTACTGAGTAATAGGATGTTTTATCTAAAAATTTAAAAACTATTTTTGCTCAGCATTTTAAAACTATTCGACGTATCATTTTCATACTTCGCAGAAAGTATAGGTACAGTACAAACTATGAATTTATCTTAAACCAACGTTTCTGGCTATTACCAGAGGCGTACGAGGGGGAAGTAAATGGTTGACCCTTTCCGAATTATACGCCACTGGCGGAATTGCTATTTTAGTTCAATTATTGGATTCTTCAATACATTCTATGAAAATATAATTCTCTTCATTCGTAACGATAAAGTCATTAGTTTTCGAGATCTTTGAAGTTAAAAATGAAACGACACGGTTATTTTGATTAATGTATTGTGTCGCTTCATTTTTAATTTCAAATATCTCGAAAACTAATCATTTATCGTTCCGAATGAAGAGTATGTTATTTACATAAAAAGTACTGGAAAATCAAAAAATTACACTAAAATAGCAATTTCGTCAGTGGCGTAGAATTTGGGAAGGGTCAACCAGCCACTATCCTCTGTCGTACGCCTCTGGTAGTAGCTAGAAACATTTATTTATCTTAATTTAGTAGGGTGTACAATACCTACACTTTCTGCCAAGTATGATAAGGATACGCCAAATAGTTTTCAAGTACTGGGTACAAATAATTTTTTAACTTTAATCATAATATGAATCATATTTATAAATTAATCAAAATAACTGTGCCGTTTCATATTTAACTTCAAATATCTCGAAAACTAATGACTTTATCGTTACCAATGAAGAGTATATTATTTACGTACAAAGTATTGGACAATCTAAAAACGGCACTAAAATAGTAATTCTTCCAGTGGCGTAGAATTTGAGAAGGGTCAACCATTCACTATCCCCTGTCATACGCCACTGGTAGCAGTTAGAAACGTTTTTTGATCATAGTTTAGTAGGGTGTATAGTAGTCGCACTTTCTGACAAGTAGGAAAAGGATACGTTAAATAGTTTTAAAATGCTGAGCAGAAATATTTTAAATTTTTAGATAAAACACCCTGTAACTCAGTAATGGACCACATTTTATTTAAGTGTTTTAGGATAAATCTTCGTATTTTGTACTAAGGTTTCTCCAGTTACTATATGGACAATTATTAATGAAACACCCTGTATAGGTACATTTATTGACTTGTTAAAACGTACAATTATTTTAACGACTAATCCTTAAAACTCAGTCTATGGAGATATTTATAGACACGGTGTATTAGCCGTACACAAAAACAAAAACGTTAGCCACGCAATACACATATTTTTTTAATTTCTTGTCGCAGTGCGTATAATAATATAATAATTTTAGAACAAAAACCAAATAATCAATTTCAATAATGAACAGCATTTGCTAGAGCACGAATATTATGACATACAGTTTTGCAGAAATTGATGACCTTTCAATAATTTAACTCGTAACAGTTTAATAAATTAGATTATTGGTTAAATATTACATGGAAATAGTATGGGTATAACAGTATAAGTAGGGTAAAGTTTTAATCATCAAATATATTTCTGATATCTATTTAATTCCGTTTGTTTGTTCTGTATGCCACTTTTGTCATAAAATCTGAACAAACTGGGAATTATTTAATACGTAACTCTATATATGATAAAGATTTTATAATGCATTGATTGATTCACTGATTCACTGGGGAATAATTAAACAAATTTTTTGTTGAGATTGATTTGTAAGGTGTTATATAGGTATTTAGGCATGCTGGTTTCAAAACTGTAATTGGTTTTTCTTTACCACGTCACATTTTTCTCTACCTCACAATTATTATAAGATATTAATCCTATTTCTCTACTATTGGCTGACACTAACCTTCAGCTACCTTTTTCCTTTGGATCTTCAGCCATTTACATTTGTTTAGATCTTCAGTCATTTTAGGCCTTCGGCCACCCTGTACAGGACTTGCTGAGCTCCTGTATCATAGACACAAGTATACCTATACCTATTGATTGAATAAACAGTTTGTTTAAATTTTTGTGGTTCGCTTTGATCTCACTTGTTATCGTTCGTGTTACCATTATTTGTCTTAGGGATTAGACGATGTACCTAGTTTGACCTAGGTACCTAGGTACCTTTTTACCTACAGTTCACCAAGAATAGCTGAAAGTCTGAAAATAACCACGCCCATGATGCGCATTCGTCATCCGACGGATCTCGCACTGAGCGTTCACTTAATCTACCGTTTGTAACGTGAACAAGTCGGTACAGTCTGCGAAACATTTTTTGTAAGTACGAACCGCAAAGGAGAATCAATTTAAAATTTGCAAATTTTGTTTAAATCGAATCTGAAGGGAAAAGTTTTAAATAATCAGACACGGGAAGTGATGGCAAACGTGATTCATTTTATGATAAATGAAGCGAAAAACAATGAACCGTGTAGAGATTTGAAAAAAGTGCAGGAACGTATGGTATTGGCAACAGGTGTTAGTTTAAGCAGCGTTCAAAAAATTGCTCGGGAAATGCAATTAATTGAAGATGGCGAATATTCCTCATTTGTAACTCCAAACAAAAAGAGAAAAAAAAAGCGCTTCAAAAACGTGCTTGGACGATTTTGATATAGGGCGTCTTCGACGTTATATAATGGATTTTTGTATAACACAAAAACAAGTCCCAACTGTGAAACGCATACACAGAACATTTGCAGAGGAGTACAACTACTCAGGTTCCATAGAAAGCCTACGAACAGTAATTAGAAAGATGGGATTTCGTTGGCGAAAAACCAGAACTAATAGAAAATTATTAATGGAAAAGCCCAGTATTCAACATCTTAGACTGAATTTCTTACGTAGTATGAAACGTTACAGGAACGCAAATCGCCCAATTATATACATGGATGAAACATACGTCCATTCATCTCATACCTACCAAAAGAGCTGGTCTGATAGTTCAAACAAGGGCATACAAAAACCAGTATCTAAAGGACAGATGCTTGTGATAGTGCATGCTGGAGGTGAAAGTGGTTTTGTTAAAAACGCTTATCTGCGTTACAAACCTACTATAAAAACAGGAGATTATCATGATGCAATGAACTACGACATTTACAAAAAGTGGCTTCAGGAAAAACTGATACCAAATTTGCCCCCGAACAGCGTTTTAGTGATTGATAATGCACCGTATCACAACGTACAAACTGAGAAATGTCCAACTATGTCTTCCAGGAAAGCAGAAATGCAGCAGTGGCTGACAACGCGAAATATTTCCTTTACAGATGACATGTTGAAATTTGAATTATACGACATTATAAAATTACACAAACCTCTGTTTAAAGCCTATGAAATTGACAAAATACTCGAGGATAAAGGACATTCAGTTTTACGGTTACCCAAGATATCCGGATTTGAATCCTATAGAGTTAGTATGGGCTTCTATGAAGCAATATGTCGCTGAAAAAAATGTCAGTTTTGATTTTAAATTAGTGAAAAGTTTGTGTGGACTGAATAAAAGGATGACGACAAATGCTATGGAAATCGATACGAGAAAGGTTATAAATATCTCTTTTAACAAAAGGTACTGGTACAAAGACACCATATTTATGCTTCACCGGGACCGAACATCTAATTTCTATTTAGTATTGCAATAGACGATTTTATTACTACTTTATTACCCTACTGCTTACGCCCTTTTTCTCCGAAACCTTTTGGTCAATATAATGGTAATATAAAGTATAAATAGTCAATATAAAAATATAATTTTTGGTTTATAATGCCATAATTTATAGCAACCCAAGCGGTTTTTGTTGGATCTATTTTATTACATATCACTTTGTAAAAAAATACTACAAATATACTGAAGAAAAGTAATGACAGTAATAATAATTGTGTACGGGACCTATTAGAAACTATTCAAACTTTACGTTTCTATATTTGTGTCTCCGATTGTACCTATATTTTAAAGTTCACCCGCGCGTACAGGCTATCTTTTTCCTTCCGAGTGCGTTCTCACTTCATTGTTCGCGCAGGCAGTTAGAATTTCAGACTTTCAGCTATTTTTGGTGAACTGTATGAGGAAAGTACCTAGGTTGACCTCCTCACGATCCTAAGTCAATCTTCAATTTCAAAATGGTATAACCCACCTGGTTGGGACCTTTCAAGTGGTACAGTTATTAACAGAAGGCAGGAAGGCAAAAGTAGCTGTTGTTTCTAAACGGAAAATAAATGCTGTCAATTCGGCAATTATAGAAGAAGAGGCACACGGAAGAAGATTCTCATCGCATCCAATAAGCAGGTAGTGATATTATTTGAACCTATTTCAATTTCTTGGAAGAATAGCCTTAAAGATAAAGAAATGCGAGAAGAATAAAGGTACCAACAACCAAAGAAAAGTACAATATTTAAAATAACACGATATAAAAACTAGATACCTGTAAATCCTGTACATTTGAAAGCTTAAACTTCTGTATTTATACAAATGTTTAGACATTTAGTGGAAACTCTCTTCTAGCACTGGGGCTATAATTTAGAGACTAATTAAGTAAACTTCAGCGAACATAAAATTTCGAACAGAGTCTCTTCCACAATTATTATTCAACGTTCTGTGTGCGATATTATTCTCCGTATACCAATTAAAAGTTTGCCAAGACGGGAAATTCTCTATAACGGATGTAACTAGAAACTTAACATAATCTTAGTTACACCGTCTTCTGGTTTAAACCAACAGAAAAAACTTTAGGATAATATAGACTGTTTTGGGTTAAGACAAAGTTTTTTTATGTTAAGACAAAGTTTTAGTTTGTATTAAACTTTGTTCTATCAAAAGGAGATATTCTGGGCAATTATCACGATTATTTCATTCATAGGAGATTCTGACTAACAGAAAGCTACATGAATAAAAATTAAACTGATAATTTTTGATAATATCCAGTCGTCAAGTATATTACGTCAGATGCCCTTCGTTGCTACGAAAAAATACATTCAGTGACATTAATAACAATTAATGTTTTAAAAATTATAAAAGTGATGACTTTCAACCGTCAAATATTTATATCAACTGTTTGTTTAATTGTACTAATTTGTACTTACATAAATAAATTACCAAAAAATTTTGGTTTTGAACAGTTTTATTCATGAAATAATCGCAACAAATTGCACTCGATCTCTAAAATTATTATCGAATTTTTGCCTTCGTGACACTTTGACATAATTTCACACCCCTTCGGGTCATGAATTTAAAACTGTCAAAGTGTCACTCGGGAAAAATTCGATAATTTTAGAGCTCTTGTGCAATTACTACTGATAATTTTTATTTAAACTCTCCTGTATCAATGTACTTTCAAGCATTCAAGCTAGAATGCGCTACTCTACATCGGTAGGTTAATAAAGAGACTGGGAAAGAACAAGGGCGTCACCTTTTGCAAGTTTTTCAACTCCTTTTCCTTAAAACAAGATAATTCCGAGAAAATCGTCGAGTATAGATAAATCTGAAGTTTTATCTACATTCAGAGGGATCACTCTACCTATTCACCCATATTCTGAAGTTTTAAACTATCCCGTTAACATAATCAACAGTGTAACTGGATAGTGTTGACAATATTTATTATAACGTAAATGGAACTAGCTAGTAACTAGTACCAATGGAATAATTATTCTCATTTAGGTTTAGGTTTCATTTAACAATTCCGAGAATTGTTATCCAACCGTTAAGTTTTACGGCATGTTTGAAGTGAAGTTGTCGTACCACATTAATGAGAATCAGCGATGAGTTTGAATAACTCAAGGTTATTACTTACGGAGAATTGACGGCACGATAGATCTTGGAGAAAGCAGAATCTCCTGCGAAAGTAATTAGAAACAAAATCCGTATCCATACAGAAGGAAATTCGTATCGTATATATGAAATTCTATTATTGCCATTATTGCCAAAGTTCCGAATGAATCTTCTTCTTTATGTGCCGTCTTCTACCGAAGGTTGGCGACCATCAAACGATAGGTTTCTCTGTTTTGTGCCGCATGTATTATGTTCGCAGCTTCTGGTATTTGAAACCATTCTCTCAAGTTTCTCAGCCAGGATTTCTTCTTCCTGCCCAAACCTCTTCTACCTTCAATCTTGCCTTCGACGATAAGCTGTAGCAGACTGTACTTATCATTACGGAACACATGGCCCAGGTATGACGCTTTCCTCCTTTTAACAGTTGTTAACAATTCCAACTCTTTACCCATTCGTCTCAATACCTCTGTGTTGGTCACTCTGTCTGTCCAAGGAATTCTCAGTATGCGTCGATACAGCCACATTTCTAGAGCCGCTAACTTCTTTATAGTTGCTGCTGTTAACGTCCACCCTTCTACTCCGTAAAGTAGCGTAGAGAGTACATAGCATTTTGTGGCGCGCCATCGGAGGTTAACGCTTAGGTTGCGGTTGCTTAAGAGCTTTCTCATTTTTATGAATTTGGATCTTGCTATTTCAATTCGGATCCTAATCTCTACGTCTGGGTCCCACTTATCATTTACTGTATATCCCAGATATTTAAATCGGTGTACTCTTTCAATACGTTCGGCTTCAATATTCAGGTCGATATGTTGAATGTTCTTTTTACTGATCACCATAAATTTAGTTTTCTTTCTATTGATCTTCAGTCCAAATTGGTTGCCAGTTGTATTTACTCTATTTAGCATCATCTGTAAATCTTCGATGTTATCGGCTAGTATAACAGTATCATCTGCATATCGAAAATTACTTATTGGTACGCCATTAATCTTGATGCCCTCATTGTACTCTTCTAGTTCGAATTCATTCTTTATAAGACCGGTTGATAAATCTGAACTGATTCAGACAATCAATAATATCAAAAGCAAATCTTCGTGTAGTACCGATGGACTATCCATAAAAATTTTCTCAAATCTCCCAGACAGTGTGTTGGGAGTCCTCATCTCTCTAATTAATGATTCTTTTGAGAAAGGTAAATTTCCAGAGTGCCTAAAGACGGCCATCATTATTCCTCTTCATAAGGGTGGTGAAAAATCAAATGCCTGCAATTATAGACCTATTGCATTACTACCGGTACTCTCCAAAATTATTGAGAGACTCATAAAAGCCCGACTTATGTCCTTTCTCGTTGATAACAATATTTTATCACAAAATCAGTTCGGCTTTTTAAATAATAAATGTACCACAGATGCCATGTTTTCTGTACTACATGAGGTTTATCAAGCATTAAACAATAATCTGCACACTGCCACTGTTTTTGTGATTATGCCAAAGCTTTTGATTGTGTGAATCACGACATTTTGATAAAAAAAACTAGATTTCTACGGAATTCGAGGTATTTCTTCGAACTGGTTTCAATCTTACTTGGATAATAGGAAACAACTGGTTAGAGCAAATGATACAGACTCTAGTCTCAAAAATGTTGTATGTGGGGTACCACAAGGTTCAGTATTGGGTCCTCTACTTTTCCTTATCTTTATTAATGACATCACTAGCTTAAAAATCGATGGCAAAGTTTTTCTTTTTGCTGATGATACCAGTATCACTTGGAGCAACTCAAATATCGCAACTCTTCATGCTACTATAACTTCTGATCTACTTACAATAAAATCTTGGTCCGATTCAAATTTACTCTCTTTTAATGTAGATAAAACAGTAGCATTGTCCTATAAAGGAGCTCTTCAACCCTTACCTCTTCATAACAGCCAGATCAGTATCGTTGATTCTGTAAAGTTTCTTGGTATTTTTTTAGATAGCAATCTGAAATGGTCCCTTCATATTGATGTGTTAAGCAAGAAACTATCCTCAGCTTGCTTTGCAATAAGATCTGTTTCAAAGGAAATGAATTTAGCCTCTTCCAAAATAACATATTTTTCTTTGTTCGAGTCACATCTTCGATATGGTCTCCCTTTTTGGGGTTCTGGTACGGCTGCCCAATCTGATGTTATTTTTAAATTACAAAAAAGAGCAATAAGATATCTGTTTGGCCTCAGAAGAACAACACATTGCAGAAGCTACTTCAAAGATCACAGGATTCTAACACTACCTTCTTTATATATTTTAGAAACTGTTTGCTTAATTCGTAAACATCTACATGTCTTTCCAGCAAGACCTAGACATGACTATTCCACCAGAAATTCTACCTTTGACATCTATTTACCGATCCCGTCCAGTGAGTTAGTAAAGAAATCTATATTATATTCTGCGAAAAAACTTTACAACCATCTCCCTCTACAACTTAAATCTGCAACATCTTTCTCCAAGTTCCGTAAAATGACTAAAGCCTATTTATCTGAAAGACCATATTATTCAACAGCAGAGTTTCTTAACCAATAACTAAGAAAGTACAGTATTCTTATTTATAAGTATAATCTTAATCTATATTTGAGTGTCATATGCAGCAGCTTAACTTAACTTATTAAATTTCTTAAGGTAGATTATGCAATTTGCAAATTTTTTTTTTAAATTTTGCAATAGGTTGTTACTGTTTTTTTTGTTTATCTTCATTATTTTTATTTATGTAGACGATTTATATCATTTTAGTAAATTGTATTTGTTATTTGTTATTGTTCTTATTTTTATGATTCTTGTAAGCTTTGTCTATAAAATTGTTAAATTTTTCATGACAATAAAGCATATTTCTATTCTATTCTATTGTAGTGCCTCTAGAAATATTTGTTCCGTGTACACGTTGAAAAGCAGTGGGCTGTTTGATTCCATGTGGGCTTTATGTGGGCTGTTTGATTCCAATATAGATTTTTTATAATCTGGATGTCCTTAGTGTCAAGTCCTGAAAGATGTAATAGTTCTATGAGTTTGTCATGTTTGATAGTATCAAATGCTTTCTCATAGTCGATAAAACAGGCGTAAACATCTTTCTGTTGATCCAGGCATTTTTGAATCAAGACTTGTATTGCAAATAGGGGCTCTCGAGTTCCAAAACCGCATCTAAAACCGAACTGTGTTTTACTTATGCTGTGTTCTAATTTTGCTCGTATTCTGGAATGGATAATACGCAAGAATACTTTAAGGGTTTGACGCATTAAACTTATAAGGCGATATTCGCTGAATATATCCGAATGAATAAAGTACTCAAAGAAAGAATAGAATGGTCTATATCTTCAGTTTTTTTTAAATGTTGTCATTTCTTGGTTACCATTTTATTATATTCCTCCTCAATTTCCTATGATTTATGCTTGCTACATGGACACATATATCTTCAATTTGGAATAAAATGCAGACAATCAAAGAAGGTCCATATTATGATATCACAAAATTTCTTGATAACACAAAATTAGTAAATTAATTAATTAAAAAGGAAAGTACTCTGAAAAGTGTAAAGCATTTAAATCCTCGCTGAGACAAAAGAAATAATAAATACCATCTACTTACTTATAAAATACCAATAGAAAAATGTTTAAAGCTATCAGACGAGACATTAAGAAATACAAGAATGAAAGAACGAAAAGATTATGGAAACTATGGTAAAAAGGAAATCTTTCAAGTTTCATAAAAATGGAGACAAAAATGGAAATATAGTAATAAATACAGGCTCAAACAGTAAAAGAATTAAACAGATATAAAATAAGCTTTGTTGGTCTATCAGAAGTAAGATGGTTGGGCAATGGTAAACACCATACCCAAACAGGAGAACTTCTATTATATAGTGGTAAAGAAAATGGAAGTCACGAGAGCGGAGCGGGTCTTCTACTCAGTAAACAAGTCAAAAAAGCCTTATTTCACGGAAACCCATTAATAACAGAATTATGACTGCCAGATTTTATACCAGATACCTTAAGATAACAGTTACTCAGTGCTATGCTCCTACGAACACATCTCTCCACGAAGATAAAGACATTTTCTACGAACAACTCGAACAAACGACCCAACAAGTAAACAAACGCGATATCCTAATAGTGATGGGCGATATAAACGCTAAAGTTGGAGAAGACAATATTAATTTAGAAACCGTAATGGGCAAACATGGCCTGGGAGTGATGAATGAGAATGGAGAGCGCTTTACAAATTGGAACCATCTTCCCACATAAAAATATTCACAACAGACCCACATATAATCTAAACAAATTAAAAACGCTCCCAGGAAAACACATGTTTAGGGAAGAGCTTCAAGTAAAAACAAGAGAACGTGAAGTAAATAGCTGGGAAGATTTGGCAAATATTCTGACAGAAATAGCTGAAGACAAACTGGGTAAAAAAGAGAAAGATAGATAAGAATGGATATCAGATGAAACTTGAAATATCATCAAGAAAAGAGAACAACGAAAAAAAGATATCTTGCAAGCAAGAACTGTAGAAGGAAGAACGAACCGACAACAAGAATATGAAACACTAAATAAAGCAGTTAAAAGGAATGCAAGAAGAGACAAAAGAAAGTGGGCTGAAGAACTGACAAAGCAAGCAGAAACAGCTGCACAACACAACATGAATAGAGAGCTGTATCAAATTACTAGACGATTACCAAAAAATGGGCCCAACTGTTCGAACATTTTTAAGATCCAAGACAGGTGAATTACTTACTACAACGGATGACCAAGTAGAGAGATGGAAAGAGCACTTTCAGGAGATGCTAGGCACCCCCAGAGATAACGCAGAAGATGAAATTGTTGAACACCCGCAGAATATAGACTTGCATATATCTTGCGAGTCCCCTTCCAAAACGGAGATAATAACAGCTATCAAATTTCTGAGAAATAACAGGTCCCCGGGAATCGATAACATTGCTGCCGAACTACTTAAAACTGACCCGCATCTAACCGCTGAACTTTTGCTCCCCATAATCCGAGAGGTGTGGGAAACAAACCGCATTCCAGCGGGATGGAAAAAAGGTAACATTATTAAGCTTCCAAAAAAGGGCAACCTCACATTATGCAAAAATTGGAGAGGAATAACCTTGCTTACCGTCATAAATAAAATTTTTATGACCATCATACATAAAAGATTAACAAACAAGGTTGAATTTCGAGCAAATCAAGCAGGTTTTAGACCAGAATCTTCCTGCATAGATCACATTAATACTATGAAAGTAATAATGGAACAATCGGTTGAATGGAACACACCTCTATACATGGTTTTTGTTGATTTCGAACGAAGAAAGTGGGGATGGATAGGTCACACACTTAGAAAAGATAGTTCCAGTATTGCAAAAACTACCCTAGAGTGGAATCCCTAAGGAAAAAGAAAAAGAGGTCGCCCAGCACAAACTTGGAGAAGATCCATCATGGACGAGATAAGAAGTCAAGGAAAGTCTTGGAATGAGGTGAAGGTCCTAGCGCAAAATAGAACCCGATGGCGCGTTTTCACTGAAGCTCTATGCTCCACCTAGGAGTTCAAGAACATTATATAGTAATAATCCACAAGGAACAAGTTTTCCTGTAGTTGGCTGTATACCATGTAATACAAAAAACAATAAAATCCTTTATAAAAGGTATATATTTAAAATCCCTAAAAAGAGCCACATCACAAAACTAGTTTTCGATGTTACCTGGCTCCATGTTAAAACCATAGCTCAGATGTTACCTGGGGCATATTAATAAATATTTTAACGTCCATGCTTAAGATAGCATTTTTAACCGATGTTTCCTTGACGGATTACTTGTAAAGGGCTTTGACCCAAATATTTTTGTAAAACTATGTCTTGGTGGTTAGCATGTAAACTTCACGTAAGCACTGATGATGATTGGTCAACCAATCGAAAACTAGTTCTGTGATGTAGCCCTTTTTAGGGATTTAAAATGTATACCTTTTATAAAGGATTTTATTATTTTTTGGAAATATAGTCTCAGACAGACCATGCATATTACATATCGTGGAGAGTTTCTATGAAACATTACATCAAAGGAAAGTTATTCCATAGCTCATCCAACAGACAATACGAAAGGTACAGAATATAGGAGCGGACGATATGTTATAGTCAAAGCCCGAATTTTAGGCACTCCTAGGTTTGACTAGGCAATCCTCAGGTCTGACTGACGGCCTTAGTCAAAGCCCGAAATAAATTTCTGTTTCGGCCTTTGACTAGTCAAACCTAGGAGAGACTACGTTGGTCGGGCAAAGGTCGAAATTTAATTTTATGAAAACGGGGTTTGACTAGTCAAACCCCGATCAGCTATTAAAATGTCGTAATTTGTTAGATTAAGTTTAAGAATGTCATTTTTAATTGTAATGTTTATGATTTTTATATTGTGGTAATTAAAATAAAAAAATTAGTGTTTATTCTCGCATGTTGAGGCATTATGGCATTTAGAGTTGCACAATACGTTAGACCTTTTACACTTACATGGTTTTGAAGTGCACTTCTTATTGCAGTGGTATTTTATAAATCCTTGTCCTCCAAATTTAGAATCTTTTGTACTAATTTCTCTTAGAGACAGCTTAACGCCTCTTAGAGACAGCTTAACGTCTGGAACATCTTCGAAATTAAGGAAATTCTCTTTGCATTCTCTTATTTCATTTCTTGAAAAAGTGTGTTTATTGTTCCGTATTTAGTACCACCTCTATATAAACCGTCAATTACTGTTTTATCTTGTATGATACCCAAAATATTTCGAGCATTTCCTTGGTACGCGTTCGAGCATGCGTTATGCACATACAGAAAAGATTAAAATAAATAAAGGAAATGCGATTGAAGGTCTTCATGCCCAGGCTAATGCTATGAACCAATTAAGTGAAAAAAAAGTACAATAAACTGTAACAATACATATCCCCAACTTTGATAGAGCCAAAGAGGATGCTCGAAATATTTTGAGTAGCATACAAGATAAAACAATTGACGGTTTATATAGAGTTGGTACGACATACGGAACAATAAACACATTTTTTTCAATAAATCAAATAAGAGAATGCAAAGAGAATTTCCCTAATTTCGAAGATGTTCCAGACGTTAAGCTGTCTCTAAGAGAAATTAGCACAAAAGATTCTAAATTTGGAGGACAAGGATTTATAAAATGCTACGGCAATAAGAAATGCTCTTTTAAATTACGTAAGTGTAAAAGGTATAACGTATTGTGAAACTCTAAATGCCTCAACATGTGAGAATAAACAAAATTTTTTTATTTTAATTACGACAATATAAAAATAATAAACATTAAAATTAAAAATGACGTTTTATTAAACCTAATCTAACAAATTACGACATTTTAGTAGCTGATCGGGGTTTGACTAGTCAAACCCCGATTTCATAAAATTAAATTTCGACCTTTGCCCGACCAACGTAGTCTCTCCTAGGTTTGACTAGTCAAAGGCCGAAACAGTAATTTATTTCGGGCTTTGACTAATGCCGCCAGTCAGACCTGAGGCTTGCCTAGTCAAACCTAGGAGTGCCTGAAATTCGGGCTTTGACTATAACAGATATACCAAATATATCACGGGAGGAAATTCAACATGCTCTCAAAAATATGAAAAAAATATAGAACATCGGGGGAAGATGCCTTGAGATAATTAATCTACACTACACTACTTACAATGGTTTTAAATTTAGCACTATTTAGTTATCGTCTATATATGATAAAGGGAAAAGTTTTTATGAGAGAAATTTTTTCTTACTTCGATAAAGAAACTGACAGAAGTTCCTTTAACAATAAAAATAAGCACAATATTTAAACTAATAAGAGCAAAAATTATGAACAAAAGCCGGTATGTTAAGTAAAATACCTACTTCTTTTTTCACTTAACGATTTTAATTCATTTTCGGCATATTAATATTAGCTTTAAACGCAACATCCCAAAAATAATATCATTTTCTCCACGTCGAAACATCAAAAATACATACAAAGGCCGCTGTCAAAACAAAATTATCGTCTCTTTGTTCGAATTAAGCGATTAAAAAATCAATAGACTACGAGAGTAAAACAACACCGCAATAATGGCTTTATAGAAAGTGTCACTTGTGTATACCAAAATAACATTAAACGTCCCGGCCATTCGGCAAAATGACCATATTCCCAATTGTTGATGTGACAGCCCCCTATGACGTGCCCGATCGTAATGGCACATACTTCATAAATCCAGTGAAACCCAACGAAGTTTCGCTAAATTGCTAATAAATGAAACCGTTTGCTTTGGTAGTGCAAATTACATGCACAAATATAATTTTCTCCTCTTATCGTTTTGCTGTTTTATGATTCGTAATACTTATCTTTCTTATCTAACTTATCCTTCTATCATTATCCAGATAAGCATAATAATTCGGATTCGAGATTGACAGTAGTTGTAGAATATTTAGGAACACCGACCGTAACCTGCATTTATAACTTTGAGTCAATCAGTAATCTCTAAGCCAAGTCGCACACCAAAGAAACTTGAAACGAAAAACATGAAACATGAAACGAAAAACATGTTTCATGAAACTAAAACACTGCTAAACAAATCTCAAAGTCCGCCTACCAATGACACGAGTGTGATTCATGCTCATGACACATTTTTATCTTCGGAGAGTTTCATAAATGGCCGGACGTAGATTTGTTTAGCACTGTTCTATTTCCATGAAACGTAATTTACGTTTCATGTTTCTTTGATGTGCGGCCTAATGTGCAGCCTAAGGCAGGCCGCACATCAAAGAAACATGAAACGTAAATTACGTTTCATGGAAATAAACCACTGCTAAACAAATATATGTCCGGCCATTTATTATACTCTCCGAAAATAAAAATGTGTCATGAGCATGAATCATACTCGTTTCATTGGTAGGCGGACTTTGAGATTTGTTTAGCAGTGTCTTCTTTTCATGAAACATGTTTTTCGTTTCATGTTTCATGTTTTTCGCTTCATGTTTCTTTGGTGTGCGGCTTGGCTAAGAGTTTTCATAATATGTATTCAGTATATAGTGAGAAAAATTTTCTTTTTGGTGTTTAACGTAAAAAAAGACTAAATGCATAGTTATAACAGCAAATCTAATAAGGTGTAAAGTTTTTCTTCTGACCTGTACGTATTTTATTTTTCACTTATTGATTTATGACCTTTATTTCTAAACATATACTCAAATTATAGATACACAAATTTTTTATAGCCGAATTTATTCGTTCCGCACAACCCCCATTTTCCGCACCAATTACACGACCATTCAGACGCACGCACCAGGAAACAATATTAAATAAAATCAGTCGTCAACATGTGAGAACATGTGACTATGAAGAGGGTTTTTGCTCTTTTAGCTTCTGCCGTAATTTGTGATATGCGTGATAAGCTTGATTTTCGGAGATAATTAGTTTGGAAAGTGGTTATAGAGGCAGAAGCACTTTGTTTTAATTTTCACTCTCGAGGAATTTATATGAAAAGGGTGATTTACTTAGAGGCGCTGCTTCAGCTACATTTGAAGGATAGTTTCAGGTTTGATATAGGATTGCAATTAAATAGTTATGAATGTTTTCAGTGAGTAATATAATACAGTTTTTTACGATAAGAATGAAATGACGTCACACAGTGGTAAAGTGCGTCGTTGTCAAACTATTTTCCCATTCCCCATATTCTTCTTACACACATAACCTAACGTTTTCTTCTTTTAAAAACAATTTCCTTTTCCTGGGCACAACTTCCTAAAGCTGTGGGCATTTTTGAAAATTTATAAAGGTTTATTAGTATTCAAAATACCTTTTTTAGTTTAATTTGCAGAAAAAATTTAAATGACAAAGTAGATAACTAACACGACCTAACTCCAATTCACACAAAGACAATAACAAAAATCCGCGAGAAATGCACTGGAAATACTGCAGTATTTTGCGAACTGATAATTCATTAAAAGTCACTAAATTATATCAGAATCTATGCCTAGGTAGTGCTGTATGGTTGGACATTTAAAAGTTACTAGAATGATATCATTTCATTCTTAACGTAAAAAAATATACAGTCTATTTTACACGCAGGGCACTAATAACAGTATCAACTAAGTATCACTGGATATTAGCCAGAAATTTGATAAGGTATGGCACCCAGAATTGCTCTATAGAATCAACAAATCTCCGCACAATAATAATTTTTGCTTATTATTCCAAATCAAAGAGAATTTAAAACTAAAGTGGACGTCGAACTATTAAACTGTAACCAAATTCAATCAGGAGTCCTACAAGGTAGTGTACTGGGTCCATTACTCTATATACTGTATACATTAGATTTACCAGCCTCTTCACAAGCCACCAAAAGAATGTTGTTCTGAAGCTATTTGCTTATGGCATTTTTATAATCAACTATTTTCAATGGGCAATAAGCCACAATTTTACCAAAAAAATGATTTTATTAACGTTTACGCAATATTATGACTATTATTTTGTATTTTGACAACGACAGTTGTTGAAATGAGTTGAATTCTTATAATCGGGGGTTTTGAGGATCGCTGAGCACGAATTTCATCTGCGATGGTCTCCAAGGTACCTGGTGCCCACGGTGGAACTCGTCGCCTAGAGTTTTATGTCATAATCATTAAAAATCAGTCAATATCCATTAGTTGGGGGGTTTTTGGGGTCGCCGGCCACGAATTTAGTATTGGCGATGGTCTCCAAGATACCTAGTGCCCACGGTGGAACTCGTCGCCTGTAGTTTTATGTTATAATCATTCAAAATCAGTCAATAACCATTACTCTGAGGGTCTTGGGGGTCGCTGAACAAGAGTTTCATGTGGTCGATGGTCTCCAAGATACCTGGTGCCCAGGGTGGAGCTCGTCGTCTGAAGTATTATGTTATAATTATTTCAAATCATTTAAAACCATTACGCGGAAGGTTTTGGGGGTCGCTGAGCACGAATTTCATGACGGCGATGGTCTCCTGTGTACCTGGTGCCCAGGGTGGAACTCGTCGCCTGGAGTTTTATGTTATAATCATTCAAAATCAGTCAATAACCATTACTCTGAGGATTTTGGGGGTGGCTGAACAATAATTTCATGTGTTGGATGGTCTCCAAGGTACCTGGTGCCCAAAGTGGAACTCGTCGTCTGGAGTTTTATGTTATAATTATTACAAATCATTTTAAACCATTACTAGGGGAGTTTTGGGGGTCGCTGAACATGAATTTCGACTTGGGCGTCGCAACGTTAAAAAAATCATTTTTTTGGTAAAATTGTGGCTTATTTTCCATTGAAAATAGTTCACCATAGAATTCTCACTTATGACACAGCGAGGCAGTCACAGGCAGTATTTGCAACTGAAGATGATCCAATAGTTGCAGTATTAAAACTTCAAGAATATCTAGAGCAAATCGGGCAATGGTTAAAGAAATGGAAGATGAAAGCTAATGAAACTAAGTCAACACATATAACTTTCACATTGAGGAGATCCAATCAAGTCAACATACCCCTTGATTCTAAATTAAACTGGAAACAACACATTTTAATAAAGAAGAAACAAATTGAACCGAAAGTGAAAGAAATTGATTGGCTTTATAAGTTGAAGATCTCGACTATTAATTGAGAATAAACTACTCATTTATAAAACAGTCTTTTGGGTGGCACACTTTTTTTACATCTTTTTTGGGATTCCAAAATTAACATCTACCGCAAAATAGCAAAATAGCTTCATATTGTTTTTAGCGCTCATCATTCTCTTTGTCTTATCCCTATGCGGGGTCGGCTTCCCTAATTGCATTTCTCCACACAATTTTATCTTGGGTCATATCAATGTTAATCCCATTTACCAACATGTCCTGCCTTATCGTCTCCCCCAGGTCTTCTTTGGTCTTCCTCTCCTACTCCTTCCAGGAATCTGCACTTCAGCTATTCTTCGTATTGGGTGATTAACGTCTCGACGTTGAACATGACCAAACCATCTTAACCTATGCTCTCTCATTTTGGCATCAATTGGTGCCACACCTAGACTTCCCCTAATATACTCATTTCTAATTTTATCCTTCTTTGTCACTCCACTCATCCATCTAAGCATTATCATTTCCGCCACATGCATTCGTTGTTCCTCTTTCTTTTTCACTGCCCAACATTCAGTTCCGTACATCATAGCCGGTCTTATGGTTGTTTTATAGAATTTTCCCTTCAGCTTCATTGGAATTTTTCTGTCACACAACACACCACTCGCTTCTTTCCACTTCATCCATCCAGCCCTAATTCTACTGCATGCATCTCCATCTACTTCTCCATTACTCTGTAATACCGATCCTAGATACATAAAACTATTGCTTTTCACAATCATTTCACCATCCAAAGATACCATTTTATTTGTAGTAACTCCAACTTTAAATGAACATTCCAAATACTCTGTTTTTGTCCTACTAAGTTTTAAACCTTCTTCTTCCAGAGCTTGTCTATACTGTTCCAGTTTTTGTTCTAAGTCTCTTTCACTATTTCCTATTAACACTACATCATCAGCATACATTAGACACCATGGAATGCTACCCTATAGTTTCGCTGTTGTCTGGTAAAAAACTAATGAGAATAAATAAGGACTAGGCACCGAGCCTTGGTGCAATCCTACTTTCACCTGAAATTTATCAGTCTCTCCCACACCTGTTCTAACACTAGTCGTTACTCCCTCATACATATCTCTCACAATATTTACATATTCGCCAGGGACTTCTTTCTTATTGAGTGCCCACTACAGAGTCTGTCGAGGAACTCGATCATATGCTTTCTCAAGATCAATGAATACCATATAAGCGTTGGTCTCTTTATTCCTGTATTTTTACATCAGTTGCCTTACAATGAAAATTGAATCTCTTGTTGATCTGCCCTGCATAAAGCCAAATTGATTATCGGATATTTCGGTTACTTCACGTATCCGTCTATCAATTATTCTCTCCCATATTTTCATGGTGTGGTTAAGTAGTTTTATAGCCATGCCGTTTGTGCATTGTTGTATGTCTCCCTTGTTTTTGTAGACAGGTACTAATATACTGCTTCTCCATTCGTCTGGCATTTGTCCAACTTCCATAATTCTATTAAATAGACCTGCTAGCCAACTTATACTTGTCTCTCCCAATGCTCTCCATACTTCCCCAGGAATATCATCTGGTCCGACTGCTTTTCCTTTCTTTATTTTTTGAAGCGCTTGAGCCACTTCCTCGTTTGTTATTCTGGTAACCATTGCTGTTACAGTCTCCGTTAACTCCACAGGCTGTCTGTCAAATTCTTCATTTAATTAACTGTCAAAATACTTTCTCCATCTCTTTTTGACATCATTTTCGTGAATTAGTATTTTATTATTTTCATCTCTTGCTTTCTTTGCTCTCTGTTTGGTTATTTTATATATCTTTGCTTTGCTTTCCCTGGTATCAAGTTGATCGTATAGGTTTGAATACGCTTCTGCTTTAGCTTTTGCTACTGCTACTTTCGCTTCCTTTTTGGCGACCATATAGTTTTGAAGATCTATGTCCAATCTGGTTTCTTGCAACATTTTATATAATTTTCCCTTATCTTTTATTTTTTCTTGTACTTCATTTGATCACCACCAAGTCACTTTATCCTCAAACTTCTTTCCTGACGTTTTCCCAAGTATTTCAATAGTTGTCTTTCTAATAATATTGGCCATTTTTCTCCAAATTGTGTTAGGGCTTCCTTTCATGTTCCAACATATTTTTTCTACCATTCTTTCCCTGAATAGACCTTCCTTCTCATCTTTTAGCATCCACCGCTTGATTTTTTGTGGTCCTCTCCGATATTTTTGTTTAGTTTCGCTTTTTACTTCGATGTCCAGAACAAGCAGCTTATGTTGTTGGCTTACTGTCTCACTAACTATTACCTTGCAGTCCTTGCATTCACGTATATGTCTTCTTTCCTTACCATGAAGTAGTCTATTTGGGATTGATGTTGTCCACTTTTGTAGGTAATAAGTTGAGTTCCTCTCTATTTAAAGAATGTGTTAACAATCGCCATATCCAATGCTGTTGCTAATTCAAGCATGTCATCTCCAGCTTAATTTCTAGTTTCAAAGCCTAATTCCCCATGTATTGTTTCATATCGTGTCTTGGCTTGGCCCACATGTGCATTGAAATCACCTCCTATTATAACTTTCTCCTCTTCTGGAATATCACTCAGTACGTCTCCTAATTGGTCATAGAAAGGTCTTCTTTCATTCTCACCAAGACCTGTTTGAAGAGCATACACACACACAACATTCAATACCTCTTTATCAATTACAAATGTCACTGACATCATTCTATCACTCGTTCTTACAACTTCTACTACGTTATCTTTCATTTCACTATCAGCAATTATACCAACTCCATTTCTAGTGTTACTACTCCCTACATACCACAATTTATATCCATCACCTAGTTCTTTCGCCCTTTCTCCTTTCCACCTAGTTTCTTGAATACAAGCAATTTGAACTCTTCTTCGTTTGAGCGCATCCACTAACTCCAGAGTCTTACCTGTAAGACTACCAAGATTCCAAGACCCTATCCTGATTTTTCTAACCTGTAGTGGTGTTCCCCCTGAGATAGTCCTCACCCGGAGATCTGAACGCAGGCTCATTTTACTTCCAGAACATTTTACCTCAGGAGATGCCATCACTTCAGTATAAGTTTTTATTGCGTTTGGAGAAGGTCTTTTCATTATTATGGCCTGAAAAGATTTTTGGATATTTGATGCCTGAATGCCTTTTCTATCAGCACCATACCCTGCCCTGCACGTTTAGCCAATACACCACCAATGCAACTAAAGTGCAGTAGTACCCCACACCCGCCTGCATTTTTCTGTATAGGCCAGGATCCCTACTGTAAGGACTGCCCTATAAGCCAATGTATTGTTGCCCGTATCCCGCCACTAGCTATTTTTAGTGATCCAATCTCTAAATACTGGATTATAACGAAGATTATATCCATAAGTTACTTGTTTTATCAATATTTGTTAAGGTACTTACTTATATTTTCGATTAAATCATATTTTTTATGGTATTTTGTACGCGGATTATTTTTTATGCGATGTTTTTTAGTTAGACCGGGCAGTATCATCGCCCCCGCTAGCGCAATTATTCCGATTCGATTTTTTTTGCACAAACTTACTCAAAAAGAGGTCCTTATAACATATCCACAAGGTGCCGGGCGGTGCCGTGGTCGAAAAATTTTTTAAACAATTTTTTTTAAACAAATTGACAAAAATAATTTTTTTATTTCCAAAAATTTTTTTTAGATAATTTGGGTCATTCTGAGCAAAAAAGGTCTCCTGTCATTTTTCTCTAAAATTGACTGTTGTCGAGTTATACGCGATTAAAAATTTGAAAAATGCGAAAATGGCCATTTTCAAGGCTTCATAACTCGATTAAAAATTATTATTATGAAATTCAAAAAGTGACAAAATCAATCTTCAAATACCTTTTTCAACGTCCTGAAGAGATTTTTGTCACTATTTTATTACAAAGCTGTTATTTTTAGTTATTAACAATTAGCGGTATAGTCCAACTGTATCGTCGCCCCCGTTAGCGGAACTATTTCAATTCGATTTTTTTGCACAAACTTACTCAAAAAGAGGTCTTTATAACATATCCACAGGGTGCCGGGCGGTGCCGTGTTCGAAAAATTTTTTAAACAATTATTTTTAAACAAATTCACAAAAATAATTTTTTCATTTCCCACAATTTTTTTTAGATAACTTGGATCATTGTGAGTAAAAAGAGTAAAAAAGTCTTTGGTCATTTTTCTCTAAACTTGACTGTTGTCGAGTTATACGCGATTGAAAATTTGAAAAATGCGAAAATGGCCATTTTCAAGGCTTCATAACTCGATTAAAAATTATTATTATGAAATTAAAAAAGTGACAAGATCAAGATTCAAATACCTTCTTCAGCGTCCTGAAGAGATTTTTGTCACTATTTTATTACAAAGCTGTTATTTTTAGTTATTAACAATTAGCGGTATAGTCCAACTGTATTGTCGCCCCCGTTAGCGGAACTATTTCGATTAAATTTTTTTGCACAAACTTACTCAAAAAGAGGTCTTTATAATATATCCATAGGGTGCCGGGCGGTGCCGTGGTCGAAAAATATTTTAAACAATTTTTTTTAAACAAATTCACATTTTTAAACAAAAAAATAATTTTTTCATTTCCGAAAATTTCCCACAATTTTTTTTAGATAATTTGGGTCATTGTGAGTAAAAAAGGTCTCTAGTCATTTTTCTCTAAACTTGACTGTTGTCGAGTTATACGCGATTAAAAATTTGAAAAATGCGAAAATGGCCATTTTCAAGTCTTCATAACTTGATTAAAAATTATTATTATGAAATTCAAAAAGTGACAAAATCAAGATTCAAATATCTTCTTCAACGTCTTGAAGAGATTTTTGGCATTATTTTATTACAAAGCTGTTACCAAATTATCTAAAAAAAATTGTTGGAAATAAAAAAAATATTTTTGTGAATTTGTTTAAAAAAAATTGTTTAAACAATTTTTCGGCCACGGCACCGCCCGGCACCCTATTGATATGTTATAAGGACCTCTTTTTGAGTAAGTTTGTGCGAAAAAATCTAATCGAAATAGTTCCGTTAACGGGGGCGACGATACAGTTGGACTATAGCACTAATTGTTAATAACTAGAAATAACAGCTTTGTAATAAAATAATGACAAAAATCTCTTGAGGACGCTGAAGAAGGTATTTCAATCTTGATTTTGTCACTTTTTGAATTTCATAATAATCATTTTTAATCGAGTTATGAAGCCTTGAAATGGCCATTTTCGCATTTTTCAAATTTTTAATCGCATATAACTCGACAACAATCAATTTTAGAGAAAAGACCTTGTTTGCTCAGAATTGCCCAAGTTATCTAAAAAAAATTGTTGGAAATGAAAAAATTATTTTTGTGAATTTGTTTCAAAAAAATTCTTTAAAAAATTTTTCCACCACGGCACCGCAAGGCACCCTGTGGATATGTTATGAGGACCCCTTTTTGAGTAAGTTTGTGCAAAAAAATCTGATCGAAATTGTTCCGCTAACGGGGGCGACGATACAGTTAGACTATAGCGCTAATTGTTAATAACTAAAAATAACAGCTTTGTAATAAATTAATAACAAAAATCTCTTCATAACGCTGAAGAAGGTATTTGAATCTTGATTTTTTGATTTTTTGAATTTCATAATAATCATTTTTGATCGAGTTATGAAGCCTTGAAAATGGCCATTTTCGCATTTTTCAAATTTTTAATCACGTATAACTCGACAACAGTCAATTTTGGAGAAAAATGACGAGATACCTTTTTTGCTCGGAATGACCAAAATTATCTAAAAAAAATTGTTGGAAATAAAAAAAATATTTTTGTGAATTTGTTTAAAAAAAATTGTTTAAACAATTTTTCGGCCACGGCACCGCCCGGCACCCTATTGATATGTTATAAGGACCTCGTTTTGAGTAAGTTTCTGCAAAAAAATCTAATCGAAATAGTTCCGTTAACGGGGGCGACGATACAGTTGGACTATAGCACTAATTGTTAATAACTAGAAATAACAGCTTTGTAATAAATTAATGACAAAAATCTTTTAAGAACGCTGAAGAAAGTATTTGTGTCTTGATTTTGTCTCTTTTTGAATTTCATAATAATCATTTTTTATCGAGTTATGAAGCCTTGAAAATAGCCATTTTCGCATTTTTCAAATATTTAATCGCGTATAACTCGACAACAGTCAATTTTAGAGAAAAATGACTGGAGACCTTTTTTGCTCAGAATGACCCAAATTATCTAAAAAAAATTTTTGGAAATAAAAAAATTATTTTTGTGAATTTGTTTAAAAAAAGTTGTTAAAAACATTTTCGACCACGGCACCGCCCGGCACCCTGTGGATATGTTATAAGGACCTCTTTTTGAGTAAGTTTGTGCAAAAAAATCGAATCGGAATAATTGCGCTAGCGGGGGCGACGATACTGCCCGGTCTAAGTGGTCAATAACTAATAAATTTGTCTATCTGTCTATCTATCTCGATGTAATTCAGTTTTCGGATTATGTAATTATTATTTTTGTTTTTCATTTGAGTTTTAAGTTAAAGGGACTTTGAGATACATTCAGAAAATATATATTTGGAGAATATAGTCTTTCTAAATATTCCCCCACAATGGTATTTAAATCCAATTCCCCTAAATGCCGTATTGTAATCGTCAGCATCCTAGTAATCACATAAAGTTGCCTGGAGGAAATCAATATATACATTTCATGGACGTGAATACAACTCCCTTACGGAAATTTCCAAAAGAAGCTAATTCTCAAGTTTTAGAGTAGATTTGCGAATTGAGTGAGGAATATTTCGTGAAAACTTGGAATGATGTGAATAAAAATTTCCATTAAATCCCCGAAGATCTTGGCTGTTTCGGGAAATACGTCCGTTTTTTAAAGAGAGATGAAGTTTCTTGAAAATAATAACCCTCTTCTGAGTGACTGCAGAAAGAAAATTATATATTCAAAGGTTTCATATACTCGGAAAAACGTAAAAGTATGCTAAGAATCAAGTCGGGTATCTCGTGATTTCAAGTTAGGTAAGATTGATACGTTTTTGGGTCTGTGTTATACTATAGGGTGTCCCAAAAGTAGCGGAAAGGTCTAATATTTCTCGAAATAAACATGTTATCGAAAAACTAAAAAATACGTGAAACATCTATCGAATGACAAAATACACGACCCCCCAATCCACCCCCTAGAGGTGGGGCGGGGGGTAACTTTAAAATCTTAAATGGGGACCCCAAGTTTTTATTTAAGATTTTGATTCCTTACGTAAAAGTAAGTAACTTTTATTCGAGACATTTTTTTGAACCAGGGATAGATGGCGCTATAATCGAAAAAAAAATCATTTATCCTGATGTCCTAGGTAAATAATAGAAACGGTCTAATATCTCAAGAAATACACTTCAAAAGGAAAAAACAAAGAAAACGTGTTTACTATTTTTTAAAAACCTATCGAATGGTACCAAACACGACCCCCACTCCACAACTTGGAGGTGGGGTGGGGGTAACTCTAAAATCTTAAATAGCAACCCCCATTTTTTTTATTTCAGATTTGGATTCGTTATGAAAAATTAAGCAACATTTGTTCGAAACAATTTTTAGAATTGTTGATACATGGCGCTAATAAATAGTCCTTTTCCAATTATTCTATCAACAATTCTAAAAAATGTTTTAAATAAATGTTGCTCAATTTTTCATAATTAATCCAAATCTTCAATGAAAAATATAGGTTGCTATTTAACATTTTAAAGTTAACCCCCACCCCACCTGTAGAGGGTGGGGTAGAGGGTCATGTTTGGTGTTATTCGATAGGTTTTTGAAAAAAAATAAACACATGTTTTTGGTTTTTCATTTAAAAGTGTATTTCTCGAGATATTAGAGCGTTTTTATAATTTACCTGTGGTATTACAATAAGTTGTTTCTTTCGATTATAGCGCCATCTATCCAGAATTTGAAAAAATGTCTGAAATAAAAGTTGCTTATGGAATCCAAATATGAAATAAAAACTCGCAATTACTATTTAAGATTTTAAAGTTACTCCCCCACCCCACTTCCAGGGGGTGGAGTGGGGGATTGCGTTTGGTGTTATTGGATAGATTTTTAAAAATTATTGAAAACGTTTTTTTCAATTTTTCGCTCCGATGTTTAGTTCGGAAAATATTCGACCGTTCCGCTACTTTTGGGACACGCTGTATATTAAAGAGTCACAAACGTCGAGGTCTTGAGAAGAATGAATAAAGAAAAGGAAGTCATATTTACGATCAAAAAACGAAAACTGCAATATTTGGGACACATTACAAGAGGCGAAAGATATGAACTGCTTCGAATAATTATGCAGGGGAAGATAGCAGGAAAAAGGTCCATAGGAAGAAGACGAAACTCCTGGCTAAAGAATCTACGGGAATGGTATAGCTGGATTAATCACCAAATGGTAGAAGAGTACCTTCTAGCTCTTCTACTTCTTCAACGGTAGAAGAGTAGAGAACCTTCTCTAGAGATATCAGTCCGCTACAGAATAAGCACAATTACATTAGAGAGGAAAAAGAAGAAGAAAAAAAAATGAATTGCCGTCTCATACATGCTTAAAACAAATTTAAAAACTTTACGAATAAAGGTGAACATAAACTAAAACCCTAATAGCAATCCGACCTTATTCTATCGGTCTATGACATTTCAATATTCACTTATACATTCAAATATTATAACAGAATGTCACGTCCAATTGTCACTTGTGAATATATCGCAAACACTCGAAACATGCCATTATACAATAGCTTTGTAGTCCGCTACATGAATTATTAGGGTACAATTAGGGAGGCATTCACAGGGTCGGTAAATTTGTGTTTCTGATTAGCAACTAATCAAGAACATGCCATTCAGGCGTCACAGCCTGCTTTAATTTCTCTTCATCTGGTTGTTTCATTGCCGATTTATTGGCTCTTTAATATTATTGTAGCGTTATTTTGAAACCCGACATGCTATAATATTCCCAATAATATTGTTAGGTGTGTAATTTGAGTTTAACAATATAATCCAGGGGCTGTGGGATTAAATTTGCTCATTTTATGGGAGTTGAAATGATGGTTTTACTTGTACCTTTATAAACTTTCCTCCTATATTATTGCTGAAGGACATCTGTTAGTATCCAAGAAGTTTGTAACCAATGCAACAATGCGAATATATTTTAGACTGATTTATGTACTCATAATATCTGCAGATTTAATGACGAAATCGTTAAGGAGACTACCAAACAAAAAAGGGCTAATTGTTGGTGAGGCTAGGAAATTAGTCTTTCCCGATTGCAACGTAAAATATCTTTTGAGAATACTTTTCATCTCTATTCAGTAAACCAATCTAGAGCTCCTAAGAAAACCTAGTACCCTTTTCTGAGATAAATTTCTTACTGGTATTTTTAATACACAAACAGCTTGTTTCAATGTAATGGCGAGAAGCTCTACGAAATATACATATTATTGAATTGACAATAGATGATGTAAAGGAAGAAGAGGAAGGAAAATCCCAACCATATCAGCATCTGAAAAAGCAAAAATTGCATTGGAAAATCAAGGAGTATAAAAGGTCTCTTGTGTGGACTGCGACATCAGACACACCAATCGGAAAATACAGGTTAGATGACAAGAACACCGAAGTGCCATCAAAAGAAAAAAGAACACTCCCAATTGCATGGAAACTAGTTTTATAGAAATACGTAGAAGTTAAATTGGCAAAAAAAGAAAACGAGTAATCGTGTGCGCATAGGACCGATCATAAAAAGAGCAGTAACGTATTTGAGGACATCAAAAACATCAGGAAGAAGCAGAAATACACTTGACAATCGCAATATTGATAATGAAAGCTATTATTTTATTTATACTAACTCTATCTTTAAATGAGCATTTCAAATATGTACACTGTTTTTTTCTACCAAGTTTTAAACCTTTTTCCTCAAGAGCTTGTCTCTCTCCACTCTTCCAGTTTTATTCCAAGTAGCCTTCAATATTTCTCACTAACACTATATCATTAAGCACCAAGAAATGTTACCTTCTAGTTTTGCTTTTATTTGATCTACAACAAATGAGAAAAAAAGGACTACATGTAGCAGATGGATATCCGCTACAATGTTTTGTAAATAGTATCCATTAATTTTATATCCTATCCCAAGAAAAATATCTATTTTTCTAATTTATTTTGTGAATTTATATATCATTAAAATTTCTAACCCGTCCCTAAACTGTTTCACACTATTAAATACGCCGTTACATTCTAAGAAGAAATGCGTGTTTTGGAAATAGAGGTAATTTTCCATGCGTTCTTCTTGTAGCGAAGATTGCGTTTTTGTTATTAGAATATTCTAGTGTGACAGAATCAGAAAGCAGTCATTGGCCTATTCAAATGTCAAGTAAAAATCGTTAGTCATGATTGGCTATGACGAACGAAAACCCGAAGTTGGTACGACATGGATAGGAAGGTTTAGAAAGAAAAATAGTTAGTTCTAAAAGTATGTTTGAAGGTTGAATATCTTTTTGGGTAGAACTCAACAGACTCGCAGAGAATCGCACTTTCCGGCTTGGAAATGGCTTTTTTCGTTATGGTAAACGAATTGAAGGACTTGCAATTTGTCCTATAAATATTAAGGAATACTGCTACTGAATTTCACAGCATTACGTTGGATATATTTATGTGAAAATCGAGTACAGTATTGTGTCGTAGTAATACCTGTAAAGTAGTGTGCAATTCTATGGTATTGAGAAATTTTTGCTGTTTTTATGATGTTATGGTAATTTTCCTGTATTCAATTCCTGATTCCATGATGAGATTTTTTATTTGGTATCAACTTATCCTGTTTCCTGTTTGGTTAGGATTGAATGTCTTCCCCAATCTTGGATGGAAAATTTTGGTTAAGTTCCAAGTGTGACGTGTAACGATGTATTTTGTTTTAAAAAAGATATGAAATAATATTTGTTTTAATTAAATTCACAAGTGGATATTAATTTGTTAAGGTTTAAATATTTTAATAGTTTGTTTTCAACATGGACTCTCGGAAAGTTTTATGTAAATTAGATAAAATGGCAGTGACGTTTGACTTGACAGCATAAGTCAAACTTTGTTTTAGTACACTGCTCTAAAAAGTTATTATGTATGTAAAAATAATAAATAAATAATAAACTTTGTGTATTTTTGGAAATAGGAAAGATTGTAAAATCTTTATTGTCCATGGTAAAGTCTAAAGGTTTAAATAAACATTATAAAATGTACCTATTTTTATTTCTGTAACCTTTTTTTGGAAAGTTATTAACCAGATGTCTAATACAAACGAAATAAGTTTTAGAGTAAAGAAAAAAAAATGGCATAGAAGCCATAGGATAGTAAATAATAGCCCAGTTTGACCCAACGAGGAATCTAAGGTGAATGTCCCTAAATTGGTTCCCATAAGTACGGAATATGTCTAGTAAGTACTCGATATGTGAATTTGAGGATTTTTCAAACCGCGTCCAAATTTATTTAAATAGTAGGAAAGTCCTCAAGTCTGTGTAAGTATACTTTGCTTATTTGGTTATGGTAGTTAGTCTTCTTTAAACCCTCTTACCCCCCCCCCCTAACGATTCCACAACCTGCCACCGCACAACAAATGAGCTGCCGTCTCGCAAGAAGCTTTATGTGTCTGTTCCTTCTACTAGCCCCATTACAACCCAAAGTATTTTTATAAATGGTTCTATCCCTGTTCCCATTTGAACAGACATGTAAAACGCTCCATACACACCGATCCTATTGCAATTCTACGTTCACATGTTTATCGGTCTCTCCCACACCTGTCCTAGCACCAGTTGATAGATTTACGTTAAAAACTGTAAAAAGGAACTTTATCCAACGTATTTGACCATCAACTGAAATATGTAAAATAAGACAATCTGACAATCTATAATCTGAGCTTATTAAAATTTATAAAGCAAACAGACCGACAAATAGCGGACATGGTAGAATCTACAATTTGCATTCATCACCTGCCCGCTTATCTAGATAAAAATTAAACAGCATTTTGCTTCCTTAGTACTCAAATATGAATAAAATTAAATAAGCAAAGACAGCTTGGCATGTTTCTTCTTTTTAGGGTCATCACAACTGCCTGTGCTATAGCCTATGTTAGTTTTGATGACTCTAAAAAGAAGAAACCTATGTCAACTGATGGTGGTGACCCCTGAATCAAATTAAATCGAAAGCTGTCTTTCCTTAAAATAACTACGTAAATCTGGACTTTTCAATTTTTGTTTCATAAAAGAATAGTTTTTATCGCCAATTGGCAAAAATCATATATCGAGACAATATAACTTTGAAAGTGTAAGGACGAATAAGCTAGTATATTAGTTTTCAAGAAAATCCGTACAATTCGAAAAAACTATGAGACTTTATCCCATTTTTATCTTAATACTCCTAAAGGAGTTATTTCGTTGTTAAATTTAGCAACGAAGGAGGAGTTGTACATACCACAACATGATACACAATACATGGAAGAAATATGAAAAGTAAACGAATTTGAAAGAAAAAAAAACATGATATGTATTTAGACCAGGGCGCATCTGTAAAAATATTAGTACATTTGGACGTTGAGAGGTGACTCAAATTTTTTTGCAGAAATTGCTTGAAAATAACTCATGCAATAATATTTGAGTTATCCTTCCTCTCAAAAAGGTCCGGAACATTGTTTAAATAATCAAAATGTCAAAAAATGAAGGAAAAATTCGATGTTTTTCTTCGTTTTTTGATTATAACTTTAAAAGTAATTATTTTAGAGAAAAGTTGTACTGACATAAAAGTTGCGAAATTAAATTTCCTATAATATAGAATTAGCTGAAAATTTAAAAAATAGTCACCCTTGTTGCAATATAGCAATAATTGCGAAAAAACCATACAAAAACAAGTATTCGCATTTTACGTTTTTGAACCATTTTTTCAACCTTCATATTTCACCCAGAAAAACTTTATGATACAGTTAAACAATACTGTAAATTTCATTAAGATCAGTCTAATAGATTTTGCAAAATAAATTTTACAATCCAGCTTTCGCAAAACAAATTCATTTTTTCAAAATGTTACAGGACTGAAAATAAAGCAGATAGCAAGTTAAATTTTGTTTTGCTTATAGAAGTGTACTGTACCTTTCATTTGCAATTTACAAAACTAAAATTGATTAAGTACCACGGCGCCAGGAATTTTTTTAAATAAACATTAATTATTGGTTCTACGCGCAGGCAGCGGATAGTTTGCTCTGATTGGGCATTCCAATGACCTTTGGCAATGATTGATACATTTTAATTTTTATTACATTTCGATATCAATAAATAAATTTGTTTATTGCAAAATATAAACACATACTCTATCCTTAGAAATAACACTTTTTTTAGCAAAAACTTTGTTTGTTCATATATTTTAACTAAGAGAATAAAAGTTTATTATTTTTAAACATATGCAATTGTTTAAACAATATTTCACAAGCAATGATAAAATTAGTTTGATTTTTGTGGAGTTAAAATATTAAAATACAACAAAATATAGAGTAAGAAAATAATATATTAGATAAAGTTTGAAAGAAATTTTGGTGGAAATCAACTTGTGTGAATCGAACACCGCTGTCCTGCGCGTAGCACCAAAAATTAATGTTTATTTAAAAAATTTCCTGACGCCGCGCCGTGGTAATTAATCGATTTTAATTTTGCGAATTGCAAATGAAAGGTACTGTACACTTCTAAAAGCAAAAAAAAATTCAACTTGGTATCTGCTTTATTTTCAGCCCTGCAACATTTAAAAAAAATGAATTTTTTTTGCGAAAGCTGGATTTCAAAATTTATTTTGCAAAATTTATTAAATCGATTTTAATGAAATTTACAGTGTTGTTTTACTATATCATAAAGTTTTTCTGGGTAAAATATGAATGTCCTAAGTTTAGCATAAATGGTTGAAAAACGTAAAATGCGAATACTTGTTTTTGTATGGTTTTTTTCGCAATTATTGCTATTTTGCAACAAGGGTGACTATTTTTTAAATGTTTAACCAATTCTGTATTGTAGGAAATTTAATTACTCAACTTTTATGTTAGTAAAACTTTTCTTATAAATGAATAGTTTTAAAGTTATAATCAAAAAACCAATAGAAAAATAGAATTTTTCCTTCATATTTTGACATTTTGATTATTTAAACAATGTTCCGGACCATTTTGAGTGGGAGGATAACTCAAATATTATTATTTGAGTTATTTTCAAGCAACTTCTGCAAAAAAATTTGAGTCACCTCTCAACGTCCATCCCAAAACAGATGCGCCCTGGACTAATTCTGAAGATACCATTCATAATGTTCACATGCCTGAGATAGTTTTTTCATTTTTCATACAGATATGTATGAGATATTATAATTCAACTACTATCTAAAAGTATTTCTCACTGAAACTAATTCAGCAACTTTTAGTTCTTTTTATTTTTGAAAATACTTTATTATAACATTGTACGTATTTAAAAAAACAAAAATATTCAAAAATATTTCTACAAAATATGTATGTTATTTAATGCTAAGATCAATACGCCTGGGAAGAACACTTGATATATCATGTCTAGACGTCATGATAAGATCGTTGGCATTGATAGATAGTGCTCAATTCGCATGATCCGATTAGTTAGAGAGTGAGCGTATTCTACATATCCAACCAACCGTAATATATCTGCGTAAATATGCCCTCTAAATATGTATATTAATATACACATTATACACGCAACCGAACTGATATACGGGGTGTAATAAAAATACAGGTCATAAATTTAATCACATATTCTGGGACCAAAAATAGTTCGATTAAACCTAACTTACTTTAGTACAAATATGCACATAAAAATAGTTACACTGCTTTGAAGTTACAAAATGAAAATCGATTTTTTTCAATATATCGAAAACTGTTATGAGATTTTATATTGAAAATGGACATGTGGCTTTCTTATGGCAGTAGCATCTTAAGAAAAAATTATAGTGAAATTTGGACACCCCATAAAAATTTTAGGGGGGTTTTGTTCCTTTAAACCCCCCAAACTTTTGTGTACGTTCCAATTAAATTATTATTGTAGTACCATTAGTTAAACACAATGTTTCTAAAACTTTTTTGGCTCTTAGTACTTTTTCGAAAAATCAGTTTTTATCAAGATATTTTGAATATTTTTCAAATCCACCACATATTTGTATATGGTAAAGTACAATTATGGAGACTTTGTAATAATATGAAAATTTATGTATGATTTAAATTTTTAGGTATATTTTGCACCATATTAAAAAAGAGGTCACATCTCGATAAAAAGTGCCTTCTCGAAAAAATCCAAAAAGCCAAAAAAGTTTTAAAAACACTGTGTTTAACTAATGCGCCGCAGTAATATTTTAATTGGAACGTACACAAAGATTTGGGAGGTTTAAAAGAACAAAACCCCCACAAAATTCAAAACAGAAGAAGAATTTGACTTTGACTTAACCTCTCACTCTCAGTGACATTTGAGTTTTCTTTGTAAATAAACCCAAAGTAGAGGAATTTTTACAATTCTTAAAAATCAAAAAGAAATAAGATGTAGTAGTACACAGATTGCTTTCCTCATCACAAAAAAAAAACTCCTGTTATGTCCATCTCCTTTGTGTGCGTTCGAGAATCTGTTATGTGTTATTTATCGACTTTAAAGCAAAAAAATATTTCAAAAATTTTTTTAACTTTACAAAGAAACCATATAATTCAGCTCAACCAGGTAACTTTTTCAAAGATCTTTTGAGATTAATTTTCAATCTACTCAACTATTTATTACATTCAACAGATATTAACATAAATGAATGATTTTTTCATCTATTATTATAATTTTTTCATATTTGCCCTTTTCTACGTTTTTCTAACTTTTTTAGTAATATCTCATAAAATCCCATTGCTGCACAAAAATAATCATAACTTTATATTACTATAAATTTAATTTCATGTACAGTTACCTTTACACTTGACTTTAATTCTGAATTATTTATTAATGATTTTATTGTTTGACACTTTTAATATTAAAAAATTTTAGCAAATTTTTACCTAATTACTATTGTTCAATTTAATTTCAATATCTCCAACAAATCAAATTAAAACATTTTCACAATCACACCACAACTAATACACAACTGACCAATATTCTGGTTTAAGAAAATTGCACAACCAATCTTACATCTATTAGTTCTTGAACATTCAGAACAACATCTAATAATCCCAACTAAATTAAAATATACACTATTAATTAAAAATATAAAAATAACATCACTTTATATATAACTAACAATTTTTTTGGTTTCACGGTTTAATGTCGTGTTTCCTTACTAATCCCCTCAAGATCCTGCCAATTATTTTGTTTTGTTAATGCATTACACTCAAATCTGTCCCTCTACCATCTTTCCCTTTAGCATAATATAGAGAAAAATATGATATTGAATACTACTATATTCTTCCCTTATACCGGAAAGTAAGTGTATATTTTATACTTATACTTAACATACTTTTGTTGCCACTACATTTGAATGCGTGCATGTATGTGAGTGTGAGGGTTGTAAACCATATTTACGTACATGTTAGTATTTATATGTATGCATAAATATATATACTTTAATATTGGCTTGATCATTACCCTTTGATTTCAACCAGACCACTTAACTAACTCTGGTTTTTTGTTATTTGTAGCATTTAATTTTACTTTTACCGTGACCTGAAGATGCTGTGAATATTGTAGACAGCGAAACCGGTCGTCAGTTGTAAAATAAATTGTTTGTGAGAACGTCTCTCTTTTCTTTACTACAATAGTATGGACTCACACATGCAACCCATTCATTTTTTTTAAATGATATTAATTTTCCGCGAAGAAATGGCAACTATAAATTTCTGCAAGTTCTTGTTTAAGGTGGCTTTGAAATAATTGACACAAGAACTGTCAGATGTAAGATTTTAATTACCTGTACGTTTTTATTTTTGTTATTGATTATAATTGTTTGCCATATTGTTATAATTGTTATGTAACAATGAATTTAAGTCGTGAAGAAATGACAGACATGATATGGATTTTAGGAGAGTGTTTCAAAAACTCATTAGTTGCCACAAGAATTTATAAGGAACGGTGTCCATAGCGTCAACAACCAAATAAGAGAGCATTTGACAACTTACTAGACAGGTTTAATCGTACTGGTTCTGTCTATGAAGCAAAGGAGAAAACAAAAATCATTATTACGGATGAAAATGAATTAAATGTTTTACTGCCTTTTACAGAAAATACTCATACAAGTATTCAAGATATTACAAGAGAGTGAATATTACAAGTATTCAGAATATTACACCCATGCCATATACAATTACGTCAGGAACTTGTTGGGGATGATTTCGAACGAAGAGTACAATTTTGTCAATGGTCACAACAACAAATAGTTACACAAACAGATTTTTTTGAGTTTGTTCTTTTTTTTTGAGACGAGGCAACATTCCACACAAATGGTAGTGTAAACAGACACAATTTTCCTTATTATTTTACAACCAATCCATATTGTGCTCAGACACATAGTCAAACGAGATGGTCCTTAAATATTTGGGGTGGAATCATAGGTAATTACGTCATAGGTCCTTTTTTCTTTGAGGAATCGGTAAATGGTGAGGTTTATTTAAATTTTCTAGTGAATCATTTACCTATTCTACTTGAAAATGTACCATTAAACATCCGCCAACATATGTGGTACTTTCACGACGGAGCCCCTGCTCACCACAACGCACTTGTCAACGGTGAACTCGATGAACTATTTCCTGAAAGATGGATAGGAAGAGATGGGCCAGTTCACTGGCCACCCAGATCACCAGAATTAAACGAAGTTGACTTCTTTTTTTGGGGTTATATTAAAGACGTAGCATATAGGACACCTCCAACAATAGTTAACGATATGAAAATAAGGATTCAAAACGCCTTTCAAAATGTCACACAACAAATGCTTACAAACATCAGTATGTGTTTCGAAACTCGTCTCCAGGCTTGCGTAGACGTTATGGAAGGTCATTTTGAACACCTTTTACAACATATGAAGTACGTTGAATATTTTTTTATTTAATTTAGTTTTTTTAATAAATTTTAATAAATTAAAGTATTGTTATTAATAACTAAGTAATTCATGTTGTTATCAACAATAAAACTAAAATATCTCGAAAACTAATAACTTTAGGTATAGGTAATATTTAAAAGGTATGTAAGTATAGTGGTAGAACTTTTCGATAATAATATAAAATACAGGGTATTCCATTTAAAATTATGAAGAAAATCTTGTATTTACATTTTGACTTACCCTGTATACAATTTGTGTAGTTATAAAAAAATTGTACATTGTTGCAAAACTACTTTAATATTGACAGTCAAAAGCATTAAAAAAATAAGTTTATATTACACTGTTAGAAACATACAGGGCGATCAAATCAGTATGATTTTATAATAAAAGTGCTCGTAACTTTGAAACACTCAGTATAACCCTAGACAAGTGTTATATCACTAGAATCAGAAAAATGTAGAGAAACCAGATTTTGAATAAAATACAGGGTGTCCCATTTAAAAAAAAACATAACTTTGGTTTGGCACCGTGTTATGGAGGACCCTGTATATTTCTCACTAATTTTAAAATGTGTACATTAAAGGTGTCTATAACTTTTATTAATAACTTTTTTTCATATATTGTATAATAACAGATATATTGGACTTTGTCACAGAAGTTGATCACCCTGTATGTGAATGATGCTGTTGATTGTCTCTGAGAATTAATAACTCACGTACTTTTTTTGTATAAAGCCGTAATGACTAAAATAATGTCATTTCTCATGTCTATCATACTCATTCAAATTTGCTTTCATCTTCATCTTAAATACTCCATTGGCATTGTTACAGGCGATGGAAATTTTCGTTAACCGATCGCTACAGATAAAAACATATCTGAACCGGCTTCCCTTCCATTCATCTTGAAGGTTAACAATAGCTTAAGGGAAACACACACAATAGCTCTAAAATGGAACATGAAAAAAGATTTCCCGAAATAATATATTGTTCTTTAGACGTGCAGTCAAGGGAGCTATCGTTAAAGTGAATAGGTCACTGAAGGGACCGAAGGGCAGCGTTTATAGATTTCGCAAACCAGTTGTTTCGCCTTCGTCATCGAATATGTTCAGTCCATTTTTTAAGCATTGTAAAGATTTTTCAGAGACACTGACGACAGAGTCTTAATAGGCACCTATGAAGAAAAACTTAAAGGTACGTGACAAGAATTAAATAAGGAGAAAAAAGATTAAAAAGAATTGATTGAAAATCCTAGCAACACTATTGAAAATTATGTTAGTAGAAGAAGTAAACTCGAGCTGTAAATTACGTTTAACAATCACGTAGTTGAGTCCCGGCGTTCATCCATCTCTTTCTGTCCGAATACTTTCCCGGTTTGCTCTCTGCCTGTACACATGGACAAAATTTCGAAAGTCAATACTAGTCTTGTCGAGTAATACCTTCTTCTTAGCGTGAATCAGTATACCTTTTACCACCGGATTGTTTATTGTATTATTTATTGCCCATCCATTTCAGTTATTTTTCTTCATGTTTCTTATAGTATAATCTCCACGCTTTACTCGCATTTATAAAAGATGAAATTACTAAGAATCTAAATAACTAATAAACTCAAATGTGGACGTTTACAAAAGCAAACATGGACAAAATAATAAAAACGCAAAGAGCAATGGAAAGACAAATGTTGCACATAAAACTAATAGATAAAAAGAGAAACGAGTAGATAAGAGAGAAAACAAAAGTTAGGAATGTTAGACAAGAAGTTGCAAAATTGAAATGGAGATTTGCCGGACACAATATAAGACAAGATGAAGATAGATAGAACAAAATTCTTATTAATTAGAGACCGTCATACACAATATGGCGATGGGCAGGTTTTTATATGCTATACATGGAATATATGTTATTAATTAATTATTAAAATTATTTATTATTTATATATTTTTATAATATTAATATAATTTTACAATTATATATTTTATATGGAACAGAATATATCTACTAACAAAGAGGCGTTCGGTCATATTGTGAAGTACTTCTTATCAGTGGAATCGAGCCCATCTACTTCACCGTAGGTCATATCCCCTCTCTTCCTTATCACAGCTTTTCAAACAATTTTTTTTTAATAACTCATCAAGAGAATATCTGCAATCTGCCTATTAGGCAATAAGCGTTTTTTCTGACAAACATGACTGATGACATGTAGAGTATTATTCCATTGAATAATCTCTTTTAAATATATCTAAACCTAAGTTAAACATTGTTGGTATGATTTTACAATAATTTGTCTTAAAAAAACTAAACTAAAGTCTGTGTGATACAGATAGATCGGATGGCAGTAGACGTTTTAGCATACGGATTTCATTGGCATCGCGCACGTTTAGTTGGGCCGCTAACCGATTCGGGTGCACTGACACTTTTTCACTATAGTTGACACTAAAACGATGTATGGCATCTTTGATGGATTCTAAAGGTATATCATGCTGAATGATTTCGTTACTGACGTAGTAGGGAGCATCAACAATAGTTCGTAGTATTTTATTTTGGAACCTCTGCAAGATGGATATGTTGGAGTTGCTAGCAGTTCCCCACAGCTGGATGCCGTAGGTCCACACAGGTTTTAAGATTGTCTTATATAATAATATTTTATTGTCTATGGAGAGTTTTGATCTGCGACCGATGAGCCAATACATGTTTCTTAATTTGAGGCCAAGTTGCTTGCGCTTAGTGAATATGTGTTTTGTCCAAGTCAATCGCCGATCCAGGTGCATTCCGAGGTATTTTTTTTTTTTGAAACGTTTATTCAGCAATCTGTTAGTTATAAAAATTCTAACAATAAGCGTCTTTGGGGTTTGAAATAAAAAAGAATTGACGTTAGAGAGGTCAGTCCAATGACTGGACCTCTAGTATGGAACAAACATGACATTCCGATAATATGCTACATACAAACATACATTTTACATTTACAAACAATACATATATCTAAAATATAAACACAATTACGGTGAGGTATAAAACTTATTTATAAATAAGGTCCAGTGGATTTTTACGTTTTAGTCTGTGAGTTTGTTGACTATTATCAAGCAAGTTTATTGCCAGGGCATTTGGATGGCTTTCTAGGCGTTTTATGTACCGAACACTGCACTGAACTATCACTTCACTGATCGTAGGTACTTCTAGATCACAATAAATGTCTTTGTTTGACACGAACCATGGGGCGTCTGTTATAGAGCGTAACACTTTGGATTGCAATCTTTCCATTATGGATATGTTGGATTTTGCTGCTGTACCCCATAGCTGGATCCCATAGGTCCAGACCGGTTTGAGTATTGTATTGTATACCAACAGTTTGTTACGTATAGACAACTTCGATGTTCTGCCCAGTATCCAATAATGTTTACGAAATTTTAAATTTAACTGTTGGCGCTTTTTCCATATATGTGTTCTCCATGTCAAAGTTTTGTCCAGGTGCATACCAAGGTATTTAACGCTTTCGGCTTGTGGAATTGCTTTGTTATTTATTTCTATATTAGGCGATATTTTACGACATTTTGTAAATATTATATGTTGTGATTTTGATTCATTGATCTTTATTCGCCATTTCTTTGTCCACTTTTCAATGTTCCTAATATGCCTTTGAAGAGATTCGGTAGCTGTTGCGGGATTTTTATCTCTGACTTGTAGTCGTTACATTTTCGTTTGTTGGTATGTCGTGTGTAAATATTAAATATAATATAGGACCCAGAACACTACCTTGAGGGACTCCAGATCGTATAGGGTAGATTTTCGAGGTATTTGGCGCTATCAGATTGTGGAAGTTGACAATCAATAAATTGAACAGGTGGGCACGTTTCTCTGTGGAGGGGAAACGTCACATGTGTTGATTTAAATCCATTTGCTTTAATACACCATCTTTTTAGCTAGTATTGGACCTTGTTTAGACTAGTTTTCAGGTTCCTAGAGGCTGATGTTGGGTCAGTGTGAGACGCCAAAATGGCTGTATCATCGGCAAATGTCGCAACAGTGGTAAGTCGTGTTGATGACACGTCTGCAGTATACAATAAATACAGAATCGGTCCAAGTACGCTACCTTGTGGAACTCCTGAATTTATTGGATGCAGCTCTGTATATTCACTTCCATGTTTTATTTGGAAGTGCCTATCTGTCAGGTATGATTTTAGAAGTTGCAAGTGGGGATGGGGCAGTAGCTTCTTTAGTTTAACTTGCAATCCCTTATGCCACACCTTGTCGAAAGCCTGAGATATATCGAGGATAGCTGCTGAACAATATCTTTTACTATTCAGGTCCTTATTGATTTGATTTACCCCTCCATGAACTTGTTCTATTGTCCCGTGTTTATTGCGGAATCCGAATTGGTGATCTGGAATTATCTTCTTTTCATCTATTATAGTTTTTAGCCTTTTAACATATCGCTTCTCAAAAACCTTGGAAAGAATTGGCAGTAGACTTATCGGTCTGTAGGAAGACAATTCTTCTGTTTTCTTCCCGGCCTTGGCTATCATAACGATCTGGGCGACTTTCCAGATGCTAGTGAAATAATTTAGTTCGAATAGTTCTTGAAGGATTTTTTCAGATACCAAATCGAAACCAGGAGATTTTTTATGTCAATTTCTTCCATAATTGTTTGTTTGACTTCCCTAATAGTGAAATTGTTATGAGGCAGGTCCATTTGGAGGGGTTCATTTAGATAGTCGGTAATTTCGTGTTATTCTTCAGCAGATAATTCTGAAGGAAAGGGCATGAAGACTTTTTTCAGATATTTGACAAAAGCTTCAGATTTTTCTTTATCATTTCTGGCCAAGGTGTTATCATTTCTGATTGGCGGATTAGGCAAGTAAGACCTTTTTAATTTATTCGTTGCTTTCCACAGTAGGGTGGTGCGAAAAAAGTCAAGTAGATAATTCCGTATCGCTATAGTGCGGAAAAGTTGCGATTGGTAATTAGAAGAAAAACAAAAAAATAATTATTCAAATCAGACTTTATCTTACGATCCCGCAACAGGCCTAAAAATTATGAAAAAAAAAATGAAATTTTACCTTTTTTCAAAAATTTTTTATGTATTCTTCGTGTACGTTTTATTTATCGCTATAGTAAAATTTATTTACAGTTTGCATGGTAGAGTAATAAAAAAAAAATAGATTTACGTATTTAATGAATATCTTCCGATCCCGCAAGGTCAAGCAAAATCTATAAAAATTTGACATTTTTGATGATTTTGATAAATTAAAAAGCATTTAGTTATCTCATTTTTCTGTTACATTGTGAAGCTCTTCGCTTGTTCAGATATTGTATGACAATATTTAAACAACCCAGAACTCAAAACGAGGGGGTGGTTGCACTTCTCGCTCCACACGCTCCCTTCTCTCCAACCAACCAATGAGTGTGTGCTTTTTACATTATTTACATAATGTACATTTCGTTTTCATCTGTTTGTGTCCTGCTCACAAACACCAACTTTGCATTGTGATTTCTTGGTAAAATCTGGCAGCATGGACCTTGATTTAAGTGTTTTTCTGATGCATCTCTCTTGATTGAGGCCCACATACATTAGCATTAGACGATGCTTCCGTGGCCAACTTTAGACACCGCTCATCAGCCGGCTTGTGGCTGGGATAGTTTTGTACATTAAAGTCTGACATGTCGCCCGATGTAATACAATGAGTTAGATCTTCATTTGAAACTCTTCGAGGAAGTGGTGGAGAAGATAGTTTTGCAACATTTCAGTATATTATTTTAGTTTAGTCCTGTGCTTTAAAATTTCAAGTAGTAGGGAGAAAGGAAACACAGAGTGCTAGGGCCAGAGAGAGTGTTAAAAGCCTGACAGACTAAAGCCAAGGGCAAAAGTATTAGAAATTTATTCATCCCTCCTACTTTAAATTTTCAAGCACAGGACTAAAATAATAGACTGGAATGTTACAAAACTATCTTCTCCACCAGCTCTTCGAAGAGTTTCAAATGAAGATATAACTTCTTGCATTACATCGGGAGACATGTCAGACTGGAATGTACAAAACTATCCCTGCCACATGCAAGCTGACGAGCGGTGTCTAAAGTTGCCCACGGAAGCATCGTCTAATGCTAATGTATGTGGGCCCCAATCAAAAGATGGATTCACCAGGAAAACATTTAAATCAAGGTCCATGCTGCCAGATTTTACTAAGAAATCACACTACAAAGTTGATGTTTAAGAACTGGACACAAACAGATAAAAAAGAAATGTACTTATGGTTGGATAGAGGGGTGCGTGTGGAGCTAGAAATGCAACCACCCGCTCGTTTTGAGTCCTGGGTTGTTTAAATATTGTCATACAATATCTAAACAAGCGAAGAGCTTCACAATGTAACAGAAAAATGAGATAACTAAATGTTTTTATTTTATCAAAATCATCAAAAATTTCAAATTTTTATAGATTTTGATTGACCTTGCGGGGTCGGAAAATATTCGTTAAATGCGTAAATCAATTTTTTCTTCAAACGTCAAATAATGATGACATTACTTATCTAACTTGATCCTGTCAAAGTTTGATGTCTCCGCCGGCAGCAGTTTTTTTTCCCATTTCTTTACGGCGGAGGGAAAAATGTTGTCATGGCAACAATATGAAACATGTCACAAAGCAACAATACAAATGTCATTAACAACAATTAAACATCATTTTTATTTATAGTAATATTAAAAGTACAATTAGTTAATGAGGCATTTTCAAAACTGTAAACAGGGAGACGCAAATCCCACCGACGACATAATTATTTTAATTTCTAACATCTAGACGACTTTGATAGTTGTCACAGTTAATTTCGAGTAAAAATAGCGTATGAATTGTACTATTTATGGTTGAAAATTGCTACGTTTGAAGAAAAAATAGTATACTTTATTCGGCAAAGAAGGACTTTTCTTGACTTGCCCTCTATTACGCGCTTCACTTCGTTCGGCGCGTAATATCGGGCGCGTCAAGAAAAGTCATGCTTCTCCGCCTCATAAAGTAATATACTATTTTCTACTACTCTACCATGCAAACTGTAAATAAATTTTACTATAGCAATAAATAAAACGTACAAGAAGAATAAATAAAAAAATTTGGAAAAAAGGTAAAATTTCATTTTTTTTTCATAATCTTTAGGCCTGTTGCGGGATCGGAAGATAAAGTCCGATTTGAATAATTCTTTTTTTGTTTTTCTTGTAATTACCAATCGCAACTTTTCCGCACTATAGCGACACGGAATTATCGACTTGACTTTTTTCGCACCACCCTATTCCACAGCGAATAATCTGTGGCCTCTGTAGGTGTAAGGCTTTCCAGGTAACACTGGATTCCCTGATTTTGTTCTGCTATGATTAGGTCTTTCAATTCTTTGGTGGCTTTGTTCAATTTTTTTTTGTTGCCATTGTTTCCTCAAGTGTCTTTTTGCGCCAATTTTTTTTCTTGACGCGTTTCATAGTGTAGGGTAGCAAGCCAGGGCTCATCCTGTATAATCTTGGTCAACATTTCTGCCTCTACTTCTATGTCAATTTCAGGTTTTAATGGCAATAATCAAACAATAACAAACTTAGTTATTGTCCGAAGAACAAATAATTGAAAATCTCATACACAATACATATGCAACACATAATACACGGATATACAAACATGGATAAAAATTAAAAAAAAAACTACGATACAGATTACACAAACAAATTAACACAAAACAAAACACAAAAATAATAGTCAGAATTTGATATCCTTAGGGCAATAATATCTCTTTCAAACAATTCTGTTAACCACACATTGTTGTGGTCCACAAATTCTAGGCCAAGTTTGCCATTAGTTGAAAAGAAATACATAATCTAAATAATCAGGTTATAAAATCTTCCCAGAATTTTTTAGAAAAATTTCCTTTTTTTGAGAATGATTTCCAGAGTGGAAATCGAAACGTCAAACATTAATTAATTAAAAATGTAATTTTCGTTACAAAAATAAATGTGCTCAATCCCAAATAAACATAATACTTAAATTAGACATGCCTCAAGAAAATAGTTTTACTCCAGGGTAATAAGCTAAAAATAGACCATGTTCGGGACACTCAAACATCCAGATAGCTGACTACTTTTTTAGTTATTGTAGACCTATAGGAAGAAAACCTACCTGTTTCCTGCCTAGAGTTCGCGTCCGATTTTTAATTATTAACAATTTAGTGCAAAAATCGCGATTTTTTCGATTTTTTGCACCCCACTCAAAAGTTAAACAATTGATATAAAACTACAAAATAAAATTTTTTAGAACATTGACAAACCTTCAAAATTCCGGTTTTTGAAAGTTAAAAAGTTAATTTGTTGCTACGCAAACTGCAAAATAATTGAAAATCGTTATTTGGTAATAACTTTTAATAAAACTACTTTAGAGCTTTAGTTTTTTTCCCAAAGTTGTGTACTGGGGTATTTAACAAACCTCCAAAATTTGAGACCGATCCATTAATTAATTTAAGAGTTATTCTATTTGTTTATCCCAGCAATCTTTATTTTGCAATAACATAAGATACAAAATAATGAAGATAAGGCAATTCTGCGTATCTCAAATGAAAGTAGAAAAGTGATACTCTCAAAATGTACTAAAAAAAGATAAAAATTATCTAATATAGTCAAAAATACTAAAGCCAAATTTTTTAAATTTTATAGTTTATAAACATTTAGAACAACTTTAAAAATATTGCCCGTAGAAAAAATCATTCTACATATTCGAAAAGTTGGTATTTTACACGAATTTTAAAAATAGTATATTAAGTATGGAGAACGGTAAGGGTTTTATACCGATCGAAGACAATGGTTTGTCTGACAATTATTGTCTGAGATCGGTTACCCTTAACGTTCGACATGCTTATAACGTGTTTTGCACGATTGATACCATTATAAATTATACAATTAAACAATTTCGTCATATTGACTAGTTTCATTCATTTTATCAAGATAGATACTTTGGTTGTTAGGTAGTAACTAGGGTGCATAACAACAATTTGGTTATTATAAATTAAAATATGAGCGAAAGTGAATTTGAAGAAATTGAACGGGCTTGGGAAGAAGGGTGTTCCGCAATTATTCCCGAAAAATCCAAAATCCGTTATCAAAATACCTACCAAAGTTTAAAAAAATGGTGCGAAGGCAAGAATTTAAGAATCGAAGAAAAGACTCTATTGGCATATTTCGTTCAAAGACATATGCAGTTGAAAGCTCCTGGAAGCCTCTGGGCAGAATATTCAATGATTAAATCCACCGTTTTTCTTTATGATGGCATTGATATTTCCAAGTTTTCAACTTTGATCGCGTATTTGAAGAGAAAAAATGTTGGATACTACTAATGTATGCGATTCTGCAGGAGTTTCTGTTAGAAGTGAAACCACAGCCCAAACAAGTGGGATTTCATTAAATAATTTAACAAATTGTACCATAAGTTTCAATATTAATAAATAATTCGTTAGTTTTCTTTATTCTTTCAAAAAATAAATTAAAATTAAGTGATTTTTTAACTCGACGGTAAGTGAATTACTTACCGTCGAGTTGGAGTACTTACCGTCGAGTTGGATTATTTACCGTCGAGTTGCTAGTAAATGTCACCTACTGACCTAAAATCTGTCACGATAAACAGTCAAAAATGATCAATCGTGGAAAAATGTAGTTTAATTGATGACTAGTCGTAATAAGTGAAGGGGGAGCTGGGAGCCGACAAATGAACGAGCTCAAAAACTAAAAAAGGCAACTTAAAACTACTATCATTTTCTATATCTCGGGATCTACTGAATTAATTTTGATCTTTCTTTTTTTAATTTGTATGTAATTTTTCTGTACATTACAAATATATAACTTGTCTATTTGCAATTTGACATTTATTAATTAATAAAAAGTTTAATCTGTTTAAACAATTTTTGAAAAAATAATTTTTTCCTAAAAATCCATGTTTTTAATCAGACTATCATCATTATTAATCATACAAACAGTTAAGGTATACTTTAGTAAATAAATTATCTTCAATAAATAATTATCTAATAAAAATAATTTATTTATTAAAATGAACTTTAACTTTTTGTATGATCATTAATGATACTATGAATAAAAAATAGAGTTTTGTAAAAAAATATTTTTTCAAGAATTGTTTAAACAAATTAGACTGATTATTAATTATTCAATTTATAAAAAAATTACATATTTGTAATGTACGTAGAAATTACATACAAATTAAAAAAGAAAGATGAAAATCCATTGAGTTGATCCGGGGATACAGAAAATTGTATTAGTTTGAAATTGCTTTTTAGGTATTTTAACTCGATAGATTCGTAGGTCCCCCTAGTAACCGTTTGAACTACAATTTTGAACAATCGTAGAGGGTGCTGTAAAGATACAATGTTTATGCAAATTTTTTAACAAAAAATACAAATCCCATTATTTAAAATGGCATCAATGAAATTCCTTAATTATTATAAACAAATTAGCCGTGAATTAAAAAAAAACACGTGGCTAACTTTATCCCTAATGAACCTAGGCTATTTTTTTTATTTGAAAGTTCGTTTTAAATTACTATCTTTTCTAATATATAAAAAGATTTTTTCTACGGACAATATTTGTAAAGTTATTCTAAATGTTTATAAACTACAAAATTTCGAAAATTTGACATTAGGAAAATTCAAAAATTTTACATTAAGATTTTTGATTATATTGATTTAATTTTTTTATCTTTTTTTAATAAATTTTGATATGGGCCATTCCACGAACATACGCCTGTTTTGGATTACTTCGACAACGAATATTTTACTGTGCAACATAAGAAGTACGAAACTAAATGGCGCTAATAATTATTTCAATAAACAACAATGTAATTTGCAATTTACTTTCGTTCTTCTTATTTTGCACAGTAAAATATTCGTTGTCGAACTAATCCAAAACAGGCCTATGTTCGTGGAATAGGGTATACTATCACTCTTCTACTTTCATTTGGCATAATCAGAATTGCCCCATCTTCATTATTTTCTGTCTTATGTTATTGCAAATTAAAAGTCTCTGGGATAAACAAATAGAATAACCCTTAAACTAATTAATGGATCGGTCTCAAATTTTAAAAGTTTGTTAAGTACCCCAATACTTAACTTTGGGTGAAACACTAAAGTTCTAAGGTAGTTTTAGTAATAGTTATTAACAAATAACAATTTGCAGTTATTTTGCAATTTGCGTGGCAACAAATTAACTTTTTAACTTTCAAAAATCGGCATTTTGAAGGTTTTCAATGTTCTAAAAAATTGAATTTTGTAATTTTATGTCAACTATTTAGCTTTTAAATGGGGTGCAAAAAATCGAAAAAATCGCGATTTTTGTACTAAATTGTTAATAATTAAAAAACGGACCCGAACTTTAGGCAGGAAACAGGTAGGTTTTCTTCCTATAGGTCTACAATAACTAAAAAAGTAATCAGCTACCTGGATCTTTGAGTGCCCCGAGAAAATACTTATTACCCTGGACTATTTCAGAACCTTGCTAAACTATACTCACAGTAGATACACTGTTAAGCGGGCATAAATAAATGACCTGCTTATATTTTTTTTACGCCTTCCATCTTGATCGTCAATTAGCTCTCAAAATTATAGGATTTGGTAGAGATTAAACACCGGCATAAAAGGAGACTCTTTTCCTATTTCCGCTCATCAATCCTCCTAATTCCTAAATCCACTGCGAAAGGGTCAGTAAACCATATCAATAACAATAGACAATCGGCGTTTCCAAGGTTTTCTACCTCCTTTGCCGCCCCCACGAGTGCGGCGGCTTGTTCAGAGTTTCACAATAAAAATCGGAGTCGGTAGCGGATGAAGTTTTAGGGCAGGTAAACCAAACTGGAAGGCAATAGTGAATGGGACTGACGTACATAAGGTGACCTTTGGAAGATCGATATTTCTCAGTGCCATGCCGCCTAGGTGCCGCCTCCGAAGGCAGGATGCTTGCTACAACTAGCGCCCGTCGCCGTCAGAGGAACTCTTCACTTTCCTATTTTTAAGTGTGCTGTATTTGCTTTATGACGGGAGGCACTGATTGTGTGCGAACCTATCTACTTAATAGTCTAAGATACGATATAAGATCGATCTGCACCTATCTGTTTAATGGATAAAAATTATTGGATATGTAATTTAGCATGTTAACAATTACAAAAGACACGGATTGCCCGATCTAATTTTGTTCTAACTATAATTAATTAATAATAATTAAAAAATTACTTTTTTTATACCTTTTTTATAAATTAAAAAAAATCCGACCCGGGCAGATATTATTTCAGATTTTTTGGATCATTCTAAACAAAAAAGGTCTTTTGTAATTTTTCTCCAAAGTTGATCGTTTTCTAGTTATAAACAATTTAAAACTGAAAAAGAACGAAAGATGACAATTTTCAATGCTAAAAAACAGGAGTATAAAATATCATTTTTGGTACATTTTTTCACGGCTTTTGCTGTAAATTTTAAAGAACCGCTTGGATTGACATGAAATTTGGAATAAGCATAGCTAACATATCAAAGAAAAAAACTGATATGGTGCCGATGTGTGCTTTTGCCCAGGGGGTGAGTTTCAGCCCACCTCGGGGGTGAAAGAATATATGTTAAAGATAAGTCCCGAAATGGATAAACTGACTAATTTTAAGCAACTTTTGTTTTATAGAGCTTTTTCACCAAATCAATACTTTTCGAGTTATTTGCAAGTGAATATGTTCATTTTTCAACAAAATAACCACGTTTTTAGACGGCTTTTCGCAAATAACCCAAAAGATAAGCATTTTGTCGAAAAAAGTATTCTTAGCAAAACTATAGCCTATAAAAAAGTGAAAGAATGGTGTATATATTAGGTCTATATACCTATCAAGAGCAGTGTTATAGCTAATGAAAAATAGGTTCATATTCGAAAAATTCCAAATAGAATAATTTAATGTGAAATATTCAAATAATGAAGCATTCTTGGGGAAAACACATTACAACTTTTTTAAAGTGTTTATAAAAAAAATTCTAGTATCAAATGTAAGCAAGTTACGCTCAAAATAAAGTTGGTCCGTTTTGTTTTGGCAAAAAAAAAATCAGTAAGATCACCCCTCAATTAGCAACTTAAATGAAATTAATCGTTACCGCTTGACAAGTTACTTTACTTACGTTTTGTTTATATGATCTATAAGTTTCATCGATTTAAAGTGCTTATTTTTGAAAAAAATTGGTTTTAAATAAAATTTTAAAAAATTTTAATTTTGAAAAAAATGCATTTATTTCAAAATAACTTAAAATTTGTTAGAGATACCAAAAATCTTATACAACAAAAAAAAGTCAGCTTTACTTTTCTGAATATTTTTTATTTTATGTTTTTCTGTAAGACAAAAATTGGTTATGATTCGGTGTTTCAAAATTTGCATACACCCGTGATAAGTAAATCGTTCAAGCCCTTTGAACTACAGCTCTTTCAAAAATAAGGACTTTGAACCGATGAAACTTACAGATCATATGATCAATACATACGCAAGTAAAAAACTTGTAAAATGGTAACAATTAAGTTCATTTGAAATGCAATTAGGGGGTGATTTTCCCGATTTCTTACCAAAGGGACAAACTTTATCTTGAGAGTAACTTGTTTACTTTTGATGCTAAAAATTTTTTTTAAAAAACAAAGATAAGCATTTTTTAAACCCTTTAAAAAGCTAAAATGATTTTTCCCCAAAAAAGTGCTTTATTTTTTGGTTATGGCACGATAAAATATTCGATTTGGAATTTGACGAATATGAACCTATTTTTCATTAGCTATAACTCTGCTTATACTAGGTATAGTGACCTAATCTATAAACCATGCTTTTCACTTTTTTACGTGCTATATTTTTGATAAGAATTATTTTTCGACCAAATACTTACTTTTTGAGTTATTTGCGAAAAACCGTCCGAAAACGTGGTAATATTGTAGAAAAATTAACATATTCATTCGCAAATAACTCGAAAAGTATTAACTTGGTGAAAAAACTTTATAGAACAAAAGTTGCTTAGAATTAGTCATTTTATCCATTTCCGGACTTATTTCGAACATATATTTTTCACCCTCAAAAGGGGGTGAAACTCACCCCTAGGGCAAAAACACACATCGGCACAATATCACTTTTTTCTTTGACTTGTTAGCTATGTGTATGCCAAATTTCATGTCAATCCAAGCGGTTCTTCAAAATTTAGAGGTTTTGCAATATTTTACCTTTGAAGAACGTACCTACTAATAGCTAAAATTCTTATCGAGACCAGATAGAAAAACATTTGAACTTGAATTTTTGTACTTGATGATTAAAAAATGATATGTTTTACTTGTGTTTTTTGGCCTTGAAAATCGTCATCCTTCGTTATTTTTTCAGTTTTAAATTTTTTATAACTAGTATGATACAATTGATCCAAAAGATGGCATAACCCAGACATCCAAAGTGAAAGTTATCCTCCAACATCAAATTGTTCTATATGGTCCACATAATGTTCAAAAAAAGTCACCCCATTTTGAGGGGGGAGAAATCGGTAAATTTGTAGTTTTTTACGTTTTTCGTCAATATTTCTACAACTATGCAGTTTAGCATGAACAACCTTCTACACAAAAATGTTCTAGATTAAATTTAAAATAAAAAGGGCCTTATTCATAATCCTGGGTGTCTGGGTTTGGGTCTAGTTATACCATACTAAACTCAAAAACGATCAACTTTAGCGAAAAATTACAAAAGATCTTTTTTGTTGAGAATGATCTAAAAAATCCTACATGTAGGTACCTACAGACTGATGCAACAATCTTGAAAATCGAAGTACAATAATAATAAAGTTATAAATTTTCAAACTTAATCAAAAATTTTTAGTGGAGGAATTTTGTGCCGGTGCCGGCCATCTTAAAGTTTTTAGGGTGGTTTTTTACCCTCGAATTTTTATCAAATTCCTATTTTTGTGTGTTTATATAGTTAATTGTAGATTATATGTCTCTTTCCTTCTGTTAATCCATTAATATTGATGTACATATTCTTATTGCTGACTTCTTTTACTATTGGGAACCAGTGCATGCTACATTCTTTTAATGGATCTGCTACACATATTTCTTCATCAAGTAAGGGCGTTCACAATATCCACACACAGTTGTTCACAATATTTAAATTAGAAGGATACAATTGCACATTAAAACATAGTTTTTAATTCTAAACAACTTTTCATAATAGCAATTTTCCATAATATTATGAATTTAAATACTGAAATAAACAAAGTTTTCCTTATAATAATACTCGAATTTTTAGCTTGATTTTAATAAGTATAAAAAACGAGAACTTTAATCCTTATCACCACAGCCATATTTTCTGTGTTTTAACCTTTCAAAGCCCTCTACTCTATATAGTCCTCACAACAATATTGTTCTCTATTCATCGTGAAGCGTCTTCCCATTCGTTTAGAGCAGAGTGGAGACGATTAACGTGGACGATATTTACAAGAGACAACTGAACAATAGCGTATTGGACGTATTAGACGCAGGTGATTCATAAAGTGGCCTTCTCGTTTCCCGGACCTTAGACCGTTAGATTTTTTTGGGGGTTTTTATGATTTGAACAAAGAATTATTGTTAAATGTGAATTAGGATTTCCTTTTATACTTCAGCCCATTTCAAAATACATTATATAGTTAAAAATGTGCGGTTTTGATCTACTGATAATGAAACAAACTAGTTATTTCAATAATTTGTTATTTATTGGGCCACACTGTATAAGATCGTATCTTTTTAATTAAGTATAAAAAGCAAGAACTTTTAATCCTTATCACCAGCCATATTTCCTGTCCTTTAACCTCTCAAAGCCCTCTATAGTCCTCACAACAATATTGTTCCCTATTCATCGTGCAGTGTCTTCCCATTCGTTTAGAGCAGAGTGGAGACGATTAACGTTGAAGGTCTTTACAAGTGACAGATGAACAATAGTGTAGCAATTACAGAGCCGGTGGTCAACTAAAGACCGTCTTAAGGGTCGATACAAGGCTGCAGTGTCTTTAATTATTTGGTTGGGCACTAATTAAAGTTAATGAAAAATATCTGTTTCGGTAAATATTTTTAAAAGATTTAAAAATGAGATTAAAAAAAGAATGTGTGTGTACTTTGTACGCACGTAAGAAATTATACTTCTATTATATTATGATTTCAACGAAATTAATATACTTTAAACAGTTTATTTACATTTTATTTAAATATTAAAATAATTTATACTTACTACTTCTCAAATTTTTTTAAAACAGTGCCAAAAATTAAAATAATAAAAGAGTAAAACACACACAAACACATTGAAAAATGCCACAAATCTTTTTTGAACAATAATTGTAGGAAACAATTTTAATTAAATACGTGTTTTCTGAAAAAAAAAATTATATAATAAATATACTTACAATCATAAAATGTATAAAAAAAATATAAAAACAAAAGTTTCTATTGGGGTTCGAACCCGCTTATCAGCGCAGTTAATATTGAAATTCATTCACCTTAAACTTTTACCCACGGAAATCATGCGTCATCATGTGCGAAGATCAACTAACTAAACGGATTAAACTTTTGACAGTTCTTAATTTAATCAAATTATTTTGATTTTGAATTGAAATCATTTAGAATTGAAACATTAAAATATTACAAAACATAGAGTAAGAAAACAATATATTAGGCGAATATTGATAGAAATTTTGATGGTAATCAAATTATGTAAATTAAAGCAGTACATACTATTTTGGTAGGTTCTTTTTAAATTTTCTCAATAGTACCTATGAAATTTTTTATTAGGATACTGAAACATTTACAATTATTATTACGTACCTGTCGCTTTTAAGAACTATTTAACTGTCGCTTTTAAAAACTATTAAACTTTTTCTCTGCCATCACAACAATAAAAACTAATATACACAACATTAATTTGTTTATCCAAAATCTCCATATTGAACAATTATTGACAGATGCTTTTAACACCAAATCAGATCCCGTATAACGTTTATACCATACTGTCGGTGTGCGCATCCGCCCAGTAAAATAAAAATTTACCCTCCTGCCTAAAGAAGTATAACTTAAAAAAAAACTATCTTACCTACTTGTAATATCTAAAAAATACTTAACGTTTCAATTTCCACTCCAGAAATCGTTCTCAAAAGATTAATGAAAACATGCGTTGAAAAAAGCTAGATATTGTTTGAGGTTATGTCACATAAAATTCTACTTTCAGGTTTAAGTACTACCTATGTTGTTATAGTTAACAGCCAACTTTAGGTGAAAATATGTAAGGATGGATGTTTTATGCCATATATGATATCAAATTCAGATTATTCTGTGTGTTTGTGTAATAATTGTAGGTATATGTGTTATGTGATTCTATATTTGTGGATATTTCTAAGTTATCAACTATTGGAATAGACCTAGATTGTAAATGTATGATTTGTGTTTTACATTTTTCTATCCTCTACTGTTGGTATATTCTTGTTGTTCACTTCATCTTTTAGTATTGGCAACCATCTGTGCATATTATCCCAAGAAGGAGAAGGATTCCAGTTTACGGTCTCCAATTTCCAATAAGGAGGGCGTACATGGTAACGAAGATATTTTGAGTAACACTGAGAATATCTTGGACGAAGTAAGTAGGGGCAGATTTATAAAAATAAAGTTCCCTACAATTTATAATGGAAACGATGGTTGAAAGAAAAAGAAATCTAATAAGTGTAGACACTTTTTCATCATTTAGAATTGCACAAAATAAATAACACTTCAAGAAAAAGCAATGGTAAAAGTAAATTTTGTTAATTATAATAAATATGTATGAGAATCCAAAGTCCTCTAATAATAATCCCTTGAAATAAGATTCCTTAAAACACCAAAGATGTATAATAGAAGCAAATCCAGTTGAAAATGTAATTTCCTTTAAATTACTAATACTGAACTTAATTTTCTGTTCAATAAATTCTCTTTTAACGTCGAAATTCTTTGTAATACACATTACATAACCGGCTGTTTAGTTTGTAAAATATATGGTTCCCAACTCCAACCTGAATAATCCTCAAACCCTATTTTCTCGAAAACCATTTGTTCTCGCTGATTTTGTATTATAGAATACAACTAGCAGACCCAAACAGGGGCTCTAGATTACGACAAGTAGATACCGGATTTGTGAACAGGGCAGTCCAGGTTGATTTAGACCGTAAAAGCCTTATGTATTTAGCAAGGATCATCATACATCACATTTGTCCCACATCTAATATTGCTTGTGGTGCGGCAGATTCGTGCAATATATTATAAGAATTGCACATTTAATGATACAAGCGTATAATTTGGTCCACATATACTACACATATAAAGGTTCAAATTTAGATATGAGGCCACCTCAGATTTTGCCTTTTACAAAAATGGCGGTCATTCAAAATGGGCGACTATACATATATGACTAGTAGCACGATATCTTTTTAATGAAAAGTCCGATTTCAACCAAATTTGGTACGTAGGTTCGTTTTGTGATTTACAAGATCGATGCCATAAACTGGAAGAATCGTTTTACCAGAAGTTTTGTTTTTCCTGGTTTTTTATGTAAAACTATTTTATATTATGTAAATAATTTATTTTCAATTTTTTCACCCTGTATATATTAATTTTTCGAAATGGAATTACCACTATTGAAAAGAGCGTAAGAATATGTTTTAGGAAATATTTTGAACTTTGTAGTTATATTAATTATAATTACCATTTAATAAATGCATAACGTATCTTCACATGTACCTATATGTGGCAGATTCGTGCAAATATTATAAGAATTATTGTAAGTTTAATGATAGAGTCATATAATTTGGACAACATATACTAAACATACAAAAGTTCAAATTTAGATATGAGGCCATCTCAGATTTTGCCTTTTACAAAAATGGCGAGCATTCAAAATGGCGGCTATACATATGTGACTAATAGCACGATAACTTTTGAACGAAAAGTCCGATTTTAGCCAAATTTGGTATCAAGTTTCTTTTTTTGATGAATAAGATCGAGGTCTTGAACCGGAAGAATCGGTTTACCAGAAGTTGTGTTTTTAGTGTTTTTTATGTAAAAATATGTTGTTGTTTTTTTTTCAATTCTTTCACCCTGTATATATTAATTTTTCAAAAAGGTAATACCGCCATTGAAAATAGTGTAAAAATATGTTTTCATACGTCAAATAAACGTCAAACTTACTAGTCAAGTTTTAAGAGTTGCTCCGAAAAATTATTATTTTTTATCGATTTTCGATAGGAAATAAAGTATTTCCATTAACGTTTTGGTATTCACAGAGTGCAGATCGTTAGATAATAGCGGATTAACACGAGTTTTTAACATATTTGAAATGTTATAGTGGAAAGTACCATGATTTGACTGCTGACTGGAAGTTAGGTGAATATTATTTGATTTACCAATTATTTGAGAAATTATTAAGCCTATCACTGAGTTACAGACTGTAATCTGAGCTTAAATTTACCTTTTTTTTTTTAAATATAACTAGTTGTTTGTGGTTTTGGTAACCAGGATCACAGCAACATGTCAAACCCAACTTCAAACTCACCTCACACACAAATTTCCGACCCATCAACTTCTATTATACAATCCAATATCGATAATTCAAATAATACTTCTGTTCCCAAATCTTATGCAGCTGCTACCTCTACAAAACCGCTTCCCTTGCCTCCATTGTCTGTGCCTTCTCGAGACCAAGCGATCCTCATGCCTTCTCTGCCCAATACTGTACTATTTGATTATATTAAAGCTGTCGGTACTATTGTTAAACCCAAAAACGTACACTTCGCATCTAGAATCTCCCATGGTCGTATATGTATTTACCTGTCTTCTTCATTGCAAGTTGATAGTCTTCTTAGTACTCATCAAAATATTTCAGTTAATTCAACAGTTATTCCAATACGCAGACTGGTTTCACCTACCAAAAGGTTATTAATTTCTAATGTAAGTCCGTCCATTCCTCACGCCTTAATTGAAAAAGCGCTTCAGGATCTAGGGTTAACACTTACCTCTCCTATTTCTTACGTTAAATGTGGATCACCTGATGATGAATACGCCCATGTTTTAAGTTTCCGACGCATAACTTATATCTTACCTAGCAGTGATGATTTTTCTCTGCAAACATCGACTACCGTTATTTTTGATAACTTAATTCACAGAATATTTATATCAACCGATAAACTAGAATGCTTTCTTTGCAAACAAGTTGGACACAATGCAGAGTCATGTCCCAATATTCAAGACAGTTCTGCTTCCCTTGAGCCCCCTCCGATACCAATTAACTCATCAGATATTGAACAACCATCACATGCCATTTTAACTACTTGTAACACCCTTCCGAATATTTCTAACTTATCTTCCGAACAAATACCTTCACCTTCCTCCTATCTTGAGCTAAGTAATCAAAAAATTGGCGAAAAAAGACTACGTTCTACTGACAGTAACTTTGTTTCACCTCAACTCCTATCACCCACTTCTACTTCACCTCCAATTCCTAACTCAATACTTCCACCTGAGACCTCATTAACTTCTATACAAAAACCTGCCAAAAAGAAAGCAAAAAAATCCAAATCAACTGATCATGACTGTTACAAAATTAACCAAGAATCTCTCTCTATTATTATTAAACTATATGAAGATAACCCAGAATCCTTTTCACTTAATGTAACCCAACTTAGTGCATTTCTTGAAAACTCCTTTGGCACCAACGGCCCTCTTTCTGAAGCCATTAAATTTACCACTGATGTACCGTCCTTAATGAAAGACCTCGTCCTAATCCATAACAATGTCAAAGAAAGATCTTTAAAAAATCGTATAACTCGCCTTGTGAAGAAAATAAAGCAACAACTCTATTCCGATCAACTTGATTTCACTGAACTGCTCAATGACGATGGTAACACAACTGACTCTTCCATTCCTTCTCAAAATTAGTTACATTCAGTGTGATACAATGGAATTGCGATGGATTTTATCCTCGCCTAGAAAGAATTCAAAAGATTATTTCCTCTCATAACCCCGACATATTTTGTCTCCAGGAAACAAATTTTAAAACCGACCATCAAGGCAAACTTAAAAACTTTGAAGGATATCATCATATTCGCACAAACTGTAAAAGAGCTAGCGGTGGTACCTCAATATTTGTATCTAGTGATTTAAAGTCCTCCCTCCTGCCTTTAACTACAAATTTAGAAGCAGTGGCGGTTACTGCTTGGTGTCCAAACAAAATTACTATTTGCAGCATTTACATTCCTCCTGACCATCCCCTCAACGAAGAAGAGTTAGTCGACTTAATATTTCAACTTCCCCATCCGTACCTTCTTGTTGGTGACTTTAATGCCCATAACAGAACTTAAAACTAATTGTTTTAAAAGATTGAACGTTCTAAAAACCCTAATGCCTGGTTGCACCAACAGATCTTAAGCTCCAGCTTAGGTAAGCTCTACTTATAGATAGGGCCTCCTTGAGTATCACTTACGTTGCACCATAATTTTAGATTCTTACCTTATGATCAATTATATCTATTATTATATTATGATATTCTTATTGTGATATATTATAATTATATTATATTAATTCTTATGATATTCTCGACTTAAGAATAAGATCTGTTGGTGCAACCGGGCATTAGTCATCTTCATTGGGGTGCCGATGAAACTACTTTATTAAGAGTCTATAAAGCTCTCATCCGATCTAAGCTCGACTACGGAAGCTTTATCTACTGCTCAGCCTCTAAATCTGACATAGATTTATTAAACTCTGTTCATAATAGCGCACTTCGTCTATGCCTTGGTGCATTTCGCTCCAGTCCTATCGACAGTATATACCGTGAATCCAATGAACCTCCTCTCACCCTAAGACGGCAATCTCTTCTTCTTTCATATACTGCATCAACATCCGCAAATCCCTTTAATCCCGTCCATTCCCTAATTACCACATCCAATACCTCTTCTTCTACTAATAATGTTCAACATGTTACCATAAAACCTATACCTCAATTAATTACTCCACTACTTAAAAATATTGACCTCCGGTTGACTAGTTCATTTCCTATTCCTTCTCTTCCCCCCTGGACTAAAAATCTTCCTTCAATAGACATCTCCCTCACCATCTTTAACAAATATGAATCACCCAACAGTCTTGTAAGGAAAGCATTTTTAGAAATCATACAAAAAAAATCATATGATTTAATTCTGTTTACCGATGCTTCTAAAACTACCACTGGTGTTGGCTGTGCTGTCACCACTAAACATGAACTTGTAAGAGCTTCTCGGCTACCTTCAACATGTAGCGTTTACACAGGTGAACTATATAGTATTCTGCTAGCATTTCAATGCATCTCCCATCAAAACAGACATGTTGCCATTTGTACCGATTCCCTTTCATCTATCCATTCAATCAATACAATTTTTACTGACCATCCATTGGTTCAAAACATTCATGACATCTTCCAAAATCTCTCTGCTCAAGATGTAACAGTCTCTCTCATCTGGCTACCTTCTCATACTGGAATTACTGGTAATGAAACAGCAGATCATTTTGCCAAAGAAGCTACCAACCTCAATACCGGAATCACTACAATTCAACTAGCTAGCGATCTCAAACTCGTTTTCAAAAAGTCAGTAAATGATGCCTGGCAAAACTTATGGCAACAGAGTAAAACAACTCTACATGAACTCCAACCATATATTGGTCATTTCTCCTTGGACTTTCTAACTAGAAGAGAAGCATCGATTATTAGAAGACTCCGAATTAACCACAGCAAACTTACCCATGGTTTCTTGATGTCCTCAGAAACTCGTCCAACTTGCCTCCATTGCAATGTTTTCCTGACTGTAAAACACGTCCTCACCGAATGTAACTCTTTCACCAACCTGTATACATCACTTGATATGAAACCTACTGTTAAAGAAATGCTCAACAGCCCTACAGAGATCATGAAAACTATATCGTTTTTAAAAACTACTCAGCAATACAAGAAGATTTAATACCATAGTCATTAGTTAAAGTTATATAATTGTTATATGTTTTCGTTATTTAATTATGTATTTAATGTTAGTGTTCTTGTACCAATGGCCATAGTTGTCGAGGTACTTTATGTAAATAAAAAAAAATATGTTTTAGGAAAGATTTTGAACTTTTTAGTTATGTTAATTACCATTTAATAAATGCATAACGTATCTTCACATGTACCTATGTGCGGTAGATTCATTTTGAATGCCTGCCATTTTTGTAAAAGACGAAATTTGAGATGGCCTCATATCTAAATTTGAATCTTTGTATGTGTAGTGTGTGGTCCAAATTATATGCTTTTACCATTAAATGTACAATAATTCTTATATTATTTGCACGAATGCGCCACACATAGGTTCATAGGTACATGTTAAGATAAGTTATGCATTTATTAATTGGTAATTAATATAACTAAAGAGTTCAAAATATTTCCTAGAAAATATTTTTACGCTCTTTTCAACGTCGGTATTAACTTTTTGAAAAATTAATATATACAGGGTGAAAGAATTGGTAAAAAAACAACATGTTTTTACATAAAAATCAGGAAAAACACAACTTCTGCTAAATCGATTCTTCCGGTTCAACACATCAAAATAAGAATCTATATAACAGATTTGGTTGAAATCGGACTTTTCGTTCAAAAGTTATCGTGCTATAATTTACATATGTATAGTCGCCATTTTGAATGCCCGCCATTTTTGTAAAAGGTAAAATCTGAGATGGCCTTATATCTAAATTTAAACCTTGATGTGTGTAGTATATGTGGTCCAAATTATATGCCTCTACCATTAAATGCACAATAATTCTTATAATGTTTGCACGAATTTGCCACAAATAGGTACTTGTGATGATACGTTATGCATTTATTAAATGATAAATTAACATAACTAAAAAGTTCAAAATATTTTCTACAAAATATGTTTACGCTCTTTTCAATTGCGGTATTAACTTTTTGAAAAATTAATATATACAGAGGGAAAAAATTGGAAAACAAAACATATTTTTACATAAACAACCAGTAAAAACACAACTTCTGGTAAACCGATTCTTCCGGTTCACCATATCCCTCTTGTAAATCAAAAAGAAAACCTATATACCAAATTTGGTTGAAATCGGACTTTTCGTTCAAAAGTTATGGTACTATTAAACACATAAGTACAGCTGCCATTTTGAACGCCCGCCATTTTTGTAAAAGACAAAATCTGAGATGGCCTCATATCTAAATTTGAACCTTTGTATGTGTAGTATATGTGGTGCAAATTATATGCTTGTATCATTAAATGTGCAATTGTTTCACATATCGGCCCCACTATTGGATCACAGCTGAGCATTATGTATATATGGGTTATAAAAAGTTGTCTTGAAACAAAAAAACTTAAAGAAATAAATTGTAGTTCTAAATTTCTTTTGGAATATATATTCTCGATTTGCCATTGTAATAAACATTAGAATCAAAGATTGAAAATGTTATCTTTAAAAACACCCCGTTCATGGTGATATCATAGCTAGATAGAGTTCACTAGATAAGTCAACTAGATTGAAATTATGTGTTATTTATGTCAATAAACAAATCCAGTTTTATTAGCAGAATCACCACTTAGCAAAGGCCCATATAACTGTTTTAGCAGGTGTGCAGGTTGGTATTTACTTTTTACATAACATATATCGAAATGAAATCAAACATGGAATTAAGAAACAGTTCTATAACGCGAAAACATCTAAGTCAAATAAACTCCTCACAAAGATATTCTTCATCAGCGTCGAAACTGCAATTTCCCTCCAAACTACTTTCTTCCACTGTGATATAAAATTCAACCGAAAAATATAATCTGTTATTCTCGATAATCGAATAATCCAACATATATGTACTGATCCAATAAACAAATTGTGGATGATTGTATGAATACTCATTGCCAAATAGAAGTAAAAGGTGAAATTGTCAGAGCAAGAAAATTAGTTACACAAGCAGAACTTGTTCTCTTCGACGTATGCCCTACAATACTGCACGATTTGCTAATGAATGGGTTAGAAAACTCGGTGTATAGTTGAAGTTGAATGAACTTTATTAAAAAAAAAATTACAGCTTTGTATACATATATAAATAAAATATTTGAATAAAGTAGTACATATACCGATAAGTGTCTATACACTTGTTTCGGTTACATAATAATATAAATAGGTATAATTTATAATCTATAAAACTATGTATAAAAATTTGAAATTAAAATAATATAGATTATTTAATTCGAGGGAAATATAAATTCAACAATATGTACAATATAAAATTTATAAAAATCAATTTAAGTTAAAAATATTAATGTCTAATAATATAATAAAAGGCAACAAAAACATTTAAATCTAACAATTCAATCTACCAATGGATCATTATAATATATCAAAGTAGTTGTGTATAATTGATCTGTCTGTATTCAAAAGAAATATTTTCAATTGGTGTTTAAAACTATATAAATTAACAATGTACCTAATATAGTCCGGAATAGTATTATATAGTTTGGGAGCCATGTAGGTATACGATTTTTGTGTACTAGTTTTATTCATAAGAGGAACAATAAAATGGTCTCTTTGACGAGTATTATATTGGTGTGTTGGTAGTGCATCTAAACTTTTATTTGAATAATACCTGATGCCCGAACACAGATAGTATAACTGCCTTACATCCAAAATTTTCATTTCAGTATATAGACTATCAGATGCATACACTGTACTTCTGGACAAGATTAATTTAAGAAATTTTCTTTGCATAATTTCTAGGGAGGTGATATGTGTTTTATAAGTTGAACCCCATACTAAAATTCCATATCGCAGATGAGTTTCAACCAATGCAAAATATAAAGTTTTCAAGTGATTGGTAGGTACCAGTTGTTTTAGTTTTCTAAATTTGTACAGTATTACTCTTAATTTATTTATTAAATACTTTATATGTAGATCCCATTTCATGTGGGGGTCTATAATAATCCCCAAATATTTCATTTTCTTTTCAGGTGCAATGGACATTGATTGTGTAATACATAAGTGGTTAAATTGAGGAGCACCCGAAGAATAGCAACTAAATGGTAGATAATTGGTTTTACTCAGGTTGACTGTTAATAATTTATAGTCCAACCATTTTTTAATTTTTAGAAAGTCAATTTCAGCTGTATGTTTTAGTTCTTCCCAATTGGTAGCATTATAGAATATTACGGTGTCATCTGCAAAGCCGATAATGCTTCCAGTAGATTCCAATGAAAATAAACCATTTATATATATATTAAACAGGATAGGTCCAAGTATTGAACCTTGTGGAACTCCATAATCAATAATACGTGGACTACTCTCTACATCGCTTATTTTTACAGTTTGTTGTCTGTTAGTTAGATAACTATCAAACAGTTTTAGTGATTTATTTCGTATACCAATATCTTCCATAGCTTGCAAAAGTAAATGATGACTAACTGTGTCAAAAGCTTTTGATAGATCTATAAATATGCACAAACACGGCTTACTTTCATTAAGAGATTTATTTATTTTTGAGGTTAGTGAAAGAATGGCGTCTTGTGTGGATGTATTTTCCCTAAAACCAAATTGTTTTTCTGAAAGTATTTTGTACTTTCCTAGGTAAGATACTAATCTAGTTTTGATTACATTTTCAAATATTTTTGAAATGTGGGTAATGAGAGATATAGGTCGATAGTTATTCATATCAGTCGAGTTTCCTTTTTTATATACTGGAGTCACAATAGCATGCTTAAAAGCTGAAGGATAAATAGAACTGTCCACACATTTATTCAGTATGTATGTCAAAGGTTCAGTGATATAATCAGAAATACTTTTAATTGTTTCTGCTTTGATATTGTCAATACCGACTGCTTTACCATTTTTTAATCCGAATATTATATTTTTTATTTCATCACTTGTAATCGGTGCAAATACAAAAGAGTTAGAGACAGTATGTCTGTTAGAAATGTATTATGATAGTACCTATCAAGATATTTTAGAAAACCGTATCTTAATCATATTACAAAATCATTTGTATTTGAGTAGCATCGTTAAGTTTAAGTGTAAGTAAGTGTAAGTAAGCATTTGAGATGTGGTACTATAGAAGGATTTTGAAAATACCATAGATCCAACGAGCTACAAAGGCAGAAGTATTAAGAAGGTTTCAAAAGTATTTCAAGTTGATAAAGAAAAGAAACAAGAAAACTGGAATATTTAGGCCATGAACCGAAACAAGAAAACTGGAATATTTAGGCCATGTTACCAGAGGTGCGAAATATGAAACATTAAGGCTCATAATGCAAGGTAAAATTAAGGTTAAGAGATCCATAGGTAGAAGAAGAATTTCCTGGCTGAGGAACTTAAGGGAGTGGTATAGTTGCAGCTCAGTAAATATTTTTAGAGCAGCCGCCAATAAGGTACGGATAGCTGTGATGATAGACAACATCTGATAGGAGAAGGAACTAGAGGAAGTATCGCTACATTTCGAGAGGTGAAAATACTGAATAACAGATATTATAATTGAAAGTAATAAAATTTATTAATTTCTACCTTGACCGAAAAGTTAACCACACCATTCAAATACAAATGACTTTGTAATAAGCTTAAGATTAAGGTTTTCTAAAATATCTGTTTTTTCCATGACAATTCCAACAATAATTAGTACTTCTATGCCGGATTACAATCACGTTCTTAGTTTTAGAAGACAAATACATAGCAGTCTCCGTAGTCTAACACTACCAGAGTTATTTACGCTTTTTTTCGGTAACATGTTATATAAAATATTCATTTCTAAAGAGAGTTTAGTATGTTATATAACTACAAGAAGTCAGATCACATAACATTACAGTGCTTCGAACCACTAGCTCAATTAACCCCTAACCAAAGCAATGAAAATAGTTATCTAGCACAACAAATACATCTTTGCAAAAATGCAATAATACAAACCCTTCTCAATGTGAACAAACATTTATAATGACCCAGAGATATGGAACAAAACAAATGTATCAAATACGTACAAGCACATAATTAATCAACCAAAACGTAGCTTTGGTGAAATGATATTATATTCTACCTGAAGAAGACCCATCTTTAAAACAATGTATTATTTTTCCCACACCTAAAGTCCGATTAAAAGTTAAAAAAAATATAAAGCTAGTTCAGTAAATGCTTCTGACTGCTTCTAGTCCAGAGAAATAAGATTTTTCTCGTGACACATCCTCCTCCAGGCCGAAACTAAATTTTTTGAGTAGTATGAACATCTACAGGGTGTAACAAAAATACAGGTCATAAATTAAATCACATATTCTGGGACCAATAATAGTTCGATTCAACCTAACTTACTTTAGTACAAATATTCATACAAAAAAAGTTATAGCCCTTTGAACTTACAAAATTAAAATCGATTTTTTCCGATATATCGAAAACTATTACAGATTTTTTATTGAAAATAGACATGTGGTATTCTTATGGCAGGAACATCTTAAAAAGAAATTATAGTGAAATTCGTGAACCCCATAAAATTTTTATGGGGGTTTTGTTCCCTTGAACCCCCCAAACTTTTGCGTACGTTCCAATTAAATTATTATTGTGGCACCATTAGCTAAACACAATATTTTTAAAACTTTTTTCCTCTTAGTACTTTTTCGAAAAGCTAGTTTTTATCGAGATATTTTGAATATTTTTCAAATCACCTCATTTTGTATACTGACAAAAGAGACCTGGTAGTAATATGAAAATTTATTTATAAATTACAGTTTGAGATATATTTTGAACTATATTAGAAAAGAAGCCATATCTCGATAAGAGGTGTCTTATCGAAAAAAGACTAAGAGGCAAAAAAGTTTTAAAAACATTGTGTTTAACTAAGGGTACCGCAATAATAGTTTAATTGGAACGTACACAAACATTTGGGGGACTTAAGGCACAAAACCCCACTAAAATTTTTATGTAAATATATTAAAAAAGAAGCCGCAACTCGATTAAAACTGGTTTATCAAAAAAATACTAAGAGGCAAAAAAGTTTTAAAAACATTGTGTTTAACTAATCGTACCACAGCAATAATTTAATTGGAGCGTACATAAAAGTTTGGGGGGTTTAATGGAACAAAACCCCCATAAATTTTTTATGGGGTGCACAAATTTTACTATAATTTTTTTTTAAGATGTTCCTGCCATAAAAATGCTGCATGGCCATTTTCGATAAAAAATCTATAATAGTTTTCGATATATTGGAAAAAATCAATTTTCATTTTGTAACTTCAAAGGGCTATAACTTTTTTTTGTAGGCCTATTTGTACTAAGGTAAGTTAGGTTCAATCGAACTATTTTTGGACCCAAAATATGTGGTTTAATTTATGACCTGTATTTTTGTTACACCCTGTATATTAATAACCTATATGTTTCCTGCAGCCGATTTTGATGATATACATAGTTATAAACAAATGAAGATCAGAAAATGGTAAATTTTCGCTTTTTTCGTCTATTACTAAAAAGTGAAGCATTCTAAACAAATTTGAGAATAAGAAATTCATAAATCATATAAAAAAACTTCAATTTAGCGTTCGCTGAATATGTCTATCCTTATTTTTTGCTAAGAAAATTGCAAAATAAGTCATAAATTTTGATATTTTATAAATTTTCATAACTTATGTAAAAATTAAGTTAGAACCTTCTTATTACACGGAATGCTGAGACTTCTTGTGCTTAAATTATATTTTGAATTTCGAAAGAAATTGGTCAAATAGTTTAAAAGTTATTTAATTTGTTTATCCCAAATTCATTTTTTTTTGCAACACTATGAGTCAGAAAATTATGAGGATACAGTAATAATTCGGACAGTTTATGAAAGAAGAACATTTTTACTATTAACGTAATTAAAAAAATGACAAAAGTAATTTTAAACACTGTAAAATAATTTTGCCAAAACATGTCGATTTTTTGCTTACTTAGAAACAACTAGCGCTTATTCACATTATAAGAATTTTGATCGTGCGATGGTTAAAATCTACATAGTGGCTTGAGCAATCACATGGAATCTTTCTCCGTTCACCGCTTGAAACGTTCGGAGAAGTGAGAAAGATTCCATATGATTGCTCGAGCCACTATGTAGATTTTAACCATCGCACGATCAAAATTCTTGTAATGTGAAACAGCGCTTAGAATAACTTTTGAACCGTTACCCGTAGAAAAATTATTTTTTCATATTTAGAAAGACTGAATTTTTATACACATTTAGAAAGAAAAACAATTCAATTAGGGACGAAGTTAGCTCCCCCCCTTTTTTTAATTCACATGTTCTTGCAAAATTATTTTGCAATATTTAGAATTATTTTTTGTCATTTTTTTAATTAAATAGGTAGTGTAAATCTTCTTCTTTCGTAAACTATCCAAAGCATTACTGTAACTTAACCATTTTCTGACTTATAGTGTTGCAAAAAATTAATTTGGGATAGACAAATTAAGTAACTTTTAAACTATTTGACCAATCGCTTTGAAATTTAGGGTATGATTTAAGCACCAGAAGTCTCAGCATTCCGTCTAATAAGAAGGTTCTAAGTTAATTTTTACATATGTTATGAATATTTATAAAAACTCAAAATTTATCATTTATTTTGCAATTTTCTAAGCAGCCAATAAGGATAGACATATTCCGCGGACGCCATATTGAAGTTTTTTATACGATTTATGAGTTTCTTACTCTCAAGTTTTTTGATATTCATTTGTTTATAACTATGTAATTCATCAAAATCGGCTGCAGGAAATATATAGGTTATTAATAAAGATGTCCATTCTACTCAAAAAATTTGGTTTCGGCCTGGAGGGAGTTGTGTTACCAATAGGATATTTTTTTTCTTATTTCTCTGAACTATTCGTATCTTACTCACTTGAACTAGCTAAATACTATATATATTGCTGAAAATACAACCTGTACATGTATACAAAAAATATACCACAAAAATATTTGTCAACTTTGAAAAAACGTTTTTAAACGGAAAATACATTGAGACCCAAAATCCTAAAAGAAAATCGCATCATACAAAACTCTGAATATCGATATAAATATCTTAAAACGCTTTAAGCCATTTCTCGCATCATGGAGTTCTTTTCCACCGTAACATTTGCTTTGAGCAAAATGCCTCTCAAACTTTTCAAATTAACTTTTGAATATTTCAGATGATTTTTTATGGGATAAAAGTAAACCGACACAACATCTCTTTGACGAAATGTTTTATGGAAACTACTGGTGAAAAATGAATGTAACGATGTTACCAAAAATCTGAGATGTCGTTAAATGTTTGTTTTGATTTTTTTTTATTAAATTGTCGGTTTTTTTATTTTAAACGATAACAGTACACCTAATCTACCAGATTAATGAGTATTTTTTCTTTAACCTAATTTTCCTAAAAATGTTTGTAATCTAAATGTCATCTGGTCCATCATAGATTTTTTTAACGTGAAATCTCCACTTCTTTGTTGTGGCTACACAGCACAGCACTTACCCTGATTTTCACTAACTGCTCACGTCTTTGTTACGTAACTGCTACAATGCACAACAATAACTAAGCCTTGCACAACTTCACACACTACACAAGCTTGTAAGATTTAGTTCTCTTGACCTTTCGCTTTCTGACAGAAAGCTGAAGTACTTCGTGGTTGGGATGCTTATGGAGCCTCTCTTCATGTGTCCTGGCGACTTTCTTAAGTTGATTTGGAATGGATTTGACTTGACTTTAAGGTCTCTATGTAAATCGTCATTTCGAACATACCAAGGAGCATCTAAAATATTCGTTAATATTCGTTTCTGGAGCATTTCTAGATTTTTATAATTTTTTTTTGGTACAGTCCATAATTGTAGGTCATAGATCCACACCCGTTTCAATATCTGTTTGTAAATCAGTACTTTAATCTAGATGGAAAGTTGAGGATACCTACCTACCAGCCAATACATATTTTTGTACTTTATCTTCAACTGTTCAGTTTTCTTTTTACCATGCTCCTTCCATTTGAGTTTGACCTCCAGATTTAAACCTAGGTATTTCGCTGTTTTATTACCAGGATCAATGCTGTTGTTTAAGATGATTGGAAGATCATTGATTTTCTCTTTAGTAACGTTAATATGGTCTGATTTCTGTTCATTAAGCTTTATTCGCCATTTTTTTGACCAGCGTTCTATTCCATTAATTGCATTTTGTAGATTTACCGTAGATTTTTCTATGGTTGCTTCTATTGTGCAAATGTGTATTTTCCAATTAGTATAGAATACCTCTCACGAAAATATAATTGAAGTACTCCATAAAATCGGAGTCGACTACAGAGACATTCGAAAAATAGCGAGTCTCTATTGGGATCAAACAGCTGAAGTAAAAGTAGGATCTACATTGACCAAAAAAATTGAGATCAAGAAAGAAGTACGACAGGGCTGCATCTTGTCTCCTATTCTCTTTAATATATACTCAGAAGAAGTATGTAAGACAACGCTGGAGGAAAGCACAGAATGCATAAAAGTAAATGGAGAAATAACTAATAACATAAGGTATGCTGATGACACTGTGATTCTAGCGAGCAACATGGAGGTTTCACAAAAACCAAATTGATGTTAGTAAGCCAAACAAGCACAATACCACACGTACTGTGTTTTTACATAACTGCCTACCTTTTACAACAATCCTCTACCTGTCTATCCATCAAAGTAAAAACTCCACCGAATTCTTGATCACTATACTCAGATAGGAGTAGACTAATATAAAATGAAAATAAGAGGCGTCTTATATTTCAGTTCGTTCAGAGAGGACCATAAACCCCTTACGTACGTTTCACCCTCATTAAGGATCATTGGAGGGGTAAAGGATTTATATTAGCATCTAAAAGATAAGAGTTAATCAATATCGATTTAATTTTTAAAAGTCTTAAACAAATATTATTTACATGCATTGTTTGGATTTCGTAAATGGGTGACATTGGTTTTGTAATCTAGGCCACACATTTTTAAAACACCGAAGTCAGCAATTATATTGCTATTAGTAATTCACGGTCACATTCAAGTATGGTCAATGATGAAAAACAATTGGGATTTATTTATAGATACGTAGAAAGTAAAGAAAGAGATTATTCATTATTCAGAAACCGACGTGGTTAGAGTATAGACGTTTCCATTCCTTTTACCAACTATTTACTCTCGTTCATGGTGACTTAAATAAATATATTCCAGTAATTAGTGTTTCAACTTAATCAACCCCATCATCGAGGGTTGCAACCCCCGTACCACCATAGAGGGAATACCATCTCTAGGAAATACTCTCTCTAGGGTAAGTTACCTTACCAGAGGTAACCATATATACCCCTCCTAATGAGGATGAAATGTACGTAAGGGGTTTATGGTCCTTTCTGAACGAATTGAAATATAAGATGTCTCTCATTTTCAGTTTCTCATGAATTTTGATAAAAAATAATAATTTTATAGAATCAGAATCTCAGCAACTTAAAATTTCCCATTCAATTTTCTATGGCCCATGTGACCATTCACTATATAATTCAGTATATTCTGTATTATACCGCATATAGTAACAGTTTCGTTCTTACCTGATATTTCATGCAGCCATAACTCCTTCGTCATTTAGAAAGATTTAATGAAAATCCACATATTTTTTCGATCTCTATTAACGAATTGAAATATAAAATGTCTCTCACTTTCAGTTTCTCATGAATTTTGATACAAAATAATAACTATAGAATCAGAATCTCAACAGTTTAAAATTTCCCATTAAATTTTCTATAGCCCATTTAGTCCTGTCGCCAGAAGGGGGCTACAAGGGCCTCCTTAATTCAGATAGACTTACACAAGTTTTTTTTATGTATTTTGACACGTAGAACACGAATTTTTTGGATAACAGTTGATACGGACGTCTATATTATTGTTATAAACAAAGAGCTTGAGGAATTACATAACAGCGATTTTTCGAAAACCAAAACTTTTTTGTATTTTATAGGTAATTCTAAGCAAAAAATCTTCTTACAAGTTTTTTCGTAGGATGCATAGTTTTCGTAATAAACGCGGTGGAACTTAAAAAAAAAAGAAAATATTGCAATTTTTAACCCGAATAACTTCTGATTAAAAAATAAAATAGCAATTCTGCTTACCGAATGTGCTTGAGTGACGTTTTCAATGCATCTCTCATTTAAAATCGAACGAGTAGGCGCGACTACAAACAGGCAATTTCTACGTAGCATGCATTAAAACGCATTTGTTTATAGCTTTGTTTCTCAATAAAAAATTAATTTTTAGGAATGCAAATAATCAAAACCGGTATAATTTGACTTGAACTTTCAAATGCGGTAAGCAGAATTGCTATTTGATTTTTTTAATCAAAAGTTAGTCGGGTTCAAAAATTGCAATTTTTTGATTTTTTGAAAGTTCAACCTTGTTTATTTCGAAAACTATGCATCCTACGATAAAACTTGTAGAACAATTTTTTGCTTAGAATGACCCAAGAAATACAAAAAATATTTTGTTTTGCGAAAAACCGCTGTTATATAATTCCTCAACTTCTTTGTTTATAACAATCTTATCGACATCGGGATCAACTGTTACCCAAAAAATTCATGTTCTACGGGCCAAAATACATAAAAAAAAACTTGGGTAAGTCCTTCTGAGTAAAGGAAGTGGTTTTTGAAGAATCACCACCCAGTATATCCTGTATTACGCCCCATATTATAGTAGCAGTTTCATTCTTACTTGATATTTCATGCAACCGTAACTCGTTCGTTATTTAGAAATATTTAATGAACATCTAGATATTTTTTTCGATCCCTATTTTGATATAACCCGCCTGAAAACGGCAAATAAAGCATTTTTAGAATGGGAAATAACGAAGAAACCGGGGAATTCAGAAACGGTTTTATGTAACCCAAGAGCCGTATTTAATATATTCTCGGGGGCAGCGAAAATACTCAAAATGATGAATAAACAATTGAAATCGCACTCCGGGGACACCGCCAACATTGCTCGCAATTATTAATCGAATCTTCGATAGTTGTTCTGGTCAATGACTGTGTGAAGTGGACAGTGGACAGCCAGCGTTCGTGTTGGATTTTTAAAAGACCAAGTTGACTCTATCGCCTTTTTACTTTATCGCTTACTTTTTACTACCGCTTTACTTCGATGTTTACTGAACACATAAAAAATGGAAACGTAAACGGAGACACTTAATAAAAAAATGAATTTCCAGTGTACTCCATAACGTCGGCATCATATGAAAAGTGCCTAAGTCTAAATTAACAAATATTACAGCAGACAAAAAAACGGATTAAAAAAAAATGATTTTGATTTAGGATGGGTCTTATTTGATACTTCTTCTTCTTGTGCTCTCTTCGGAGATTGGAAATCATTAACGCTCTCCTGATCTCGTTTACAGCTGACCTAAAGAGTTCATTATAGGTGCAGCCAAACCAGTCTCTCAAATTTCGCAACCATGACATTCTTCTACGGTCTGGATTCCGTTTTCCTTGTATTTTCCTTGAATTATATTTTGAAATAATGCATATTTATGTCCTCTCATTAGGTGACCCAAATATTCGACTTTTCTTCGTTTTATCGTAAATATCTCGCTATTTTCCTTTTCGTCGTATTACTTCAAAATTTGTTACTCTTTCAACCCAACTTATCTTCAGCATTCGACGGTAGCTCCACATCTCGAAATTTTCAATATTTATTATGTTGTTCTGTTTGAGAGTCCAGGTCTCTACACCGTATAATAGGATGTTAAATACGTAGCCTCTTAGCAATCTTAACCGTAGAGGGATTCTTATATCTCTGTTGCAGAAGAATTTTCTCATCTTTATGAAGGCGGCCCTGGCAATTTCGATACGTCTTTTTATTTCATCGTTTTGGTCTCCAGTTTCGTTTATTTAAGTTCCCAAGCACTGGTAATTTGATACTTTTTCAATTTAAATGCCGTTTATACTATTATGTGCTGGTTGTAACATGTTTTTACTGAAGACTACTTGGTTTTTTTGATATTGATATTTATGTTGCAAGCAATATTTATGTTTGTAAGTAATCGTTGTAATTCTTCTACTGTTCTTGCAACTAGTACAGTGTCGTCCGCGTAACGATTCCTTCGTTTCCTTGCAAAAGGGCTTCCTGGCTGATGCTTTCACTATATAAATTAAATAGCAGTGGTGACCGAATGCATCCCTGTCGTACTCCTCTATTCTCGTAGTCTTATTTGATATAGCTGCTTAGAAAAGAGTACTTCAGCCTTCTCATAAAGATAGATCTATTTTTAAATATTACTACTTTAAAAAAGGAGTTAGGTAACTTTCATTTTTAAAATAAGGAAGATTTTGAAGTTATGCAATTTTTAATTAAGTATGACAAACATAGAATAACAAAAAACATTCCACCGCCAACATTGTTCGCAATTATTAATCGAATCTTCGATAGTTGTTCTGGTCAATGACTGTGTGAAGTGGACAGCCACCGTGCGTGTTGGATTTTTAAAAGACCAAGTTGACTCTATCGCTTTTTTTATCTTTACTTCGATGTTTACTAAACACATAAAAAATGGAAATGTAAATGGAGGTCCTCCTCCTCTATCCTTTATCCTTCGTAAAGATGTGGTGACGTTATGGTATTCGACGAATGGTTGCTATCCATTCTTCTCTCTCCTGGGCGCGGTGTGCTGCCTCAGACAGAGAGTAACCGGTGGCGCATTTTATTTGGTCTGACCATCGGAGTGGCGATCTTCCTCGAGTTCTTTTACCCTCTACCTTGCCTTTAACCACCAACCTCTCCATGCCTTCTCTTCGTCTGGTAATGTGTCCAAAGTACCTCAATATATTTTGGTTGATGATGGTGGTAAGCCTAGTGTTGATGTCGAGTTCTGATAATATTGAGATATTTGTGCGATGTGCTGTCCAGGGTATGCGCATCATTCTACGGTATACCCACATTTCAAAGGCCATTATACGTCGTGAGTCGGACTTTTTAATGGTCCAAATTTCTGAAGCATAGGTAGCGATAGGAAAGATAAGCGTCCGTACCAGGCGCAGTTTCGTGTTCCTGGTTATGGCCGTATCTTTCCATATTTTAGTGAGTTTGACCGTTGCTGATCTGGCCATTGTAAGGCGTCGGCGTATTTCTTCTTCGCATCCACCATTGTTTGTGATGACAGAACCTAAGTAATTGAAACGGCTTACCATTTCAAACCCCGCTACATTTCGTATTTCCGGCTGGTTATTTCTAATTCGATTGATTATCATTACCTTGGTCATCTGTACATTAATTTTAAGTCCAAATTCACGACTAATAGTATCTAGTCTGTACATGATGTATTTAAGTTCATTTGTTAATGATGCTAGTACTAAAATGTCGTCAGCATAGCGGAGATTGCTGATTTTTCGGCCTCCGACTGATATTCCTCCTAGCCATCCGTCGAATACAATGCGCATACTGTGTTCGCTATATATATTGAATAAAGTGGGAGAGATAATACATCCTTGACGAACACCGGCTTTTAGTTTAAAATTATCGGAGTATGTGTTGTTGACTCTTACGTTTGCTGTGTTGTTGATATACAGTTGTTTCAGCAGGTATATTAGGTGTTCGGGGGTACCCATGTCTCTCAATATTCCCCACATTTTATGCCACTTTACATTATCGAACGCTTTCGAGTAGTCGACGAAGCACAAATATGTTTCTAGATGAAATTCTCTAGATTTTTCTATAATTTGTCTGAGATTAAGAATTTGTTCTCGTGTGCCTCTTTCAGGGACAAATCCACATTTTTCTTGTGGGATCTGTGGTAAAAGTATTGATTTTAGTCTCTCGTTAATTATAGTTAGAAGGACTTTACTTGCGTGGGAGATCAGGGCTATAGTGCGGTAGTTATTACAATCAGTTGGTGAGCCTTTCTTATAAATAGGTATGAAAGTAAGAAATGAATGAATAAAAACAAAAGAAAAAGTACAATCAAAGCAATAGAAGCTTATTGAGTAATTTCAGATCCGACGCCCAGAAGGGCACTAACGATTATGAGAAAGAACAAGAAGCAGTAATTTAAGAAAAGTAAACAACTCAAGAAAAATTCCCCAAATATTGTCTTCCTCTTTAAACCAGAGTTCCAGGCATTTCTTACACATGTTCTGATATCAGACTTTGCTCCAGTCTTAAAGAGGCCAAGAAAATTGTTTTTACTTTACTTTACTTTTTTCTTTATTCGATTGTGATTCATTTTATTTACACAGTCATCTTCATCTGCATTCTATTTTCCAAAGCATTAATCTGCATATTGAAAAAGGTTCCCCGGGATTTTAGTTTCGATGTCTCTGAATAAAGGTTTTTTTGAAATTCGCATCCCTGGTTTCAAAAGTATCTAGTTTCCCGAGATTTTAGTTTCGATTTCTCTGGATATAGGTTTTTTGAAATCCACATCCTTGATCCAGACCAAAAAATCAGTCCTTGTAACGGTCACGTTACAAAATTAGCTCTTTAATTATTATTATAATTATTTTCCCTGGGTCTCTCATTTAACTTCTCTAATTTCTCGTATAGGACTACTGAGGTGACGTCATACCTCGGTGATGGAACGTACTCCACCTATCGAGAATTATTTCGTGTTCTGAGAGAATTTGACGTTCACCTTGGCGGAGAAACGTCTCTCGTTCGTCACTTGGTTGCTGGCTGTCTGAAAGAAATGGCGGGTTGATATTTTCTACTAAATTATTTATATTTAACATCTCCTGTTCAATTTTCAAGTGAAAAGTAATTATTACCAATTGTTGCTTTGGAGAACGGAGATAAGTGGAAAACACAAATGGAATCAGAATCACTCGCCATTTGGAAGAAATATACTAAGTCATAGCCCTTATAACATCTTGAGAAGCCCTGAGACAGCCACAGCCAAGTCATCATGGGAGTATGTCTAATGGGGAGCAAGCTATGGGAGCGTTCCAGCTCAGTTTTCGTCTTGGCACCTGGGCCTACAGGAGGCATGGGGTCGCACCATCCTGGTGCATCATTTTCTAGGATGCAACCGCAACCTTTTTAGGAATCATTGGGATTCGTTTGGGAACAATTAGTGTGTTTTAGTAACTATTGTTTTTTTTTTACATTTCAGACTCTCGGTTTATGCACTATATTAATTAATTTTTTTTCCAGATTTAGTTTACCTCTGGTTTTTTTTTAATATGGCATATTTGTATATTATTGTATTTGGTTCCCAAACTTTGTACCTACGGTAACTTCTTGTGCACAGGAATAAGCCTAGAGAAAATTAGGTTTTAATACTTTATTATTGCTTTGATATTGGTTTATGTAATTCGGGTAAATTTATTTTGTAATATTACTTGCTTGTTTCCCAAATATTTTATTGTTATTCGCTTTATTCCATTTGTTCGGTTAATTTAGGTCATCGTCGGTATTTATCTCAACTTCATTTCTATTTATACTTAACTTACTTACTTTATTATTGTATTTTCCCTTAGTGAGGCTTGGGCCTATTTATTTGTATTATTTTCATCTTTGTCGGTTTCATTTAGTTGTACGTAGCAAGCCTACTATAACCATTTGGTAAAGAGGACTCATGTGAGTTGTACCCTATATGTTAGTAAGAGGTACTTATACCTTTAAGTTTTGTAACAGATTAGTTATTGTAGTTAGCACAAATATAACTTTTGTATAACTTTTGTCATGTTAGAGTCACAGGATATGCACTTTGTGTAACTCAGAGATTATCAAAAATCTAGTAGTTATTTTAATAAATGTTTATTTATTTTGTATATCATGAATTTTATTATTCCTTTATGTTCATTATTACAGGTTTAATATATGTAATATTCGACAGCAGTGTAAGATACCTGGGAAAATGATCGAAGATCATTTTCATGGCGCCCATGATTTGTTAGATTTATTTATCTTGTTCGTCTTTAGAAATTATTCATCTTCATTCAGTTTCAGTATATGATTCTTATTTTATTATTTCACCTTTAATCATCATTACTATTTACTTAGAGCTACTGTTCTTCGACAGGCATGCAAACGAGCCGTATCCATCCTTGAGTGTCAAGTGGTTTTCTTGCATCTCTTGCTAGCCAACTCTATTCAGTTTGCCTCTGTCTCTTCCCACTTCTACTTCTATCCCTTCTAATCCCCCTTTCTTCAGTACTACTGCAAAGTAGTATTTTTTATTTTTTCTTACTTCGGCTTCAACACTGAAGCTCCTTCATTTTTATTTTCATAAGAGCCCCAACTATATAACTATTTAGTTATTTAATCATTCTTTTTTTTCCTTACTTCTGTTGGAGTATATCTTCCTTTTTACTTTCACTCCAACAGAAGTTTTCTTATTTTTGTTACATACTCTTCAAGAAACTTCATCCAAAAGAACAAAAACGCTAGTAATCTAAATGATAACCAGACTTCGCAAGAATCAAAAACCTTACAATACTGGAACAATCTAAACCCACTTAGATAGTTAGGAAACAGAAACCACCAAACTTACATTAATAACTTGTTGCTCCAGCTTAACCCAATCTTCTATCGGTCCTTCAATGCAAATATCATAACCCTGAAGAAAGTTTGACGTTGATGCAGGAGAATAAAAGTCAAATACTTGAAGAAACCACCAGGTTTACATCAAAAGATAAATCTCCTCTTAGAGCAATTGAAGAGGATAGCTGAACCGAGCAAACATCTCTCAACAACACTCTATACGCGTAATTGAGTAAACCTTCTCATAGGAAAGTAATTTTCCACTTTAAATATAATCCTAATTGCCAAACAATGAAAAATCTAAAATCTATTTAAAATCTACTTGAGTTACAGCAAGAAGAAGAGTTGCCAGAGACAGGGTTGACTGGAGCATTGTTCTGAATGACACTGATGATGATGATAACTGAATAATGTAACAAGGAAACTATCCTTATTTCATGTTTCTCTTTATAGATCTATTATATTCTTTATAGGAATGATGTATATATCTAGCAGGACAGGATTATAAGATTGCTGAATTAGCTGTAGTGTAAACGAGAAAACATATTACAACGGAAAACTCTTTTTAGACCAAGACAATGCAACGTATCACATGTATACATATTGTAACGTTAAAAAATTACATAAATTCAACGTAGAATTGCTTCTACACCCACCATATGCTTCGGATCTGACCCCTAGTGACTAGTGTATATTTTTGTAGACTACAAAAGGATATTCCAGGTGAAAAAATTGGTATTGACTAGGAGGTTATTAAGAAAATGCACATATTTTCAGTCCAAAGATAAATTGTTATGCAAAAAAATTAAATGATGACAAGGAGATGGTTTCTGTCGCCCCTCAGGTCTTCCATTCTTTAAAAATGCCGCTTTATGTATAAATTACTGTATGTTTACTATCTTTTACATAGAAAAAAATGCAAAGTGAAATTGCTAAAATAAATAATAAAAATATAGGAAAATTAAGAAAAAAATGACTTTTAGCTATCTCTGACTTACCGCCTACGCAAAAATACAAAATAGAACTTCAGCGTGACCGTATTTTATCCACACCCGTCCTAAAACCGAAACCGATCAAACCAAACTGATCTTTGCGAAAGCCTGAAAAAACAAAAGAACCGAAATTCTCTCTCCTGAAAACTTACGTGATCTCTGCCCGAATTAGACCGCATTCCTTTTAGTTCAACCCCTTTGACTCTTAATTGTCGCCGAACTTTCTTCTGATCGATAAACCCCCGTTTGTTGGACATCTCACGGCTAAATATAGGCGATACAGAACACTACGGGCTCCGCAGAAATAGACCGGTACGTTAGACAACAAAAAGTATTTGACGTTTACTACGTCTACTGGTGTTTACTTTTAAATCTGTCTTAATAATGAATATGAATAATATGTTTGAAAAAATAGTATATAGACCGGGCAGTATCGTCGCCCCCGCTGGCGAAATTATTCCGATTCGATTTTTTTGCACAAACTTACCCAAAAAGAGGTCCTTATAACATATCCACAGGGTGCCGGGCGGTGCCGTGGTCGAAAAATTGTTTAAACAATTTTTTTAAACTTAACGAAAATCATTTTTTCATTTCGAACAATTTTTTTTATATAATTTGGGTCATTCTGAGCAAAAAAGAGCTCTTGTCATTTTTCTCTAAAATTTATTGTTGTCGAGTTATATGCGATTAAAAATTTGAAAAATGCGAAAATGGCCATGTTCATGGCTTAATAGCTCAATTAAAAATTATTATTATAAAATTCAGTAAGTAACCAAATCAAGTTTCAACCCCCTTCTTAAGGTCCTGAAGAGATTTTTGTCATTATTTTATTACAAAGCTGCTAATTTTAATTATTAACCATTAGCGCTATAGTCGAGGATGTATAGCGCTATAGTCGCCCCCGGTTAGTGAAATTATTTCAATTCGATTTTTTTGCACAAATTTACTCAAAAAAAGGTTCTTATAACATATCCACAGGCTGCCGGGCGGTGCCGTGGTCGAAAAATTGTTTAAACAATTTTTTTAAACAAATTCACAAAATAATTTTTTCATTTCAAAAATCACAAGAGACCTTTTTTGCTCAGAATAATCCAAATTATCTAAAAAAAATCGTTCGCAATAAAAAAATTATTTTTGTGAATTTGTTTAAAAAAATTGTTTAAACAATTTTTTGACCACGACACCGCCCGGCACATTATAGATGTGTTATAAGGACCTCTTTTTGAGTAAGTTTGTGCAAAAAAATCTAATCGAAATACTTTCGCTAACGGGGGCGACGATACAGTTGGACTATAGCGCTAATTGTTAATAATTAAAAATAGCAGGTTTGTAATAAAATAATGACAAAAATCTCTTCAGGACCTTGAAGAAGGGGTCTGAAACTTATTTGGTCACTTTTTGAATTTCATAATAATAATTTTAAATCGAGTTATTAAGACTTGAAAATGGCCATTTTCGCATTTTTCAAATTTTTAATCGCATATAACTCGACAACGATCAATTTTAGAGAAAAATGAAAAGAGACCTTTTTTGCTCAGAAATTGATGATGGAAATGAAAAAATTATTTTTGTGAATTTGTTTAAAAAAAATTTTAAACAATTTTTCGACCACGGCACCGCCCGGCACCCTGTGGATATATTATAAGGACCTATTTTTGAGTAAGTTTGTGCAAAAAAATCGAATCGGAATAATTTCGCTAGCGTGGGCGACGATACTGCCCGGTCTAATCAGTTTAATGTGATTTTACAGCACCTTTTTGCCTTCTTATAGTTTTGTAAACTTTTGTAAACAGTTTTGGAAATAGTGGGTATCCCTATCTATTTTACTTCAAGCAGAGTGTACTAAGCTTTTCTGTAGCGCGTTAACAATCCAAAAATAAGAAATTAAAAAAATATATAATAAATTTGCTCTTTTCATTATCTATAATACTCTAAAGGTATTTCCTTGTGTTATCTTATGCAATTTATTATTATTTTATTTGCGAAGCAAGCCACAATTTATGTTTGAAAGTTATTTAAAATAAATTAAAAATCCACAAGGAAAAGTTTTCGTGTAGTTGGCTGTATACCATGTAATACAAAAAACAGTAATATCTTTTATAAAAGCTATATATTTAAAATCCCTAAAAAGGGCTACATCACAATCACATAACTAGTTTTCGACTGGTTTACCAGTCATCATCAGTGCTTAGGTACGTGAAGTTTACATGCTAACCACCAAGATATAATTTAAAAAAAATATGAGAGTCAAAGCCCTGTATAAGTAATCCGTCAAGGAAACATCGGTTGAAAATGCTAACTTAAGCGTGGATGTTTGAAATATTTTTACTAATATGCCCCAGGTAACATCTGAGCTGTGATTTGACTTGTTCACATGGTGGAAGTGTATCAGCAAGTCACTTGCTTTGTATGTGAGGACTGGTAGAACGCACTGGTTAAAAGCTTTCCCTTTTAAATGGATTGGGACACTTGTTTTAAACATTTCTCTCATTCTTTCAAAGGTAGCCCAATCTAAACTTACAATTCTGAGTAGCTCGCATGTTTAGTTGTCTCGCGTTAACCATATTTCGTGACCCAAATATACATAATCTTTCTACAAATTCTATCGGCGATTTCTATTAACTTACTCATCATCTTATTTTCCGATAGTTCATTTTTAAACCGACTCTCTATGTTATTTGCTATATTTTTTGTAGCATAACTCTGACTTCTATCAAGTCTTCTATTATGAGAACAATGTCATTGGCATATTGGAGATGATTTCGTTTATTTCCATCGATGTTGTTCCATGTATTCTATGACTATTAGTTTTACATCGACAAAATATGTAAAATCGCCTTCAGTGTACACCATACACCAAGAAATAATCAAAACAGTAGATTTCACCTGGCGAACTTACTCCGAAGAAGGCGAAGATTGTCGTATTGACCAGAAAGGTAATGACCACTTTTTTCTGGGATTCACAATGTATGATCTACGTCGACTACCTGAAGAGGGGTAACAAAACGGTCACAAGGCTCTACTGTGTCGAGTTATTAGGCCAATTCGACGTCGAATTACAGAAAAGCAGTGATCTTTCACCATGACAACACACCGACTTATGCCTACGACGTGGCCATGGCCAAATTGGGCTATGATCTGCTGCCACATCCACCGTATTCTCCAGTTTTGGCCCTGTGCGACTTCTTTCTGTTTCCAAACTTGAAAAAGTCACTTGCCAGCTAAAAATTTAAGTATAATGAGGAAGTCGTCGCCGTCATGGTGGTTTACTTCGCAGACTCCAAGAAAACGTATTAAAAACAAAGAAAATTGAACAAATAAAGAAGATTTTCATTAATTGAGGGGCTTGGAATTAAAAGGGTTTAAGTGCACTTTTTTCAAGTTCTGATTTAAGTACAGATTCGCATACCTAAATGGTATTATAACTTGGTGGTAAATTAATCTAAGCATATTTCGCCCTACAGGCGCCATCTATCGCCATTACATTTTGTTCAATGAAAACAATTGCAGTTTGTTTTGGTAGTAAACAGGTTTATCCGTGCTCTTAATAGGCTTTTGATTATATTCAAAATAAGATAGCTAAAAGGAACTACAACGTTAACGGGGTTTTATTATTTCATATGGTCAATGGGCATCTATATATGAAAAAACCGCGGAGTGCTACCATTTAAATGGGTGCGTTTTTGAGAAATGGGTGAATTAGTCCCTGGGCACAGGTTACATTAGGGTGAGTTCTATGCACTTTTGGTACAAAGATATCTACATAAAAATTGTTCCTGGTTAAATTTCCTATCTAAATATCACTTTTTTAAGTAAATGATACTTTTTTTTTACAAAAATATATTCAAAAGAAAAAGCACAAATACCCAAAAGAAAGAAATTTTGTTTTTTGTCCCATAACTTTTGTCCACGAGGATATAGGTATAGATATTGCTTTACGGAAAAAAAACCTACATATTTCTTCTTTAAAATGTTGTCTATTAGAGGTAATTAGGAATTACAGTTTTCGAAATATGATTTTTCAAAATTCGCCACTCACAGCAATTTTGGGCAATTTTCCTTGTTATTTCGCAAATATTGTTCTGTAATTTTTTCTACGTAACTTTAGGTATATGGAATGGTACATCTAATTGGAATAAAATCAATTACCTTTAAAATGGTCTACTGCACTACGTTGTACGACTTTTTTTTAAAAGAGATTATGGTTTTTCAAGATTTTATACTTTTCGATTTTTTATAATATATTATAAAAATAAAATAATATTATTATATAATATTATATTTTATAATATATAGTATATATAATATAATATTATATTATATATTATATAATACGTAATATAAATATTATTTTTAAAATTTTTTACGATTATTTTTGACATTTCTCATTATAACTTTTTTTCTTCTACATTTAGGTATATATTATATTATATAATAAAAAAAGCTTATTCTGTTTACTTTAAAATGGTCTATTACAAAAAATTGTAGGATTATTTTTGAATAAGATACTATTTTTCAAAATGTAAGAAGTACTTGCAACGATTTTTGATTTTCGGATTATTTTTTAAATTTCCCATTATAACTTTTTTTCTTGTACATGAATGTACTATATATTGTTCAATAAAAAAGGCTTACTTTCTGTTCTTTAAAATGGTGTATTATCTAGTTTTAAATAATGGAAACCGAGTGATTCTTTGATATTTTTTTACCTGTATTACTTAAAATTATTTCTTTTACAAAAATTATATAAACATTAGGCTTAGAAAACATCACTTAAGTTAAAATTATTTAAACGTTGACATTTAAAATTTTTTCAAAATTAAAGCCCATCTCTTCGTTAGCATTAGCTTCAACATCTTCCTCTGATACCTCAGTTATCTTAGAGTTTTTACAATTAGTACCCATGCACATGCACCCTTTGCAAAATATTGAACAACTAATTCCTATCTTCCTATAACCGCAGTTTTTTTGTACATCCTTTGGTACATTTACATGCTATTTTTTCAAGCAAAGCTATTTTTGTGGTGCAGGAGCTTTGCCAGTAAATATTGGAATTAATCCATATATTGAAGTTTGGCCGGCCGAGTCAAGTGGGTCCAAAGTATTACCTATAAAAAATAAGATTCAATCATAACACACAATCACATAAAAAAGCTATAATGAGAAATTTAAAAAATAATCCTAAAATCAAAAATTCTTGCAAGTACTTATTACATTTTGAAAAAGCATATCTTATTCAAAAATAATCCTAGAATTTTTTGGAACACATCATTTTAAAGTAAACAGAATAAGCTTTCTTTTTTATTATATAACATATACCTAATTATAGAAAAAAAGTTATAATGGGAAATTTATAAAATAATCGTAAAAAATATAAAAACTCGTTAAAAGTATCAAATCTTGAAAAAGATATCTTCTTTAAAAGAAGTCCTACAACATTATACAGTAGAACATTTGAAAGATAATTGATTTCTATTCCTCTTTCATGTACCATTGCATATGCCTAAAGTTACGTAGAAAAAATTACAGAGCAATATTTGCGAAATAACAAGGAAAATTGCCCAAAATTGCTGTGAGTGGCGAACTTTGAAAAATTATATTTCGAAAACTACAAATCTTAATGACCTCTACCAAACATCATTTTAAAAAGAAAATATGTAAGTTTTTTTTTCTGTGAAGAAATGTCTATACCTATATCCCCGTGGACAAAAGTTATGGGACAAAAAACAAAATTTCTTTCTTTTGGGTTCCTTTGTACTTTTTCTTTTGAATATATTTTTGTAAAAAAAGTAACTTTGACATTAAAAAGTTATATTTAGATAGGAAATTTAACCAGGAACAATTTTTACGTAGACGTGTTTGTACCAAAAGTGCATAGAATTCACCCTAATGTAACCTGTGCCCAGGGACTAATTCACCCATTTCTCAAAAACGCAGCCCTTTAAATGGTAGCACTCCCCGGTTTTTTCATATATAGAGATTCATTGACCATATGAAATAATAAAACCTCGTTAACGTTGTAGTTCCTTTCTATAGTACATAATCAATAGCCTATAAACCGTTTTACCACAAAACTATTTTTAGTATTTTGTAATGTGTAAACACATGTTAATACAGTATTAATTTCAAGTAAATAAATATTAGATTTGTGACCAATTTTGAAGACTTATTAAGTATTTTGCAACGTGCACGTTGTAGTTACACTGTGGATAACAGCTGGAACAAAAATGATTAGTAATATGTAGTTAACATCTGCACTTGAACCGTTTTACCAGTAACATTTATCAACGCCATGTACCGATTCAAGTACTTTTTTTATTAATTGAAAAAAGAAAGGATATAATAAGGGTAATAATATACCCTTATATTTTTATCACTTTATTGTACATTGTACACTAGACAGATTTTAGTTTAATGACTCCTAGAATTTATAAAACTCAAAACAACTTTGAAGCTGATTATCTCATAACTACCAAAACTGCACTTAAACCCTTTTACGTCTGGCCCCCTCAATTGTATTGTCATGTAAGCTTCTTTTCAGTGTATCAACTTGCCTTGAAACTACCGTTTAAATATGCCATGTATCATAATTAGCTTTTTTTAGAATTTTGATAATCAGGAATGAACCTCCTGCAATTTTATTTTCTAATATTTCACCCATTTTTACACTTAAGTACCTAAAATTGATCTTATCGTCCATTAATCATTTTATTTCTTATAGCAAACTGGGCTATAGCCTGGGCTTAATTTTTGCCTCGAAGAAAGTCCAAGGTCGCAACCCTCGAAGTTGCATGTTTGCAATGGCCTCACTCTATGTTATGTTGTGTTCTATTGTGTTAAAATAACATTTTGATGAATCGATGACATGTTTGTACACTGGAAAGTTCCGCTAAAAAAAGTTAATGCTGCTGAAATATATTTAGTCGGTTTAAAATTTACCCACAAAAACTGTTATACTTATCTATAAAGTTTTGTTATACTATATTACTATAAAGTCAGCAGTTTTTAAAAATTATTTTGTTTTAACCATTAAAATTATTATTTAAAAAATGCCATTATATTAGCTATTCATATATTTAGTCTTTTAGCAGATTTATTAATAAATTTGGAAGGTGATGATATATAGTTTTTCAGTCAGTGGCGGATCTAGAAATTTTCTTTGGGATGGGGAGAAGGGAGGAACTTTCAATGAAACACCAACCAAAAGACATAAAAAAGATAAACCCAAATTACATAAAAGACAGTTGCAATAAGTTCTACGTTTGGTTCTGAGACATCCTAGGAGTTTAATTTGTATTTTTTAATGTTCCTGTCGGAGTAAGGGAGCGTTCAAGTATTACGTAACGCGATTTTTGAAGATTTTTAAGCCACCCCCCCCCTACGTAACGTACTCTTATGAGAGGTTAACTATTGCGTAATGCAATTTTTGAAGATTTTTGACCCACCCACAGCCTGCGTTACGTAATACTTGAACGGTCTCTAACATTACAATAATGTTCACTGATAGAACAATCTTCTTCTTAAGCAGGAAACCCATTACAGCCCAGCACGGCACAGGATAGGCCCGCGCGTCCAAAAACCCATTTGTAACGGCCGGCACGGCATCGGAAAAATGATCATTTGCCATGGAGAGCTCGTCGGAAGAAAAGGTTATACTAATAGTAAGTGCAATTTGTGCTGAGATTGAAACAGACGAAAATGCAAAATTACGATGCATACATCGGCTTTGGTTGCACGAAATATTAAAAAAAAAGAAGAAAATATGGCGGATTTATCATCTTTTCCCGCATTTGTTAAAAGATAATGCTAAATTTTTTCGAATGTCTCAAACCAAATTTTATTTTTCCATATTTTATATTAAACAACGCGCTTTCAATTAAAAATCAGCATATAGTCCAGAAAGCCACTGCGCATGCGCTAGGAAAATATTCTGATTCGGATTTTTTGCACAATCTTACTCAAAAAGGACTCTTTTTAACAAATTTGCATGTTGCCAGGACCAAAAGGTGGTCAAAAATTTTTTAAACGTTTTTTTTTTGTTTTTTTCCTAAAATTAGTTTTTTTGCATGGAACAAATTTTTTTTAGGTTTTTTGGATCATTCCAAACAGAAAAGATCTTTAGTGACATTTCTTTAAAGTTGATAGTTTTTGACATATAAGCGATTAAAAATTGAAAAATTGCGAAATTGGCCATTTTTAATCCTCAAAAACTATGTGAAAAACTGAAAATTTGAATGTTGCCAAGGTAGATAGATATCCTTTAAGCATCGATTGATGAAATCCCCAAGAGTTTTTTGCAATATAATATTCAAAACTTCTTTGTTTTAATTTCTAATCACGCGTGCGCGACACTATTTTCCACCGTTGCATGTGTTTTTATCTTTTTTTTTAGTTTCCTACAAGCTTCCCACCTTTAGACGTATCAGAGCAGTATGACAACTGTCACTGTGACAGTAGAATTTTATAAAATACTCCTGTCACAGACGTCTAAAGCTGGGAAACTATGTAATGTAATGTTGATTTATACGTTTTAACGATCATTTCCATCTCTACTAGTTTCATCTCTGTTTCTCCATCTTCTGAGCTATTTTGCCGGTTATTAGCGCGCTCATCACTGTATAGACCAATAATTACAGACGACTGCGAATCATGGATATTAACACGAAAACTAAAGAGTAACATACAAGCCCTAGAGATGAAATATTCAAGAGAAATTAGAGGAGTGTCAATGAGAGGCATAATAAGAAACACAGATAATACGAACAGACCTTAAGACGAAATCAGTACGTGAGTATATTGACGAAAAACAACTAAGTTGGTGGGGATACATGAAAAGGATGAAAGAAAACATACCGGTAAAGAATTTATGGGAGGCCAGGATACAACAGAAAATAAATAGAGGAAGACCTAGAGAAGATTGGGATACAGCAGTCGAGAAAATCATTCAAAGGAAGGGAAACAGTAGCAGAAGCAATCAGATTAGCATATATGTAACAAGAAACAATGGTCAACATTTGTACACACGTGAGAAGACGTGTCATTTCCGACACTGAATAGTTTCAGAACCATATTAGAATACTTTATTTAACTAATTTATTCATACTTTTAGACGATTGCCTACCAAAATAACTTTTGAAACTTAAATAACCGTGACATTAAAGTTAAATTTTTAATTTAAAACTCCGCGTTGTAACTGACAACAACTTAAAAATGTTATTTCATCTTTAGCGAGGAGAATTTCACAAAAACCGGTACAATTAAAAAATAAATTAATAAGTGACACTTCCCCATATTCTTTTGTACCCGTTTTGGTAGAGCAAATAAATACCAAATAAATTACAAGGAAAACCAAATTAACTGTAATTAAATGCATATATAGACCAATAATTACATACGACTGCGAATCATGGATATTAACACGAAAACTAAAGTGTAAGATGCAAGCCCTAGAGATGAAATATTCAAGAGAAATTAGAGGAGTGTCAATGAGAGGCATAATAAGAAACACAGATAATACGAACAGACCTTAAGACGAAATCAGTACGTGAGTATATTGAAGGAAAACAACTAAGTTGGTGTGGACACATGAAAAGAATGGCAGAAAACCTACCGGTAAAGAATATATGGGAAACCAGGATACAAAAGAAAATAAATAGAGGAAAAGCTAGAGAAGATTGGGATACAGCAGTCGCGAAAATCCTTCAAAGGAAGGGAAACAGTAGCAGAAGCAATCAGATTAGCATATATGTAACAAGAAACAATGGTCAACATTTGTACACACGTGAGAAGACGTGTCATTTCCGACACTAAGTAGTTTCAGAACCATATTAGAATACTTTATTTAACTAATTTATTCATACTTTTAGACGATTGCCTACCAAAATAACTTTTGAAACTTAAATAACCGTGACATTAAAGTTGAATTTTTAATTTAAAACTCCGCGTTGTAACTGACAACAACTTAAAAATGTTATTTCATCTTTAGCGAGGAGAATTTCACAAAAACCGGTACAATTAAAAAATAAATTAATAAGTGACAATTCCCCATATTCTTTTGTACCCGTTCTGGCGCGGAAAACTTCTTAGGAAACCAAACTAATTAAAAAGTTTCGCGAGAGTCTCAGAAACGTTCCTTTCGACTTGTTCGCTTCTAGAATGGCTGTGAAAAGAAAGTTGAAATACATTTACATCTCGAAGTCCGAATATTTATGCTCTGCAGAAAAAAATTTATTTGAAGTTTAACGAGCTCTGTCTCTAGTCCCAAAGATGTTGCTAGGTATTCGCTATGTGTAATAGGGGGGGCCGAAAAATTTTTTTCTGTAAAATAACAACACCTGAAGTCAAAAAAGTTGCGTTGTACTAAAACACAAATTTTAAGCCCAAAATGAGTAGCTAAAAATATTTTTTTCCACTGCCACAAAGGCTCTATATTATTTTAATATAAAATGTCATTGTGGCAGTGGAAAAAATAAAAAAAATAAACTTTTTCAAACACAGATCTTCATATCTTTTTATTATCTAATTCTTGAAACATCAGGGTTATTTATTTTGTACCCCAAAAAAAGTTTAAATAAAATCTGTATTTTTGTGGCTGGTTCATGTGTATACGTTATATACTAACGTATACTTTATTTGGCTATGTCGCCACTAAATAATAAATAGACAAAAATTAATTTAGAAATCTACTTAAAAAAATGTGATGATATACTCAAATAAAATATACGATAGTGTAAAAAAGTTAACATTACCAATCGTTATTTCACTTCTAAAATAACGTAACCTTGGACGTCAACGCTTCTGTACTGAACGGTACTGTCATAAATTTAATATAGGCGTAAAGGAGGCATTATATTGTTACCTACTGGAGAATAAAATCGAAAGGTCCCTGCAGTCGTTTGTCTGTCAACAAGTTGCCTATAATACATCTATTTGAACAACTGGATAGCAGTACCAGTGGACCACTTGCATTTTCGGGCCTCTTGGAGAACGACTGTCTGTTTGCGAAACTCTATCTTAGCTTCATTTTCAAAAGTATAATCATCAGCTGACGATTTCCGTAGTGACGATCTTAGTACAGATCAAGAATTTCTGTACGATATTTGACAAAACAGAAAGTGGTGTTTGTTCAGAACAACTTTCTCAGAGACAGCCTGGGAAAATGGTTCATTCTTGCTAGCTTACCACTGCTTCCCGCATCTTTCGGTTATATGTAGCAATCGGAAACCCTTCGGAAAATTTACAAATACTAAGCCATTTTAGAATAAAAGTGTATGCGCCCATGTGGTTTTGCATAAAGACTCAACCATCATGACTTTATGGTGCAAGACATCTATTGAAGACAATATGACTCTGCGAGCAGACCTCTTCTTAATACCAGAATTAAAAGATATAGTAGGGATGGGAAAAACCTACCGGTTTAAACCTTAAACCGGTTTTTTTACTTCGCAATAACCGGTTTTACCAGTTGTTTTTTTGTCCCAGTTATAACCGGTTTTTTCTTTTTAAAGTAAAAACCGGTTATTAGGTTTTTACGGTGATTAGGATTAGGTTAGGTATTATTTTAGATCCCAATCATAAATATTATTCCCAAGTAATTATTCCAAAAAAACCATAATTTAAATTTTATTTTATAAAATACAGAAGCAAACTGAAAGTGCAATCTCACATCAGCCAGAAACAATTATTAAGTTTTATTATAATATTTCCTTGAAAAGGTATTTGTAATCATAATATTTACATAAGAAGTGATCTGGTTGAATTAGACGCAAACATCATCTATTTTTCACACTTAACTCTTGACATTGAAAGTGGAAGAATGACTTTTTCTGATTACCAAAAATAATGCTCTGACTATGAATATCGAATTACTGATTACGAATATGAATCTCTAAGAATTTCGCTACGTTTTCAAAACGATATACTCATACAGGAAGTATTAAATGAGTTAAAATTCTACATGTTCTTTCGACTTTCGATAGTACTAATTATGATCATATTGATATCGAGTCTAATAGAGTATTGCAAACTAAAGTGTATTGTAAATGTAACTTTGTAACCTATTGGATTAAAAAAATCGAAAACCGGTTTTTCCAAAGTCCGGTTTTTTTGGCCGGTTATAACCGCCAGGTTAAACCGTAAGCAAAAAAACCGGTATAACCGAAAACCGGTGTTTTGTCAAAAACCGCCATCCCTAAAAAAATATTTAAGGAAAGGGATACTTTGACAGTCCAGAGAATATTATTTTGATTATGCTATTATTTGGTGAACGTAAAAACATAAGACAACTGGGATTTTAAACAGTTTTTAAGAGGAAATAATTAAATTACAAAGATAAGCGATATTTCATAGTAGCAGAATTATTTTTTTATGCGCTAAGGAATACTTTGAGATTATCGAATGTCAGAAAGTTTTATGAACAGAGCCTCGTGTAGCTATGAAGCTATCAAAAGACCAACTAAGGGAAGTTGCTGAAAATCCCGACACCAGTCTTTTGGCATATGTAACAGCATACTATTGTCACACACAAGCGGTTAAGAGGGCGTATTTTCGTTTACTTTTTGTGTTCAAACCAAAGTCAGCTTTAGCTCAATTTATTTTTTTTTGTATGCAAAAAAATCTACCATACAAAAAATATAGTTTTTTTTTGAAAAATCCTTAGTTTTATATAGCTTTGTGGTAGTGGAAAAAATTATTTGTCGGATAAAGAACATACTACGATGGCAGTTATCTTATCAAACACGTATTTTGGCTCAGGCGACCATAATAATTAAAAAAAAAACGAATTTGACATTTATTAGATGATTAGATTTTTTTCGAAAAAATCTCATTCTTATACAGCTCTGTGGCAGTGGAAAAAAATAAAATTAATTATAAAACAAAACACTGTGAAGTAAGTTACCTTATCATACATCTTTTCTGGGGTCAGGAAACTTAATTAAAAAAACAAAATAAAAACACATTACTCAACGGCCCACCCTAATGTGTAAGTACTTGGAGGGGATACGAGAAACGATCGTGCGCGAATAGCGGAGAAGTTTTATTACTTTTTTTAGCATATTACTTATGGCAGGAAAGCCCAAGCGTGGATTTTTGCAGTTACTCGAGCGCGTCAAATTAATAATGGGGAGAAACCTTGTACCCAGAAAATGTACCTTTACCATATATGGGCTCTTAATGCAGGAGAGTTCCTTAAGGGGGGCCGAAAAAACAAATCTATCCTTAGAAAATCTCGAAATTGTCAGATTAAGATAAGGTAAGTTAAGTACATGCAAAACAGTGTATATTTCAAAAATTGACGATTTGAGAGGGGCGTAAGGAAATGGGTGTCCCAAAGTTTCACAAGAAAAAAACGAATATTCCGCGAAATGAATGACAGATCGGAAAATTAAAAAATACGTGTTCAATATTTTTCAAAAATCTATCTAATCACGGAGAGTGGTTTATTTTTTTTTTTTTTTTTATAATTTCTTAAAGATTCTAAAATAAAAATTTAATATGACATCTTCAATCTTCAACTTTCAAATATCTGTGGCAAAAAGTTTATCTAATGCCATCCCCTCTTTGTGAACACACACACACACACGGAGAGTGGTGGGGGGTAAATTTAAAATTTTAAATACGAATCCCGCGATATTTCGTGAAATAAACATCAGATTGAAAAACTGAAAATACACTTATTCAGTATTTTGAAAAATCTATCGAATGGCACCAAACACGACCACCCACGGAGGTGGGGTGGGGGTACTTTAAAATCTTAAATGGGAGCCTTCACTTTTGATTGCGGATTTGGATTCCTTACGTAAAAATAAGTAACTTTTATTCTAGATATTTTTTCGAATTATGGATAGATGGCGCTATAACCTAAAAAATTGATTGTTGGAAATGGAAAAATTAAACTAAAAATGGAAAGTCCCCATTAAAATGGAATACTTTACTTAACTTTTTTTGGTTTTAGGACCTAGTCTTCACAACCCAATAGGTCCCCATAACGCTCGACTGATTGCACATTTAGCATACTTTGCTCCCCTACCATTAAGGGCATAGGTACATAGTTTCTGCTCCAATGCTATTCAAGTGGGATTAATTTTTTTCGAATCCTGAGAAAATTAATAAATATTTTTGAAAAATTTAAACGCAGAATGAAAAATTACGTTATTAGCGAGAGCCGAAAGTCCCTAAGAATTAGTGTTGCTCAAAATCGGTCTTGGTCTTGAAGTATTGGTCTTGTTCTTGCGTTTTCGCAAGACCAAGACCAAGACCAAGACCGCCTAATTTTAGCAAGACCAAGACCAAGACTTATTGTGCAAGACTTAAGCAAGAACAAGACTTAGCCTGCGAGACTCTTGCGTCTTGCAGTTAGAACTGAGGGTGGTTTTAGGGAGTATGTATATTAGTTTGGCTATGTTCTTACATACCTACTTTATGAGAAACAAAAAAAAATTTGTAACAAAAATTTTGAAAATTGGACCTATGTTCACTACGAACAATACCATAAACATACATAGCGAGTCAAAATATCCATTTAAAGAACACTTGACACATTTGACACGTACTCAGGTCATTATTACAATTTAAAAATAAAATATTTTGTACTTTCCTTCCCATCAGACGACTTCTCTGAAATTAGTTGTCCGGGTTATAGGTCTAGACCACGCGTATGAAAAAAAAAAATTGATTGATAGCAAGCTGAAAATTTGTTAATAGCTTAAGGGTGTCTAGTCAGACAAACTTTAATATATGGGAACACTGGAACAGGGGAAGTTTTAATTGTGGAACAGTTTAAAAATTTGGAACGGTCAGACCATGAAAACGTCACATGTATTTTTTCCGACAGAACTTCCAATTGATTTGTTACCCTTTCATTAAACTCTCATGAAAAAATCAGGCTGCTATTTATCACCAAATGGGCATTATAATGAGTGGAACATGTAGAACATGTCAAATGACAGAAATTATGACAGGTGATAAATAGCAGACTAATTTTTGCATGAGAGTTTAATGAAAGGGTAACAAATCAATTGGAAGTTCTGTCGGACAAAATACATGTGACGTTTTCGTGGTCTGACTGTTCCAAACTTTTAACCTGTTACACAATTAAAACTTCCCCTGTTCCAGTGTTCCCATATATCAAAGTTTGTCCGACTAGACACCCTTAAGCTCTTAACAAATTTTCAGCTTGCTACTATGTCGCCTTCTAATCATAACATAACATTCTTGCTTTGTGACGCCGTCGCAAATTCCGAATTTAAACACCACAAATTTAATCTTATCGGTATATAGAATAGTAAGACTATTATGTATTGTTTTTGCTGAATGTGCTATGACCTATGCTATGAGATGACTGGGTTAACAGAAAATTTGCCGAAACAGCGCGGCTATTATTTAAAAGTATGATAAGGAGACAAATGAACAGTGTAAATAAAATACCAAATTTAACGATATACACTTCTCCAAAAAATTTACTCACCACCTTAAAAACAGGTCATTGTTAATGTCTTGAATTTCCTAAGCCTGTTGTTCGATTTAAGTGATTTTTTAATATGTTGTTTTATTTTTATAAATATCGCTGTAATATTATTGTTGCTATACAGGTCAATTATTATTGTCACTGTGTACCAATAAAAGTATGTTTTTCCACAGAGCTAGCATCACTCTGTGGAATAATCTAGCATTTATGAAATACTGAAATTACAACGATAACCTCATATTTTCGCTTATATTAGACATTACATTCGCTTATATTGGATAATAAAATACACTACTACTACTATTACTATCGGCTTACAGCGTTCTTCGACGCCTTCCGACTCCTAACCGCCATTCTTCTCTGTTTAACCATAGACCTGGAGGGATTTCTCTCTCCTCTAGTTCTTTTTCAATTCCCTCCCTCCAGCTTCTTCTCGGCCTTTCTCTTTTTCTTCTCCCTTGTGGTGTCCATGCCAAAATCTGCTTAGGGATCTTGTCATCTGGCATTCTCTGTACATGGCCGTACCATACTAGTTGCTTTGTTTTTATGTCATCAATTATTGTATGTGTGACTCCCCTCATTTCTCGTATTCTCTCATTTGGTATCCGATCTCTTCTTGATTTGCCTGCTGCTCTTCTCCAGAAGTCCATTTCTGTTAATAGTAGCATTTTCTCCGTTCTTTGTTTCAGTGGCCAAACTTCACTGCCATATGTGATTATACTTTTAAGTATGCTATTGTATATGAGCTGTTTGTTCGCTTTAGATATTGTCTGGTCCCACAGAATGCCATTTATCATGAATATGGCTTTTATACCCTGTATTAATATAATAAAATATATAAGTTTCTAATAAACTTTAGTTAGTTAGAACATAGGCACGGATCACTTAGATCATGGGTTCAAACTCCACCCGGTATCAGTTGTCTAGATCAGTAATTCTCAGTCTTTTTGAGTCATGAACCACAAAATACTTTTTATTATTTTTGTTACCAACTAACTGAAATAGGTATCTAGCTAGGTAATCTAATTAAGTATAATAATAATTGTGGTGCTGATTTTAGCTATGTTTGAGTTTTGTGTACCACAGCAAATAATGATATGTACCACCAGTGGTACATGCACCCCAAATTGAGAACCGCTGGTCTAGATATTTATTAATTTGGCTGGTCTTTACTATGGCTATGATATTCTAGCTTAAAATGTACATCTCTGTCACGTTGTTCAAAGATATGCAATAGGCTAATATGCAACTGCGAGACTTGCAAGACTCTTGCTGCAAGACCAAGACCAAGACCAAGACCGGGAGCGCAATACCAAGACCAAGACCAGGTGTACTGGCGCAAGACCAAGACCAAGACTGTCTAAGTCTCGTCTTGGTCTTGCATTTGGGCAACACTACTAAGAATTTCTATATATAATGTTTAATTTTAATAAGTTACAGGGGTAAAAAACTAAGAGGAAATTTAGTGTGATTTTTAATTTAAAATATCTCATTCAAAATAAAAAATTTATTTTTTCTAAGGGACTTTCGGCCCTCGGTAATAATTTAGTATTTTTCCGATAAGCAACCCTTTATCGAGATGCGTCTTCTTTTTCAAAATATACCTAAAAATGTAAATTATAAATAAATTTTCAGATTATTAAGAGATCTCTACAATCATACTTATCCATATACAAATATGTGGTGGATTCGACAAATATTCAAAATATCTCGATAAACACTGGCTTATCGGAAAAGTAGTAGGTGGCAAAAAAGATTTAAAAACATTTTTTTTAACTAATGGTACCACAAAAATAATTTAATTGAAACGTACACAAAATTTTGGGGGGTTTAAGGGAACAAAACCCCCTAAAATTTTTATGGGCTGCACAAATAACACTATAATTTTTTTAAGATCTTCCTACCATAAGAATGCCACAGGTGCATTTTCAATAAAAAATCTATAATAATCTTCGATATGTTGGAAAAAAGCGATTTTCATTTTGTAACTTCAAAGGGCTGTAACTTTTTTTATGTACACATTATTTGTGCTAAGGTAAGTTAAGTTCAATTCAATTTTAGGTCTCAGAATATGTGATTTAATTTATGACCTGCATTTTTGTTACACCCTGTAATTGGCCAATATAATTTATTAAAAGTGCTAAAAATGTTGCTGAGCTATGAAACCAGGTCTTGCTCTTCCGAACTTGCACGGTCCCAATAGTCGATTCACTGCGCGTGGTGTTTTGACAGTACGATTGTTGGAACCATAAAACATAAAGATTCGTACCACTAATTACCATTAGCTCAATGAACTTACGGTTGCACACTTTTTTAAGTTAGGATAACGGTAATGAAGGATAACTATAGTAGGGGAGCCATGGATGCTAAAGTTGCAGTTACTAAGGCGTCATGTGGACCTATTGGGTTGTGAAGATTTGGTATTAATGAGGATATTTTTAGGATTTAGTGGGAATTTTCCATTTTTTAATTTAATTTCGAAAAAATGTGTCTCGAATAAAAGTTACATATTTTTACGCAAGGAATCCAAATCTACAATAAAAATGGGACTCCTATTTAAGATTTTTAAAGTAACCTCACCCCACCTCCGTGAGGGGTCGTGTTTGGTGCCATTCGATAGATTTTTCAAAAATATTGTATAAGTGTATTTTTCAGTTTTTCGATCTGATGTTCATTTCGCGAAATATCGCGGGGTTCCTATTTAAAATTTTTAATTTACCCCCACCCCTCTCCGGGGAGGAAGGGGTCGTGGTTGGTATCATTCGATATATTTTTGAAAAACATTAAACACGTATTTTTTATTATTTCGATCTGACGTTCGTTTCGTGAAATATTCGCTATTTTTGTGAAATTTTGTGACTCGCTCATTTCCCTACGCCCCGCTAAAATCGTTAGATTTTTTAAATACATACTGTTCTGCATGTACTTACCTCATCTTAATCTGACGATTTCGAGTTTTTCTAAAGATTTTTTTTTCGGACTTCCTTTCACAAACTCCCCTGTAAGGGTACATTTACAGGGTACAAGATTTCTCACCATGTGATTTTCTGACGCGCTCGAGTAACTGCAAAAATCCTCGCTTGGACACCCCTACCATTAGATATATTAGATAGAGTTTGGATGATTGGGGTACGGGAAAACGATAGAATACAAAAAAATGGTTCAAGATATAAAATAAGACACAATACAGAAATGAAAACTCATAGAGAGTGTAAAATAGAGAAAATTACAGAATAAAATAATTATTGTATTTTGAAAACATTTGTTGATCTAAATCGAAACCTCGTATAGTGTTGTTCTAATTTTCTAATTGTGTGTTATTTTCACTTGTCTAAGAAGTAATAAAACACTAAGTATTCACAGGAACATAGTTTCAACATCATTTTAATCAGGATTTAAAAGACTATATACATACAGCAAAAAAATTTGCATAAAATAGTTGGTACCTCGTTAAAATTCGTCAAAATTCCGGCTTAAAGCTTATACAAGCACTTTTCGGTTTATTTTAACTCGAAAGTTAAATATTAATTTATTTCAACTACACTCAAACCATCACAGGATCATAGGCTTCAGCGATTTAAAACACGTTTCACTTGCATTTAAAATTTAGCTTCGAGGCCTTTTTACATCCATTGCTCGGAACATATTACAAATTAATTAAAAATCTAGTGTTTCAATATGTACCTGTCTGTTGGTAAGTGATGAAAATACTGAACATGAATTATTGGTTTAAGCGTAATCGATATTGTTCCAAAGGTATTTACTTTAGGCATCTTAATTTTGTTTTCATCCGTTTTGAAAAATAGGAAAACTTTGAATGATTCATATCTCTCTGTCTCAGGGACCTTTGTTAACACAACTCCTCCGTCAATAGACCAGATAGAATGACAAAATGAGGTATCGAATGAAAGCTTATAACCCAAGGATGGTATTATAATTGAGAAATTTTACCTAGGATTTCTGGTTTAGAGTTGCAACTGAAAGTATTGCTTTAAAGTCACCGAAATAGTCCAAGCGATATATTATTTGACGAGCCTTAGCAATACGAGAACAAATATATATTTCCGGTTTCATGCCTGCTTGTTCGTCCGTCTGTCTGTCCGCAAATATAACTCCTCCGTTATTAAAACAGATATAATGACAAATAAGCTGTCGAGACAAATGAAGTGTCGAATGAGAGCTTATAGGTATTAGAGGTGAGAAATTTGCCCTCGAACTTCCGGTTTAAGTGTTGCAATCGGAAGTATTCTTTTAAAATCTCCGAAATAGTAAAGGCGATATATTATTCGAAGCGACTTAGCAAGACGAGAGTAAAAGAGGAGCTCGATTATTTAGTTCCAGTTTTAATGTCATTTCCGGTTAAAAAGTTTGGTAAAAATGACCGGAAGTTTGGTAAAAATGACATAAAATTAGTGAAATCGGACATCAATTGAAGCAAAGTTACACGAAGAGTTCAAATATCGACTTCCAGTTCCACTTCCGGTCACGTTAGGTGAAACTCTAGGACTTACGAAGTTCAGCTGCTTGTTTAATTAGGAAAATATTGTCAGATATAGAAACGAACCAGGTTATCGAATAGCACGTCGATGGCCCGCCAGAAAACAAAAAGACCAACGTAGTAGTGTAAAATATAAATGGATATGCTACTTAGACGCGAACACGTTGGTGTATCAAATCGAACTATATATGTAGCAGTAGGGCAAGAGATGGGAGCTTTCGGCTCCGTGTTACTCACTTTATTGATCTCTACCGGAAGAGGGTGTGCGTTTAAAAAACCGGAATACAGATAGAGAATTATTAACAAACATTTTCGAGTCCTATATATAAATAAAATATCTAAGGAATCGTCAAATAAAGGTTGTGGTTTTCTTGGAAAATCTATAGGTAAATGGGTGCAATAGTCTCAACCGAAGAAGATGAATTAGACGTGGCAAAGCTTATGAGCACCATTAAAATAAGAAAAACATCCTATCTGGGTCACATATATACTTCCAAACGATAAATACTCTCTGCTACACATTATCATGCAAGACTTGAGAAGAAAGAAGAAATCTGTGCTGAGGAATATCAGATATTGAACAAAACTCAATGTTGCCTCTAACCTTCGTTAGAAGACGGAACAAAAAGAAGAAGAAATGTGTGCTTATATTCTAGTTTATAGAAATGGTATATAAATAAGCAGTCGATACTTTAAAGAACATAGAAAGATTCTAAACCCCTCTTTCTCATTCCACTCTATTTTCTTTTTCCCGACTCTCTTACCCGTACTCTATATAACTCTATCACTCCCTTTCCCTCTCTCCCTCACTCTAGCTCATAATAGCACGTCTTGTCGAGTAAAGAGTGCCGTAAAATGGGATGAATAGGAACAGTGGGGTGAATAGGAACAAAACTTCACTAACCAATAACAATAATCTTTCTAAACATATATGTTAAATTCGTTGGGCTATTTAATTTTTTTCAAGTTGGCTAACGTGATATGGCTTTAGGAAATTTAGGTTTGTATTGTTGGCGTCACTGGTTCCTATGTTCTCAGCGTGGAAACAAAGTCGTTAATTTTAAGGAAATTTCTCATCCTATAAAACTTTCTCAGTAAGTACAAAATCTGTCAAAATAGATTGAAGAGTACTCTTTTTTTGTTTATTCTAACCTTTACAACAATATAACATTATTGTATTTTGATTTATCTGCTAACTTTTTTTGTTAGCAATAAGTATTACTGTTCACGTCATGAATTTGAGATATGTGGGGTGAATAGGAACATAATATTTACCGTGTTTCCATTCACCTCACACATTAGAAGTTATTTTTTTTTATCTAATATCTCCATAGAGTAGGACCAAATGAAACATTATCTGATCTAAAGACAAATTATACATATTATATTGATCCACACAAAGAGAATAGAAAGAACAATACCTTGCAAAATGTGTTTCTAGCGGCTATCCTCTCCAATCCAAAACAAGCTTCAAACAGGGTTCTCAACCACGCGTGGTATTAATGAACACAATTTTTACAATTATTATGGACACTAATTATCAGCTTCCGGCTCGAAGAACCAAATGTGGATTCCGCAAATTTGAAATAAATATTGATACGGTTTTCTGCAATCATCAGAACTGCTGTCCAAAAACTTTAAATGTATGTCAAGACGCAACAAGGCCCATGAAGATTATGTGGCGCAAAATAGTTGAGGAATGGAAAACACGACCGGGCAGGAATGAATCCACAATAGCTAAAAACAAGTTTCTTAGACTATTAAAGAAACTGGTTAATAGTCTTTCAGAGAAAAATGCCAAATCAGAGTTTAAAAAATATTTTTTTTTCAACAATATATTTTTCCAACAATACAAACTTTATATTTGTATGCTACACCCCGCTTGGTGGGGTGTAGTATTAACTTTAAAAAATTTTAACATCTAAATATCAAAAGAGGAAGGTAAGACCCAAATAACATTGCATAAGTTTTATGTTTGCAACATGTGTTAGTGCCATTGTTTTCAGTTGAAAGTTGAAAACCGTTCTTATTCACCCCATTTTACGGTGCTTCTTCGTTTCTAGGCCCTAAGTGTGAGGTGTCTAAGTGTCCAAGTAGCACATCTCTTTTCCTTTATTTCTTTGAGCAACTCCTGAATAGCCGTGGTATATCACGAAACAGGATTTGCGCCCTTATGGAATCTAGTCATACATTGTTTGATATCCAGACTAAGAAATCTTGGTATAATACTAGGCTCGAGGCTTATTTGAAATAAGAAGATAGAAGGAGTAATCACGAGAATGATTATTAACTTAATGGTAGCCCACCGCACCTATGGAAACACTGGCATCGGGGAATACAAGACATTGACAGACCTAATAAATTTTCCAAAAGACGATCAGCTACAAAATAATTTGGTTCAGACCAGCTTTATAATTACCAAAAAGCACCATCAGCATATTTTAATTGAGTCGTGTACTATTTTATCGCATGCATAAAACTTACCAAACTTTTGTAGGTTTATAAGTTTATTGATGGTACTTACCTAAAAAAAATAGAAAATTATTGGAATATGAACATCTACAAAAAGTTTACTATTTGTACAATATTATGTTTCCTTAGTAGAAACATGAAAATACTGTTTTATTCCTTAATAACTATCTACTTCTATTTAGCCATATTATTTTTAACACCGATAAATTTTTGTGGAGAAAAACTGAATTACCTCAGTTTAAATAGTATTGATTAGGTTGTTTAAACTATTTGAGCAATTTTCTCCCCCTTGATATATTTTCAAAACTTCCTTTATTGCTCTTGTGCACTAGTATGTTTCTAAAAGCTCTTTTATACCTATTACTAGGCATGATTCCAAAAACTCAAAAATTCCGAATATTTTATTCCTTAATCCATTTCTAGTACAATTGAGCTTTATAAAATGGATTTATTTTCAGTTTAAGAGAAAAGTGTCTCCCAAATTAAAATGCATCTTTTGGAAGACGCCCAAGTTTGGAAGATGCATTTAAATTTGGGAGACACCCTCTGCTTTGGCGACAAACAACTAAAAGTGCCAAAATAAATTTTGTATACCTCGAAACCTTAACAATGTATACAACAAATTATAACCATAAATGCTTTTTCAAGTATTTAGAATTTTTTTTCAATTTAGAAAGTAAAAGTCTCCTTAAATGCATTTAGGGAATGTTTTTATCATGTAAATGCAGCCGTATATCATTGACCTTTTCAATATCAAGACCGCCGGATGTTGGTCTTCAAATTAGTTAATTATTTCAGTCATTTGCGCGAAATCGTCCGAATGAATCCAAATTGTTAGTTAAATATATTAAAGAGATTACGCCAATTAAGCTATTAGGTAAAATGGAGCTGCTGATGTTTTTCACACTGCCCAGGAAGCTTCTATCAAAATCGTGATAATTATTCACCAAGAATGTGCTAAACATGCCAGCGATAAAGCGCTTGTTTTGAAGGATAATTTTTTTTATATCTAGTTAACAGGATGTACCGAAATTTGATATTTTTTTTTAATAAACATACCATTTAATTTGTAATCTATAAATTTTACATTGTAGACCTTGGGCCCACATTTAAAAAAAATATAAGATTACCTCCCTCATGAGATTTTGTTTCTTCAGTTATTCATGTCGAGTCGGACAACTTTTTTATTTGGGAAAATTTTCGGGAGGAAAATTTTTTCGGGGAGATTTTACTTGGGAAAATATGTATACACGTGTCGCACTATACAGGGTAGCGAGAAAGTATGGAAATACGGTGATTTCTCGGAAACCGCTCAAACGATTTTTATAAATTTTGGTGGGTAGTGGTGTCCTAATGCGGCCGATATTATAGTTGTAATTACATTGTTGTCAAATCTTCCGTTTTTCTGAAAATCTTATGAACTTTCTTATTTTAAATAGAACACTCTGTATGTTTTTTACGTTTTGAAGTCCTTAAGAAATACTGATTATTTTTCGTGCTATGTTCCCTATACTTAAATGCCATAATTTCGGAGTTATTGCTACATTTATTAAAAAAAAATTAACAATTTATAAAAATCAATTTTTTCGGCCCAAGTAGACATTATTTTAGGTTCTTTGGATCATTGGGAACAAAAACGTTTTTTGTAATTTTCCTCAAAAGTTAATCGTTTCCGAGTTATAAACAATTTGAAACTGAAAAAAATCGACAAATGACGATTTTCAAGGTTCAAAAACACAAGTAAAAAATCATTTTTAAAATTACGAAGAACCTAAATTGAAGCTCAAACCTTTTTCTATCAGATCCCTATAAGAATTTTTGGCATATTTTATTCCAAAACATTGTTTTTTTTTAATTGTTAATAAAGCTCATATGAGAGGACGGGCTATCGCGCATCATTAACAACTAAAAAATAATGTTTTAGAACGAAATAAGACCAAATCACTTATCGGCATCTGATAAAATAAGGTTTGAACTTGAATATAGGCAATTAATAATTTCAAAAATAATATTTTTTACTTATGTTTTTAAACCCAGAAAATCGTCATTTTTCGATTTTTTTCAGTTTTAAATTGTTTATAACTCGGAAAGGATTAACTTTTGAGGAAAATTACAAAAGACTTTTTTTGTTCCCAATAACTCAAAGAACCTAAAATAATATCTACCCGGTTTAAAAAAATAAATTTGTAAAATTTGTTAATTTTTTTTTAAATAAATGTAGCAATAACTCCGAAATTATGGGATACGGACGTTTCGCCCCCGCCGTTTCGCCCCCGACCGTTTCGCCCCCGCCGTTTCGTCCCCAGCCGTTTCGCCCCCGAACCGTTTCGCCCCCGACCGTTTCGCCCCCGCCGTTTCGTCCCCAGCCGTTTCGCCCCCGACCGTTTTGCCCCCGACCGTTTCGCCCCCGACCGTTTCGCCCCCGCCGTTTCGTCCCCAGCCGTTTCGCCCCCGAACCGTTTCGCCCCCGGGATTTTACCTTACATTTTTAACTAGTTGCATTGAGTTATAGATACAATGTTAATAATACATATACCTATTGATCATTTTTTTTGTTTGTTTTACTGTAACTACCTTTAACTTATAGTTAAATAAAACTAACGGTTCGATTTATATACGATATTTATTTGTACTTCATTTTACATGTCGGTAAAGTTAGCAGCACCATTTCAAAGACCGAATTCCGACTAAGACTATAATTTATTGCTAATTTATTACCGAAAGAAAAAAAATTATTGCTGTAGCCGTTTCCAAGAAACAGTGGGTGCTGCTAGCTTTACGGTAAAAGCTACATCTTGGCAAGGAAAAAGGGTACAGGGCCAATCTTGGCGACATATTTTATTACTAATTATTTTTAATAATTCTGTCAAAATTCCGTCCTGTCAATTCTGTAAATATTCTGGACGCTACCGGAGATGCCCCTGGAACGAAAAAATAAACAAGAACCAAAAGTGGTCTACGAAAACACCATGGTTTACACTTGAGGTTAAAAGAAATGTCACCAAAAAAAAAAGAAAACTTTGCTAAAATATAGGTCAGAAAAAAACGAATGAATCATATGAAGACTATAGGGTAAGAACTGAAACTCATCAATTGGTAAGAAAAACAATAACAGATTACTGGGAAAGATTCACAAAAAGACTAGAGGATGGATTTCTCTGGACAACAGAAACAAGTAAGGCTCTTTATAAGACAACAAAGAAGCGAAATGAAAGAACTAGTTGAAATAGAACACATAAAAGAGGATACATGGGTGGCCTTCCTGACAGAAATGTTTATAAAAGAAAACGAAAAATCTTTACCAGAAACGCCAAATATAATCAAATACCAAATTAGCTCTTAAAATATGGTGGTCTACAACAACTGCAACTTCTTATTCATAAAATAATCACCACGAACAGAATACCAGATGAATGGAGAAGAACGATCATGCTGAGGTTCTTGAGGTTGACGAATTGAGATAAACGAACGTAACAACAATAGGGCTTTTCATTCACAGTCATTTGTTTCGAGCTTCTGTCATATGTCGTATAATCCGTGTATATTCATGTTATACACGGATTATACGACATTTGACAGAAGCTCGAAACAAATGACAATCGATGAAAAGCCCTATAGTAAGTTGTTCCTGTTGTGTGAAATTCGACATTCAATATTGGTCAAAATTACGAGTCACCTTTTTGAAATTATTTTTGGAATAATCCAAATGATTTTCTTATTTCATTTGCATATCGTAGGTATAGTAAGCATTAATAGCCTTTGTAAAAAATACCGAAAACGCACTTGTATATTTTTGTTAATTGTAGTTTTTTTTTAAAGAATTTTGAAAATTTTAAAAGGACAAAAAGCGTAAGTTTGAGCCTAGCAAAAGTTCGGCTTGCGTCTCTTGGACTTTTTCGTCCGGGTTCCTCGCACCCCTTGCACCCCCGGGTTGAGACGGCCCTGATTGTATTTGTAATTCAATGCAACTAGTTAAAAATGTTAGGTAAAATCCCGGGGGCGAAACGGTCGGGGGCGAAACGGTCGGGGGCGAAACGGTCGGGGGCGAAACGGTTCGGGGGCGAAACAGCTGGGGGCGAAACGGCGGGGGCGAAACGGCGGGGGAGAAACGGCGGGGGCGAAACGGTCGGGGGCGAAACGGTTCGGGGGCGAAACGGCTGGGGACGAAACGGCAGGAATAATCAGTATTTCTTAAGGACTACAAAACGCAGAAAATATACAGCGTTTTCATTTAAAATAAGAATGTTCATTAGATTTCCAAAAAAAAACGAAAGATTTGACAACAATGTAATTACTACTATAATATCGGCCGTATTAGAATACCCTTACCGACCAAAATTTATAACAATCGTTCAAGCGGTTTCCGAGAAATTACCGTGTTTCCATACTTTCTCGCTACCCTGTATGTAAACCTGCAATATTTGGTCTTGGATGATCTTGTACAATAGTTTGCATTTTTTTATTATCCTGGTTATTTATAGCGTTCTTCGCCTTCTGATTCCCAGTTTTCAGCTTGGCCGGTCGTTCCATTCGTCAGGGTGAAGATTCCTTTCCGACATTGCCTTTTGAATGCCGCCTAGCCAGGATTGTTTCGGCCTTCCTCCCTTCCTTTTTTCCCTTAGCGTCCATTTTAGAATTTGTTTTGGCAGTCTGTCGTCGTCCATTCATTCTACATGACCATACCAGATCAGTTGTCTCCTTTGAATTTCATCTATGATGGTTGACTTGACTCCCATGGAGTTAAAGATGAGATGTTTTCTTTGATTAGATAGTTCTTTTGACCATAGCATCGGGTTTAGGCATCCAATCAACCTTTTTCCTTTTAAGATCCTTTGCTCTATCTCTTTTTCGTTGCGCCCACTCTTGTTGATTGTTGTTCCCAAATATACATATTCCTTACAGTTCTTGATTGTTTCTTGTTCGGTAGCTTAGTTAGTTCGTTTCTTATTTTGCATTCTTCGTTTTATTGTACCGATAGTTGTTGATAGACTCTTTCAACATCTAATTAGATTCAGTTTTGGTACTAGTGGGGAAATTGCAGCAAAAAGATAACCAAATGGTACATGAAATACTGAATGCGACAAAAAATAGTTCAAAACCTCTTATATTATTCTAATAATTTAACATAAAATTATCAACAATTGTAATATCAACATTCGAATGATTTAAACAACAAAAAGCGTTCTTAAAACACGATTTAAATCAGTAAATTCTACACATAAATTTTCAAATTTTGAGTTATGCCAATATTATTGTCAACGGTGAATAAATTTAGAAAGCAACACAACTGTAAAAGGATGGTAATAAAATAGTACCTACATTCTTTCACGGTTTTTGCTGTAAATTTTAAAAAACCGCTTAGATTGACATGAAATTTGTCATACGCATAACTAACATGTCAAAGAAAAAAAGTGATATGGTACCGATGTGGGCTTTTACCCTGGGGTGAGTTTCACCTCATCTCGGGAGTGAAAAAATATATAACCAAGATAAACCCCGCAATGGATTAAATGACTAATTTTAAGCAACTTTTGTTCCATAGAGTTTTTTCACCAAATCAATACTTTTAGAGTTATTTGAAAGTGAATATTATGTTCATTTTTCAACAAAATAACCACGTTTTTAGACGGTTTCTCGCAAATAACTCAAAACGTAAGTATTTTGTCGAAAAAAATATTCTTAGCAAACTATAGCCTATAGAAATTGAAAAAACGGTGTATATATTAGGTCTCTGTACCTAGCAAAAGCAGAGATATACCTAATGAAAAATAGCTTCATATTCGAAAAATTCCAAATAGAAGAATTCAATGTGAAATATCCAAATAATGAAGCATTCTTGGGGAAAACACATTAAAACTTTTTTAAAGTGTTTAAAAAAATATTTATTTCTGTTTTTATAAAAAAATTTCTAGCTTCAAATGTAAGCAAGTTACGCTCAAAATAAAGTTGGTCCCTTTTGATTTGGCAAAAAAAATCAGGAAGATAACCCCCCAATTAGCAACATAAATTAAATTAATCGTTACCGCTTCAAAAGTTGCTTTACTTATATTATGTTTTTATGATCTGTAAGTTTTATCGATTCAAAGTGTTTCTTTTTGAAAAAATTTGGTTTTAAAGTAAAATTTTTAAGAATTTTAATTTTGAAAAAAAATGATTTTTTTCAAAATAACTTAAAAATTATTAGAGATACCAAAAATCTTAAAAAATAAAATAGTCGGCTTTACTTTTCTGAATATTTTGTATTTTTTTGTTTTTCTGTAAGACAAAAATTGGTTTAGATTCGGTGTTTCTAAATATGCATACACTCGTGATAAGTGACTGGTTCAAGCCATTTTAACTACAGTTCTTTCAAAAATAAACACTTTGAACCGATGAAACTTAAAAATCATATGATCAATATATGCGCGAGTAAAAAACTTGTGAAGTGGTAACAATTAAGTTTATTTGAAATGATAATTAGGGGCTGATTTTCCTGATTGATTACCAAAAAAAAGTGACCAGCTTTATTCTGAGCGTAACTTGTTTACTTTTGATGCCAAAAAATTTTTTTTAAAAAACAAAGATAAGCATCTTTTAAACAGTTTAAAAAAGTTAAAATGAGTTTTCCCCAAAAAAGTGCTTCGTTTTTTGGTTATGGCACGTTTTTCGACCAAACACTTACGTTTTGAGTTATTTGCGAAAAACCGTCTGAAAACTTGGTTATTTTGTAGAAAAATTAACATATTCACTCGCAAATAACTCGAAAAGTATTAACTTGGTGAAAAACTTTATAGAACAAAAGTTGCTTAGAATTAGTCATTTTATCCATTTACGGACTTATTTCGAACATATATTTTTTACCCCCAAAAGGGGGTGAAACTCACCCCTAGGGCAAAAGCACACATCGTCACAATATATCTTTTTTTTACTTGTTAGCTATTTGTATGCCAAATTTCATGTCAATCCAAGCGGTCCTTTAAAATTTAGAGGTTTTGCAATATTTTTCCTTTAAAGAACGTACTATAAAGAAGTTTTAACTAAGTGTGTTGTAAAAATTAACTCCGGTCCTTGATCAGTAAAGTATTTTTATACACAGTTGAATAAAAACTCACTAAGGTGCGTGTAGGCCACGCGTTTTGTTTATTGTAAACGCGAGGGCACTTGAAAGCACTCTTAAAAAGTTTCTTTGTGATAAAAACTTTAAACGAGTTAGAATTTCGTGTGAAGACATAATTCTCGCAAGGTGCACGACGAAAAATTGAACGGTTTCTTAAAGTTTTCTATGTAGGTGTAAGAGGAAAACGCTACTCGGCAGACATTTCTTGCGAGCAATTAAACGTAGGTATAGAACGGAACACAAAGAGCATTGTTCAAATATTTTCCTTTAGAGATAAACATAAAAGCAGGAGGGAAACGCTTTGTAATGGTTACACGGTTTTATTCAAACTCTACACAATTACTGCTGCTTTCGAGTCTAAAGCTTCATTGCTTGCGTGTTTTTAATTTTGGTTAAACTTTTTAAATGGTGAAAACAGACAAGTTTATTTAATCAACTACAATTCGATCGTTTTGTTTGAGAGATGCTTAAACATTTTATTCAAACATCTCAAACATCTCTAAATTAGAGGAGAAATTTAACTCTACTATTTCAAAGAGGAGAAAAGGGGATAAAATAGAGTGTTTACCAATAAAACGAAAAATCAACGGCTGCTAGCAATGTGTGAACAAATAGTAGGACTCATCCTATTTAAGCATGAGATGATGCACAAAAAACATCTTTTGTCGTTTCCTCACTACTCAGTGTCGTGGTTTCCGACCCTACCAGCAATCATATCCGAGCTACTACACTACAAGCAACCTTCTCTTTCAATGGATTTCTATCCTGAGCTGCTTTCATGGACTCAGAAGATCTCTCGTCACTGGATATGCAACGTTTCACGAAAGATTAGTCTCTCAAAATTAGCATTACTATATATTTACATCATTATTAGGCGTCAACGCCCTTCGGTAGGGATCTATGGAGAAGTATTACCAAGCCGCAAGCCCTTATCCCTTGCCGTACCGCTCCTCCATAGGCCGATCAGACACCAGCTTATTCTAGACCAAGTCGTAGATTCTATTGAATTTTATACTACCGATGTTGGCCTTTTATTAATTTCATGACCTGGCTGAGGCTCGAAATGTCGATCGCAAATCCACTAAACCTGTCGATCGACTGCGCCTCTGCCAACTGAGCCGTCGCGTCGTGACCGATTAGCATTACATACTTATTTGTGCAATATATCCGAATAGCAGCGGAAAAAATGGATGAGACTCAAATCTGAATTTTAAGCCCTTTCTTGGAGGATTGAGTGATTTGTTCTGTGTTCTGTCCGTGAGATACAAAATATTCTCTTCCAGCACTATATCTCGAAGACGCCAATTCTTTTGCTATCGTCCATAATACGTCCAAAACTTCATATCGTCCAAAAGAGAATATAAAAAAATTAAGGCTCTCTCTCTATTTTTCTCTCAACCAAGAGATAATCGACTATCAGAATTTTTGTTTTCTGTTGATTTACCTTAAGACTATAGCTCTTCTTCTTCTTGCAGTACCGTCTCCTATCGGAGGTTGGCTACCATCACAGCAATTTTAACTTTGTTGGCTGCAGCTCTGAACAATTGTATTGAACTGCACCCGTACCATTCCCTTAAATTTCACAGCCAGGAAATCCTTCTTCCCTATACGTCCCACATTTCTTTTTCCCAAAATTTTTCCTTGGATGCTGAGCCTTAGCAGGGAGTACTTTCTGCCTCTCATTATGTGGCCTAGATATTCCAGTTTTCTCGTTTGTATTGTTTTTACGACTTCACATTCCTTCCCCATCTTCAGCAAAACATCTTGATTTGCCACTCTATCGGTCCATGGTATTTTCCACATTTCTCTGTAGCACCACATCTCGAATGCCTCAATGATTTTGATGTTTATCTTTTTCAGAGTCCAAACTTCCATGCCGTACAACAGTACGGAGAAAACATAGCACCTTAACATTCTCGTTCTTAATTTCAAATTCATGTCCCGGCAGCATAGGAACTTTTTCATTTTGATAAACGATTGTCTCGCTTTTTCTATTCGCCTCTTAATTTCTCTTGTCTGGTCACTAGTATCAGTGAACCAAACCCCTAAATATTTGTAGGACGTAACTCTTTCCACTTGCTTATTATGAATGATTAAATTTACATCGGTGTATATCTTCTGCGTTACTATCATAAATTTAGTTTTTTGATGCTCAATTTTAGACATTATTTGTTGGTATGAGTGTTTATGTTTTCCAGCAAATACTGTAAATTTTCTAGGTTATTTGTTACTATTAGCGTATCATCAGCGTATCGTATATTGTTAATTAACTTTCCGTTAATGTTCATATCAATGTTTTGCTCTAGGAGCGCTTCTTGGCATATTGTTTCACATATTGTTGACTCTAGCTCAACGTTTCTCAAAAGAACTTAATGATTTTTATGGTTTATAAAATGAAACGTTGGCCAAACATTAAAGAAATACGTAAGGATTCTTAAGTATTTAAAGATAAATACCTAAGAGTAATACAAGACAAGCAGATTTGATAAGAGGTCAAAGACTTCTCAAAGAATTAATAATCAAAGACTCAAACAATCACTGCTGAACATAAGCATCCTAAGTTTCTCCATGTCTCCCTATCTTGAGCTACCATCATCCAGTTCCTGGCAGTTTTCTTTACATCGTCAGTCCAACACGTTGGTCGTCGACCTCTGCTTCGTTTGTCTGCCCACGGTCGTGATTCCAATAATCTCTTCTAGCCCACCTGTTGTTCGGTGTTCTTTCCACATGACCTGCCATCTCCATTTCTTTTTGCTACATGTTCTACTATGTTTTGATATTATTTGGTATTCTGTCTCTCCGTGTGATTTCTAGCATGGCTCTCTCTATGGCCCTCTGGGGCACTCTTAGATTTTCTGCTGATGTTTTCGTTAATGTTAAGGTCTCTGCTCCGTATGTTATTACCGGCAATATGCACTCTTCATACGGTTTCTTATGTACATGAACAGTTGGAACCACAAACACCGTCTTTTTCTTCAAGTGCCATCTCCGCGACGGAGGTGGGCAATCGTCATAGCTATTCGAACTTTGGAGACGGCTGCTCTGAAAAGTTCATTTGATGTACATCCGTACCATTCTCTCAGGTTGCGCTGCCACGATATTCTGCGTCTTCCTATGCTTCCCTTTCCTTGAATCTTTCCCTGGATAATCAATTGGAGCAAGTTGTATCTCTCTCCACGTGTAGTATGCCCGAGATATTCGAATTTTCTGGTTTTGATTGTATTTAACACTTCCATTTTTTTATTCATCTTTCTCAGAACCTCTTTGTTTGTGACGTGTTCTGTCCATGATATTTTCAGAATCCTTCTATATACCCACAACTCGAATGATTCCAGTTTTTTCATTGATGCCGCATTCAAGGTCCAAGCTTCCATTCCGTAAAACACCTAGTCGAGAAAACGTAGCACCTAACCAACCTTATTCTTAGCTCTAGCTTTAGATCTCTTGTGCAAACACCATAAATTACCATAAAATAAGATGTCCACATAAACAATCATGAAGAATAAAAACCATCGGAAAAACTTAGGAGAAAAACTTAGGCAGAGATGAGATACGAAATGAATTGTTGAAATATGGTGGAGCGGCAATGACAAATCAACTGACAACATTAATTAATTAACAATATTAAGAAGAAACAATAAATTACCAGAAGAAATGGAGGACAAGCGAGCTAATCTTATTATTCAGAAAGGCCGATAAGAAACAACCAAAAAACTATACAAGTATCAATTTGCTAAATACCACCCTGAAACTTAAAAACTAAAATTGTGTAGTAGAAAACAATCATAGACCAATCTTCTACTACGGAAGATTGTTACTCCATCCCTTGCGCGTCCGATTGATACTTCTTCTACCACTTGGTAATTTGCTTGCAGCCCGACGCTATATTCAGGAAGTAGTGGAGCCTGCCTAAACACCATCCAAAACCCAATTTTTTAGCAAGATAATGCAAGAACGCATGTTGCCAGAGAATCAATATCTTTCATGGATCAACGTCACATCAACCAATAATAATTGGCCATAAATAATAATAATTAACCAATTACCACGGAATTTAGGAGGAAGACGACTTATGGGTATAGGAGAGCAATTAGAGAAACAAATTGCTAACTTAAGAACTTATTTTCAGATGCAGGCTGAGACATCTACTCTACATAGCGCTATCTGCGCAGTAGATGACACAACACCGATTAAACCGAGGGAACCAGAAATGCGCATAAACCACCTCACTAAAGACGAAAAAATGCGCACCTGGATGGGTAAACCTCTGCACGGGCGACATCCCAATGAGGTCAGCCAAGACTATGTCGACAATACAGCATCGAACTATTGGTTGACATCAGGAAAGGTGTTCCCTGAAACGGAGGGTTCATTACTGGCCATTCAGGATCAGGTTATTCCAACCAGAAATTACCTGAAATATATCGTCAAAGAAGCTCAGGTTCAAAAGATAGATGCCGATATGGATGTCAAGCCCAAGAAACCATCCAACATATTACAGGGGGCTGCCAGGCACTTGCTGCAACTGAATATAAGGAACGGCATGACTCAGTTGGAAAGATCATTCACCAAGAGATAGCTATCAAACTGGGACTTCTCCAAATGGACCATCTCCCATATTATCAATACGTTCCTGAGAGTATGCTTGAGGATGGCAACTACAAGCTATACTGGGACCCATATTATATCCCATATTATCAATACGTTCCTGAGAGTATGCTTGAGGATGGCAACTACAAGCTATACTGGGACCGCACTGTGCTCACAGAACAAACAGTGGCACATAATAGACCAGATCTCGTACCAGTTAATCAATTAACAAAACAAACAACACTAATTGATGTGGCGATACCTAACAACAATAATCTGCGTAGTTCACTGAAAAGATCGCCAAGTACAGAGATCTGGAAATTCAAATACAGAGAAAAATGAAGAATGTAAAGCACCCAGACAATACCGATTATTATGTCTACTACTGGAGTCATTTTGAAGACCCTCCTCGAAAGCATAAAAAAGCTGGGTCTAAATGAACATCTTTACAAGACCATGCAGAAAGCTGTGCTACTCGCAACTACCAGATGTGTACGAACTTTTTTGGGAGATACACCTGCATACCAAGTCACCTAGGGCTCGATAACACGGAAAGAGTCCCACCAGAGCTCAATCCTTTTGATACCGTAGGTATCTGGGATGAGTCAATTTTCCCCTTAGAGGGAGTATGAGCCGTATGGCTAAATCTGGATTAACCAATAATAATAATTACCCTAGCCACCACGATCGCCTGATTTGTCTAAAATTGAATATGTTTGGGAAATGATAGGTTCCAGGTTCTTGAATTTGCTACAGCCTTCACAGAGTCTGTATAGTATGTGTCTGTGCAGTATGTAGATTTTAAGTTTTTTATCACTCACGTATAAATTACACAGAACGTGAAAAGAAGTTGTCAGTATTGCTATATAATGCTATCGTATTCAAAAATTGCTGCTTATCAAAATAAACCCCGTATAAGCCTTTATACTATGATTTATATGTCAAATACAAACATTTATTTTGTCTCTCAGCCTTAATAACATAACCTGCCGTGGTTATTATCTAGCTAATAGGGTCATGAAATTCAAAATCTGCTATTATGTCGATTATTTTTTAGCTATAGTTAAACGCAACGACCCAATTGTTTGTTTAGTAAAAAAACACTGGTTGCTAAGAAATTAGGTCTTTGTCTTTTTATTATAAATTTTTGTGGCTTATAAAAATATTTCCTGGATAATGGTGAAAAAAAATTTAAGGAAACATTGATTGTGTTTGTTGTGTTCGTAATGTTTAATTAAAGCTTCTTTTTGTTTATAGTAAATTAGCCATATTGCAAAACACTGATATGTTTTCAACAACATATTGAACAAATTCATGAATTGAAAAGAAAAGGTGTGTAAAATATTTAATTTTACCTGAATGCTTTCGGCTTATAAAGCCATCTTCAGGACTATGGTCAAATTTTAAAAAATACCACTACAAGAGAGAAAAAAAATAAACGTTTGGAATGTTTTCTTGAATAACTGCAACATTTGGCCTTCCAAAGCTCTCAGTATTCAGCCCTGTGGTGGATGACCGAAGTTATCTTTAACGTAAAGTTAACCTGTAGTTAAGTTGTAATCCTCGAATTGGTGTGATGTGTCATATTTAACTTAACTACTTGCGATATTTCTTGACAGTTTTGAGTTATCTGATATATCAACTGTCACTTTATAACGCGACGTTCAACCTCAAGTTATGAGATAACTCTGTTATGTTAAGGATTGTAAGGTTAGGTTTATGTTTTGATTTGTTTTTAGGAAGAAATCAAGTGAATATTTAACGTAGAACGCTGCTTCAGATTGTCCCAGGACCTTGTGCGGCATTTTATTAATTTAATAAATCAAATTTAATATCGAATATAAAGCAGCACAAAATTATCAAAAATAATTACACTTTTATAAAAAAGAACTTTTTTATAATAAAACCTTTTTATTATTTACAGGAAAGAATATAAAATTATTTAACGGTAAACGATTTAACGATAAAATGCTTAAAATTCCAAAAATTATACTCTAATAAAAATAGTTATTTTATGAAACAGTTCGTTAAGTATGCTTTTTGCGAACGCACGCGATATTTAGAGTACGAGCGACAACGGAGTGAGTGCTATAAATCGCGTAAGTTCGCAAAAAGTACTTCACGTACAGTTTCATACAATATTTTATCTACCATAAACAAGTATAAAAACTGTAACTCTTCGTCACTGGAATTCATTTCTATTCTACAATTTTTAGAACTTTGACATTTAAAAATTCTAACTACTTTCAAACCACAAAACTGTCAAAACTTTTGTTGTAATTCATTGGTCATACTGTCATTACCATGACAACGCGAAAGATAAGGATTGCGACCATGACAACGCGAAAGTTAAAAACAGTGCGAAAAAGTAAATCCCATTTAAAATACATTGTTACTTCACGCACACTTTAAATCCTTCACGCACTGCTATCTATAATGACAGTTTTCACAAACTAAAAACTTATACATAATACGACATAGAATAGAAAAAGTACTTTTTATAATATCACGGTTTTGTTATTGTACATGTACATATTTATGTAGGGCACAACATATTTGAAAAGAATAATTAACATATAAAATATAAATTTTTAGTAGATGTATGAACTGTTATTTATAATTATGATTCCAAAAATTACACTAGTATAAAATAGTATTTTTTTAAAATACCAAATACCACTGTTGTTTAAAACGGTATGTATAATTTTAAGTATATAAAGTTTTAATTATTTATTAAAACAAGTAAAAAAAGATACGCAACAGCCGGGTTCCAACTGGGGACCTCCCGATCTGCAGTCTAATGCCACTTAGGCACCATCAATTTGTAGATATCGATTTATTAACGTACTTTAAAATATCATTGCAGTAGTCACATTTTTAAAATAGTTTGAAATTAAAAAAAAAATGATTTATCCATACAGCGTGATTGGTCAGTAAAGCTTTGTAGATCCATTATAAGTAATAGATAGTAATAAAAGTTAATAACAAAAATTGTAGCCAACTTTAATTACATATTGATAATCAATAATCGTAAATTGTAAGTTTTAGACAATTATTCAGTCATGGCTTACTTAAAATTTGGAAAGATTTAGACCCGTAATTATTAATAATTTTGCTCTGAAAATTGAAAATATCTCGAAAACTAATAAATTTACACATAGGGAATATTATACAAAAATTATAGTATGGTAATAGTACTTTTCGATAATTATATAAAATACAGGGTATTCTATTTAAAATTACTGAGAAAATAATGTACTTGCGTTTTGTCTCACCCTGTATTCAATATAAACAAAATTAGCAAAACAAACATTTACGAAAATTTTGACAAATAAAAAAATATGACGTCAATAAACCATTGACCTTGTGCTTGCTTTTATTTATACAGGTAGTTAAACTTGTTACGATTTTCATATAAAATTGGTTATAACTTTATAAATACCCCGTATAACATACCAAACCTTTATATTTTTGTAATCGAAAAGTTATGAGGATTTCGAATATAAAATAAAATACAGGGTGTTCTATTTAAAAAAAACATACGTTTGGTCTGCCACTATTTTATCGAACACCCTGTAACATTCTAGCTAATTTTGTAATGTGAAGCTCAAAGTTCGCTACAATTTTTGTTATTAAGTATTATCGCTATCTATTACTATAACGGATCTACGGAGCTTCACCCCACTAATAATTAATCACCCTGTATAATAGCAGTTAAATATTGAATTGTTAGCTAGTTCTAAGCGATCCTGAAAATTTCAGGTGTCTAGGTAGCCTAGAACTATTTTTAAAATGGATTACAAAATTTGCGGAGTCCGTGACACCAACCAAGCCAAGTATATAAAAAGATTTTAAAATAGACCTAAGATAACAATTAAAAACACGTTTTTGATAAAATTAAAACAATAATAAAAACGAAAAAGAAAGCTAATAATTTAAAAATAGAAGGGTAATGAAATTTTAAAAATTATACGAAAATCACATCGAGAGATACAAGTTGAAATTTTTATTTATAAACATCCAAGGGTTTTAAGTACTGTTCTTTGTTACTCAGACCTACACAGAGGCTTTATAGTATATTAAGTATGGAGAACGGTAAGAGTTTTATACCGATCGAAGACAATTGTTTGGAGGAGCAGCGGAGCGACGACTCCAATTATTGTCTGAGATCGGTTATCCTTAACGTGCGACATGCTTATAACGTTTTTTGCACGATTGATACCATTATAAATTATAAAATTAAACATTTTCGTCATATTGACTAGTTTCATTCATTTTATCAAGATAGATACTTTGGTTGTTAGGTAGCAACTAGGGTGCATAACAACAATGGAGAATTGAGTTTTTATTTAGTTGTCAATAATTTTAAGTACAATTTTGATTAATATAAATTAAAATATGAGCGAAAGTGAATTTGAAGAAATTGAACGGGCTTGGGAAGAAGGGTGTTCCGCAATTATTCCCGAAAAATCCAAAATCCGTTATCAAAATACCTACCAAAAGTATATAAAACTTCGTCCATTACAAGTAAAATCAAATCAAAAATGAATAACCATTTTCAATTTCGTTGCAAAACGAAAATACAGCCGAACCATATTCCAGTCCAATCAGAGAGTGCTGCAAGCACCTCTACCGGTTTCGAAACTTATTAGTCTCTCATCAGGAGGCACATATGCTGCTCTCCCCGATCCAACCAAAACAAACCCCAGCGTGCAGTCCCGAATTGCAACGAACGAAATGGCATAGATGCCCTAGCGGCAACTGCTAGCAAAAGACTAAGTTTTCACTCTAATGGCATATAACATATCCCACCAGAATGAAAACAATGGGAACCTTCTCTGGTTACACCTCCGAGGCTTCTACAATTTGCAAGCCATACGGATGCTGAGACTAAGGAAGATGAGGGAATTCTACAATTTACAATTCACGTCACATCTGCTCAGCGCGGTAAAGTTCCAACGAGACTGGTTCCCTTCATACTCCACACAGAGTAAATGTAAATCAAAAATGAATAACCATTTTCAATTTCGTTGCAAAACGAAAATACAGCCGAACCATATTCCAGTCCAATCAGAGAGTGCTGCAAGCACCTCTACCGGTTTCGAAACTTATTAGTCTCTCATCAGGAGGCACATATGCTGCTCTCCCCGATCCAACCAAAACAAACCCCAGCGTGCAGTCCCGAATTGCAACGAACGAAATGGCATAGATGCCCTAGCGGCAACTGCTAGCAAAAGACTAAGTTTTCACTCTAATGGCATATAACATATCCCACCAGAATGAAAACAATGGGAACCTTCTCTGGTTACACCTCCGAGGCTTCTACAATTTGCAAGCCATACGGATGCTGAGACTAAGGAAGATGAGGGAATTCTACAATTTACAATTCACGTCACATCTGCTCAGCGCGGTAAAGTTCCAACGAGACTGGTTCCCTTCATACTCCACACAGAGTAAATGTAAATCAAAAATGAATAACCATTTTCAATTTCGTTGCAAAACGAAAATACAGCCGAACCATATTCCAGTCCAATCAGAGAGTGCTGCAAGCACCTCTACCGGTTTCGAAACTTATTAGTCTCTCATCAGGAGGCACATATGCTGCTCTCCCCGATCCAACCAAAACAAACCCCAGCGTGCAGTCCCGAATTGCAACGAACGAAATGGCATAGATGCCCTAGCGGCAACTGCTAGCAAAAGACTAAGTTTTCACTCTAATGGCATATAACATATCCCACCAGAATGAAAACAATGGGAACCTTCTCTGGTTACACCTCCGAGGCTTCTACAATTTGCAAGCCATACGGATGCTGAGACTAAGGAAGATGAGGGAATTCTACAATTTACAATTCACGTCACATCTGCTCAGCGCGGTAAAGTTCCAACGAGACTGGTTCCCTTCATACTCCACACAGAGTAAATGTAAATCAAAAATGAATAACCATTTTCAATTTCGTTGCAAAACGAAAATACAGCCGAACCATATTCCAGTCCAATCAGAGAGTGCTGCAAGCACCTCTACCGGTTTCGAAACTTATTAGTCTCTCATCAGGAGGCACATATGCTGCTCTCCCCGATCCAACCAAAACAAACCCCAGCGTGCAGTCCCGAATTGCAACGAACGAAATGGCATAGATGCCCTAGCGGCAACTGCTAGCAAAAGACTAAGTTTTCACTCTAATGGCATATAACATATCCCACCAGAATGAAAACAATGGGAACCTTCTCTGGTTACACCTCCGAGGCTTCTACAATTTGCAAGCCATACGGATGCTGAGACTAAGGAAGATGAGGGAATTCTACAATTTACAATTCACGTCACATCTGCTCAGCGCGGTAAAGTTCCAACGAGACTGGTTCCCTTCATACTCCACACAGAGTAAATGTAAATCAAAAATGAATAACCATTTTCAATTTCGTTGCAAAACGAAAATACAGCCGAACCATATTCCAGTCCAATCAGAGAGTGCTGCAAGCACCTCTACCGGTTTCGAAACTTATTAGTCTCTCATCAGGAGGCACATATGCTGCTCTCCCCGATCCAACCAAAACAAACCCCAGCGTGCAGTCCCGAATTGCAACGAACGAAATGGCATAGATGCCCTAGCGGCAACTGCTAGCAAAAGACTAAGTTTTCACTCTAATGGCATATAACATATCCCACCAGAATGAAAACAATGGGAACCTTCTCTGGTTACACCTCCGAGGCTTCTACAATTTGCAAGCCATACGGATGCTGAGACTAAGGAAGATGAGGGAATTCTACAATTTACAATTCACGTCACATCTGCTCAGCGCGGTAAAGTTCCAACGAGACTGGTTCCCTTCATACTCCACACAGAGTAAATGTAAATCAAAAATGAATAACCATTTTCAATTTCGTTGCAAAACGAAAATACAGCCGAACCATATTCCAGTCCAATCAGAGAGTGCTGCAAGCACCTCTACCGGTTTCGAAACTTATTAGTCTCTCATCAGGAGGCACATATGCTGCTCTCCCCGATCCAACCAAAACAAACCCCAGCGTGCAGTCCCGAATTGCAACGAACGAAATGGCATAGATGCCCTAGCGGCAACTGCTAGCAAAAGACTAAGTTTTCACTCTAATGGCATATAACATATCCCACCAGAATGAAAACAATGGGAACCTTCTCTGGTTACACCTCCGAGGCTTCTACAATTTGCAAGCCATACGGATGCTGAGACTAAGGAAGATGAGGGAATTCTACAATTTACAATTCACGTCACATCTGCTCAGCGCGGTAAAGTTCCAACGAGACTGGTTCCCTTCATACTCCACACAGAGTAAATGTAAATCAAAAATGAATAACCATTTTCAATTTCGTTGCAAAACGAAAATACAGCCGAACCATATTCCAGTCCAATCAGAGAGTGCTGCAAGCACCTCTACCGGTTTCGAAACTTATTAGTCTCTCATCAGGAGGCACATATGCTGCTCTCCCCGATCCAACCAAAACAAACCCCAGCGTGCAGTCCCGAATTGCAACGAACGAAATGGCATAGATGCCCTAGCGGCAACTGCTAGCAAAAGACTAAGTTTTCACTCTAATGGCATATAACATATCCCACCAGAATGAAAACAATGGGAACCTTCTCTGGTTACACCTCCGAGGCTTCTACAATTTGCAAGCCATACGGATGCTGAGACTAAGGAAGATGAGGGAATTCTACAATTTACAATTCACGTCACATCTGCTCAGCGCGGTAAAGTTCCAACGAGACTGGTTCCCTTCATACTCCACACAGAGTAAATGTAAATCAAAAATGAATAACCATTTTCAATTTCGTTGCAAAACGAAAATACAGCCGAACCATATTCCAGTCCAATCAGAGAGTGCTGCAAGCACCTCTACCGGTTTCGAAACTTATTAGTCTCTCATCAGGAGGCACATATGCTGCTCTCCCCGATCCAACCAAAACAAACCCCAGCGTGCAGTCCCGAATTGCAACGAACGAAATGGCATAGATGCCCTAGCGGCAACTGCTAGCAAAAGACTAAGTTTTCACTCTAATGGCATATAACATATCCCACCAGAATGAAAACAATGGGAACCTTCTCTGGTTACACCTCCGAGGCTTCTACAATTTGCAAGCCATACGGATGCTGAGACTAAGGAAGATGAGGGAATTCTACAATTTACAATTCACGTCACATCTGCTCAGCGCGGTAAAGTTCCAACGAGAGATCCCTCATCTTCCTTAGTCTCAGCATCCGTATGGCTTGCAAATTGTAGAAGCCTCGGAGGTGTAACCAGAGAAGGTTCCCATTGTTTTCATTCTGGTGGGATATGTTATATGCCATTAGAGTGAAAACTTAGTCTTTTGCTAGCAGTTGCCGCTAGGGCATCTATGCCATTTCGTTCGTTGCAATTCGGGACTGCACGCTGGGGTTTGTTTTGGTTGGATCGGGGAGAGCAGCATATGTGCCTCCTGATGAGAGACTAATAAGTTTCGAAACCGGTAGAGGTGCTTGCAGCACTCTCTGATTGGACTGGAATATGGTTCGGCTGTATTTTCGTTTTGCAACGAAATTGAAAATGGTTATTCATTTTTGATTTACATTTACTCTGTGTGGAGTATGAAGGGAACCAGTCTCGTTGGAACTTTACCGCGCTGAGCAGATGTGACGTGAATTGTAAATTGTAGAATTCCCTCATCTTCCTTAGTCTCAGCATCCGTATGGCTTGCAAATTGTAGAAGCCTCGGAGGTGTAACCAGAGAAGGTTCCCATTGTTTTCATTCTGGTGGGATATGTTATATGCCATTAGAGTGAAAACTTAGTCTTTTGCTAGCAGTTGCCGCTAGGGCATCTATGCCATTTCGTTCGTTGCAATTCGGGACTGCACGCTGGGGTTTGTTTTGGTTGGATCGGGGAGAGCAGCATATGTGCCTCCTGATGAGAGACTAATAAGTTTCGAAACCGGTAGAGGTGCTTGCAGCACTCTCTGATTGGACTGGAATATGGTTCGGCTGTATTTTCGTTTTGCAACGAAATTGAAAATGGTTATTCATTTTTGATTTACATTTACTCTGTGTGGAGTATGAAGGGAACCAGTCTCGTTGGAACTTTACCGCGCTGAGCAGATGTGACGTGAATTGTAAATTGTAGAATTCCCTCATCTTCCTTAGTCTCAGCATCCGTATGGCTTGCAAATTGTAGAAGCCTCGGAGGTGTAACCAGAGAAGGTTCCCATTGTTTTCATTCTGGTGGGATATGTTATATGCCATTAGAGTGAAAACTTAGTCTTTTGCTAGCAGTTGCCGCTAGGGCATCTATGCCATTTCGTTCGTTGCAATTCGGGACTGCACGCTGGGGTTTGTTTTGGTTGGATCGGGGAGAGCAGCATATGTGCCTCCTGATGAGAGACTAATAAGTTTCGAAACCGGTAGAGGTGCTTGCAGCACTCTCTGATTGGACTGGAATATGGTTCGGCTGTATTTTCGTTTTGCAACGAAATTGAAAATGGTTATTCATTTTTGATTTACATTTACTCTGTGTGGAGTATGAAGGGAACCAGTCTCGTTGGAACTTTACCGCGCTGAGCAGATGTGACGTGAATTGTAAATTGTAGAATTCCCTCATCTTCCTTAGTCTCAGCATCCGTATGGCTTGCAAATTGTAGAAGCCTCGGAGGTGTAACCAGAGAAGGTTCCCATTGTTTTCATTCTGGTGGGATATGTTATATGCCATTAGAGTGAAAACTTAGTCTTTTAAAATCAAATCATTTGTTCTTAAGATACGCCAAAGGAAAATGTTGTGCTCAAGTAATAGGGAAAGGGACAATCGGGGGCTCGCCTTCTCAAATTGCCAAATTCTTAAATTTGCCTAATCCCGAGAGCTATACTGGCCATTCGTTCAGGAGGACATCATCAACGCTTTTGGCTAATAAAGGTGTTGATATCCTCGGATTAAAGCGTCATGGAGGTTGGCGTTCATCGACAGTGGCAGAAAGCTATGTAGAAGATTCTCTTCAAAATAAAATAGATTTTGCCGAAAAAATATTGTGCAATACTAGTAATACTACTAATGTATGCGATTCTGCAGGAGTTTCTGTTAGAAGTGAAACCACAGCCCAAACAAGTGGGATTTCATTAAATAATTTAACAAATTGTACCATAAGTTTCAATATTAATAAATAATTCGTTAGTTTTCTTTATTCTTTCAAAAAATAAATTAAAATTAAGAGATTTTTCAACTCGACGGTAAGTGAATTACTTACCGTCGAGTTGGAGTACTTACCGTCGAGTTGGATTACTTACCGTCGAGTTGCTAGTAAATGTCACCTACTGACGTAAAATCTGTCACGGTAAACATTCAAAAATGATCAATCGTGCAAAAAAGTATTTTAGAACGAAAATATTTATATTATTAAGGTATTTGATTTTGACAAGAGCTATGAATTATGCTGATTTAGCACACAACTTTATGTGAAATTTTCAAGGTCACAGCTCTTGTCAAAATCCACTACCTATACTGTATTTACTTTAATCGATTATGTTCAAAATATTCCAATTTTCTTTAGACTGTAGTTAAAGCATGCGAACTGACTATTAATCTTATTTTTTAGGTCGTGAAAATATTTATTTTTTACAAGCTGAAGACAACCTATAATTATTTTAATAGTTTTTCTGTTTGTTAATGGATTCTTCGATTACAGGAAAATGGCCATGGTTCATTAGTAATCAATAAGAACTTTTTAAATTCAGAGAAATTTAGCTTATTTGAATTTGTAGTTTTCTATTAAAACGCAAAAATAAAGGTTTAGACCACTCATCAGCGGTAAAAAACTGTAAAACTGTTTACCCTGGGGGTCAAAACAACCCCATCTAGGGGATGAAAATTTTTTAATCAAAATAACTATGGAAATCGATAGGGTGACCAAATCTGAGTAAATTTTGTCCTATAAATTTTTTTTGCAAAATTGACACTTATGCATATATGACACTAATAACATGGATATTTACGATTGAAACTATGCATTTTTCATTAAAAGAACTCATGTTTTATAACCGTTTCTCAGAATAACTTAAAAAAATTGAATAGAAAAAATCATTAAGAAGAAAATTGTGGCTAATAAAAAAAAGATATTCGCGTCAGAAAGAACTAGGTAAACCAAATAACGACTGAGTTATTGCTCTAGGAGGGTTATTTTCGAAGAACCTCAAAATGGAGAACCTTCAATCTCAAATAACTCGAACGTGGTGCAATTTTCTGGGGAAACTTAAGAGACATCTTGTAAAGCTCATTAAAAATCTTTCAAATAAGTCCTGACAAAAGTTTTTTGCATAAGAACTGACTGACTTATTACGAAAATAAAGTCGCTCTCTGCTTTTTTTTGAAAGGTAAAAATTAAACCTTCGTCGTTACAATCCTAATTAGTCCAGGGCGCATCTGTTTTGAGATGGACGTTGAGAGGCGACCCAAATTTTTTTGCAGAAATTGCTTGAAAATAAAGCAAATAATAATATTTGAGTTATCCTCCCTCTCAAAAAGGTCCAGAACATTGTTTAAATAATCAAAATGTCAAAAATTTAAGGAAAAATTCGATTTTTTTCTTCGTTTTTTGATTATAACTTTAAAAGTATTCATTTCCGAGAAAAGTTGTACTGACGTAAAAGTTGCGTAATTAAGTTTCCTACAACATAGAATTGGTTAAAAATTTAAAAAATAGTCACCCTAGTTGCAAAATAGCAATAATTGCGAAAAAACCATACAAAATCAAGTATTCGCATTTTACGTTTTTCAACCATTTGTGCTACACTTAGGACCTTCATATTTCACCCAGAAAAACTTCATGATACATTAAAACAATACTGTAAATTTCACTAAGATCGGTTCAATTTTTGCAAAATAAATTTTGCAATCCAGCTTTCGCAAAAAAAATTCATTTTTTCAAAATGTTACAGGACTGAAAATAAAGCAGATAGCAAGTTGAATTTTTTTTTGCTTATAGAAGTGTACTGTACCTTTTATTTGTAATTTTCAAAATTAAAATCGATTAATTACCACGGCGTCAGAAAATTTTTTAAATAAAAAATAATTTTTGGTGCTACGCGCAGGACAGCGGTGTTCGATTCACACAAGTTGATTTCCACCGAAATTTCTTCCAATCATTATCTAATATATTATTATCTTACTCTATATTTTGTTGTATTTTAATCTTTTAATTCCACAAAAATCAAACTAATTTTATTATTGTTTGTGAAATATTGTTTAAACAATTGCATATCTTTAAAAATAATAAACTTTTATTATTTAAGTTAAAATATATGAACAAAGAAAGTTTTTGCTAATAAAAGTGTTATTTCAAGGGATAGAGTATGTGTTTTTATTTTGCAATAAACAAATTTATTTATTTATATTGAAATGTAATAAAAATTAAAATGTATCAATCATTGTCAAAGGTCATTGCAATGCCCAATCAGAGCAAACTATCCGCTGTCCTGCGCGTAGCACCAATAATTAAGGTATATTTAAAAAAATTCCTGACGCCGTGGTGTTAATCGATTTTAATTTTGCAAAATTGCAAATGAAAGGTACAGTACACTTCTATACGCAAAAAAATTTCAACTTGCTATCTGCTTTATTTTCAGTCCTGTAACATTTTGAAAAAATGAATTTTTTTTACGAAAGCTGGATTGCAAAATTTATTTTGCAAAATCTATTGAACCGATCTTAATGAAATTTAAAGTATTGTTTAACTGTATCATACAGTTTTTCAGGGTGAAATATGAAGGTCCTTAGTGTAGCATAAATGGTTGAAAAACGTAAAATGCAAATACTTGTTTTTGTAAGTTTTTTTCACAATTATTGCTATTTTGCAACAAGGGTGACTATTTTTTAAATTTTTAGCCAATTCTATATTGTAGAAAATTTAATTACGCAACTTTTATGTCAGTACAGCTTTTCTCGGAAATGAATACTTTTAAAGTTATAATCAAAAAACCAAGAAAATAATCGAATTTTTCCTTATTTTTTGACATTTTAATTATTTAAACAATGTTCCGGACCTTTTTGAGAGGGAGGATAACTCAAATATTATTATTTGATTTATTTTCAAGCAATTTCTGCAAAAAAATTTGAGTCACCTCTCAACGTCCAAATGTACTAATATTTTTACAGATGCGCCCTGGTCTAAATAGAAATGAATAGTTTCACACTTGAAATTAACTTTATTTAGGTATAATTGATACGATCCATGTTATTCGACCGGTTTGGAATGCTTAGTTTAGAAAAAATAGTTGATTAACTCGAAAATGACATTATTATAATTAAAAAAAAGTGAATTTTTCTTAAATAAACCTAAAAGTATTCATTATACAAAAACAAAAAATATCAAAATTTTCAGTAAAAGAAATTCTACAATTAATATTTGAAACATGTTTTCATATTATGAATACTTTTAGATTTATTGAAGAAGAATACACTTTTTTTTTTAATTTTAAAAATGTCGTTTTCGATTTAATCAGCTATTTTTTCTAAACCAAGCATTCCAAACTGACCAAATTACGTGGATCAATTATACTTAACGACGTTCTACACCTTCGTTGCGGGGTACGCCTCTCAGAGGAAAGGGGGGGAAACCTATATGCAAGCGAAAGTTGGTAACAATGCATTTATAGCAGAATACACAAATCATATGTTTCAGTATTGAATACTTTATAAAAATAAATTATAATAAATTACGGAAATTACGGAATGAATTACGGAATTAATTATAATAAATAAATTAAAAATAAATGGTACGGTAAACAATCCTCATTTTTTAATATGTTATTCCTTACAAAAAACCTTTAATTTAAGCACAAATGATTAAAAATCGTAAATTTGGGTTAAAAGTTATTAACTTTTTAAGAATTCCCGTAAGAGCCCATATTAAATCTTAATTTTGACCCTTAATAGTAATTAAACGGCACGGTAAAACAATTTTTAAAAAATTAAGTCTTAGTTTTCTGACTTAAACTATAACATACTAAAATTTCATGCAAATCCTTAATTCTTTGCCGAAGCTGTAGAACGTCGTTAAATAAAGTTAATTTAAACTGGGAAGCTATTCATTTCAATTAGGATTGTAACGACGAGGGTGTAATTTTTACATTTTAAAAGGAAAAAAAAAGAGAGCGACTTTATTTTCGTCATACGTCAGTCAGTTCTTAGGTAAAAAAACTTTGTCAGAGCTTATTTGAAAGGTATTTTAATGATTTTTAAAAGATGTCTGTTAAGTTATCCGAAAAAATTGCACTATATTCGAGTTATTTGAGACTAAAGTTCTCCATTTCGATGTTTTCCGAAAACTACCATCCTTTAAAGAGCAATAGCTCAGTCGTTATTGGATTTACGTAGGTCTTTTAAACGCAAATCTATTTGTTTTTTTATTAGATACAATTTTGTTCTTAATGATTTTTCTATAAAATTAATTTTTTTAAGTTATTCATGAAAAACGGTTATAAAACGTGAGTTTTTTTAATGAAAAATGCATAGTTTCAATCGCAAATATCTTGGAAAGTGTCAATTAAAAAAAAAAAATTATAGAGCAAAATATACTTAGAATTGGTCACTTTATCGATTTCCATAGTTATTTTGATTAAAAAATGTTCATCTCCTAGATGGGGTTGTTTTTACCCCTAGGGCAAAATTGCAGTTCGGCATAGGGTATATTTTGACAAAGGTTGTAATTAATACATAAATCCACATTTTCAAGGAAATCGACCTTGGTTCTCAAAATTCCACGAGAAAATGGCTGTTGATTGGACTAGTTGATCTCTTAGGGTTTCTGTTCACGCCCTTCGGCTCTTATTCCAATGGATTCTTTAACACTCAAATTTTTATTCACGTCGTTGTTTTACATTATTTTATTTCTCCTGTTTTTCACTGGGTGAAAAACAGAAGAGTAGAATGCAACGACCACATAAGCCGAATGACAACAAATAGAGTAGTAAGGACGGCGAGAGACGGTTTCCCAATAGGAAGACAATCAATGGGGGAAGACCACGAAAAATAAGGAATGACAACTTACTGGAGGCACATTGAAAAACAGGCAGAGTCATGTCTACATAAAAAGAAGAAGAAGAAGAAGCAGAAGAAGAAGAAGAAGAAGAAGAAGAAGAAGAAGAAGAGTAGAATGTAATTTGCTTTCACCGGGGACCTGAAGATGCTCTGCTCATTGTAGACAGCGAAACCGGTCGTCCCATATAAATAAATAATTGTAAGAACGTTTGTTATTTCATTACTTATTTAGTATGGACTCACACATGCAGCCCATTCAATATTGGCGTATAACAATAATACATAGGGCCGGTTGTTCGAACGCTAATCAAGAAGTTAATTATAATCAAGTCCCCTTAACAACCATCAAATAAGAAAATCCGTTGTTCGTACGCCAATCAGTTGATTGTAACCAATTATGTTAATTATGATTATAATAATTAACATAATTGGTTGATTATTTAATTATTAAATATTATTTATTAATTAACATAACAATTATTAACATAATTGATTAACTAGGTAATCAATTAATCTCATAATTGTAATCAATTATGTTTTCAGCAACCCAGTCAAAGTTGACATTGACAGTTGGTGACAGTAATTAAATATTTGATAATGATCAGTTGATTAAATTTTTGATTAGCGTTCGAACAACCGGCTCATAATCTCGTTGGGCGCCAAGGATACCACCTGTTATTTACGTTTCTGGTATTGTTCAATATTTCAGAAGTAAATTACCTAAGCATGTATCTTGTATAAGGTTAATTTATAAAATAGCTCAACAAGTTTTAATTTTCCCGATTTCCCTTTAATATATTGAAGTTGTTATTTAGAGCATACAAATAACACCTATTCTATATTTTAAATATTTTCTTTAAATCGACTATTTTCCAGGAAAATAAAAATGTTTCATTTAAAACGATCACCCGCAAAACCAAATAAGTTTCTCTACCTTGTTTTACCGCTCTATATCATATTTCAAAGGAATCCGCAATTGCTTTGAAGAGTGGATCTTCTTACAGCCCAGAAATGTTTTTTACTAGAAAATTGGGCCAAGGTCGAAGAATCACCCGACGATTAATTCTGTTTTCCCGGTCAAAACAACTGCACAGAAATAAAGGGACTCACTAGGAATAATCTGAGGATATACTCGTATGCCGAGAGGACAACAATGGAAGCTAGTCATGTAAACATTAATTTGGAATGCAGTGGGATGAAATATTTGTGGGAAAATGGTGCTTTAGTTCTATACTACTCTTATGAAAGTAGTTGAAATGTTTTGTATTGTTGTTTTGGCAGATTATCAATGGCCGTAAACTTTTCGAATATTTTTTAACAAAATTATTTATATTTTTTTTTTCTTCAAACGTCAAATAATGATGACATTACTTATCTAACTTGATCCTGTCAAAGTTTGATGTCTCCGCCGGCAGCAGTTTTTTTTCCATTTCTTTACGGCGGAGGGAAAAATGTTGTCATGGCAACAATATGAAACATGTCACAAAGCAACAATACAAATGCCATTAACAACAATTAAACATCATTTTTATTTATAGTAATATTAAAAGTACAATTAGTTAATGAGGCATTTTCAAAATTGAAACCGTGCAAAAATGTTCCCGATTCTTGATACGCATTGGTAATTGTTGATGATACTGATGGTCGAACAACTTTCAGCAATCATTCCCGATGTTGGCGAATCATGAGGGTTTAAAATTTTTTGAGCATTATCGTTCTTATTTCTTATTGAATCCTCTATATATCCTTCGGCAACCGTGCTTGATTTCCAGCCCCCATGTCGTTTGAGGCATTCTAGATTTCCGCCTCCATCAATTAAAAGTGTTGCTGAAGTTCGTCGTAATAATAATTGCAAACAACTGTCAAACAACTGTAACCAGGGAGACGCAAATCCCACCGACGACTTAATTATTTTAATTTCTAACATCTAGACGACTTTGATAGTTGTCACAGTTAATTTCGAGTAAAAATAGCGTATGAATTGTACTATTTATGGTTGAAAATTGCTACGTTTGAAGAAAAAATAGTATACTTTATTCGGCAAAGAAGCGACTTTTCTTGACTTGCCCTCTATTACGCGCCTCACTTCGTTCGGCGCGTAATATCGGGCGCGTCAAGAAAAGTCATGCTTCTCCGCCTCATAAAGTAATATACTATTATTTCATATATTTTTTACTAGGGATGGGAAAAAACTACCGATTATAACCTAAATTAGGTTTTTATTTAGAAATACATTATCGGCTTTTCAGGTTGTTTTTTGTCCCGGTTATAGGCGGTTTTTTATTTTTACAATGATAACGATTGAGCTGAATTAATTGATTGAGCTTATCCTGAATTTAAATTTTTTAAGGTGGCTTTCCTTGATATTACTGGGCAGAGAAATAAGAAGACCTAAGGAACAGATAAATAAGAATCTTCTTCTTTAAGTGCCATCTCCGCGACGGATGTCGGCAATCGTCATAGCTATTCGGACTTTCGAGACGGCTGCTCTGAAAAGTTCGTTTGATGTACATCCGTACCATTCTCTCAGGTTGCGCAGCCACGATATTCTGCGTCTCCCTATGCTTCTTTTTCCTTGAATCTTTCTCATAAGGGGAATTGAAATTATTATAAATAAGAATGCATCACGACAATTCCTGTAACTACTGTCCAACAATCGGTTTAGACTCGATATGAGTTGAATAAAAAAATTATGGAAAATATATGGCTGATTTTTAAGTATCTAAACTTCATTTTCAAATTAAAATCATCATAAAAACTGAAAAAACAGTCGACTAGTTTATTGAAAACTATAAAAATTCAATGAAAACCTATATAAAAGTTTTTAGTGAGTTTTTTAATAAACATTAAAAGTGGTAAAAATTTTAAAACGGAATAAATAGGTGATAACTTTTGTAAAATGATTACAGCATTCGATTTTACGTCAAAAATAGGCTTTTGTGATTGACAATATAATGTTAAAAAATTGATGAGTTGAATATTTTTTGAACAATTCAATTGGTTTGTTTTTAAACAATGAGTTGTTGTATGAAATGGTATCGTAAAAATAATAGTATAGGGTCCGATATAAGATCGATTTGCACCGATCAATTTAATGGATAAAAATTATTGGACATGTAATTTAGCATGTTAACAATTACAAAAAACAAGGGTTGCCTGATCTAATCTTGTTCTGACTATAATTAATTAATAATTAAAAAATTACATTTTTTTATGAATTAACAAAATTTCGACCCGGGCAGATATATTAGGCAAAAAAGGTATATTGTAATTTTTCTCCAAAGTTAATCGTTTTCGAGTTATAAACAATTTAAAAGTGAAAAAGAACGAAAGATGATAATTTTCAAGGCTTAAAAACCAAGTAAAATTACTTTTATCTATCAGGTCTCGATAAGAATTTTAGCCATGTTTTATTCTAAAACATATTTTTTTAATTGTTAATGAGGAATTTTCTTATGGAGAGATGGGCATTAGCAACTAAAAAACGATGTTTCAGAATGAAATAAGTCCAAAAAGACTTATCAAGAACTAATAGAATAAGGTTAGAACTTGAATTTATGTACTTCGTAATTTCAAAAATGATATTTTATACTTATGTTTTTGAGCCTTGAAAATCGTCATCTTTCATTCTTTTTTCAGTTTTAAATTGTTTATAACTAGAAAACGATCAACTTTAGAGAAAAATTACAAAAGACCTTTTTTGTTTAGTATGATCCAAAAAATGTGATATAATATCTGCCCGGGTCGAATTTTTTTATATATAATATATATTATATAATAAGCGAGTCTTCTACAGCTGTCGCCGCTTCTCGCATCCTAATTTCCAGCGATTTCTGTCGAAGCAATCTTCAGTTTTTAAGTCTCTAGCGGTCATTGCATCTTCGACATCTTCTCTCCAGGATCGTCTTGGCCTACCTCGTTTTCTTCTTGTGGGTGGAGTCCATTTTTCTATTTTTTTCGGCCATCTATTTTCAGGCATTCTCTGAAGGTGTCCATACCAGTTAAGTCTTTTGGCTTCGATTGTGTCTATTACATCTAGATCGATTTCCATTTGTCTCCTAATATCTTCGTTTCTCACCCTATCAAGTCTAGTGAGTCGGCAACATCGTCTCCAATAGTTCATTTCCATCGCCTTGATTTTTGACTTGTTTCTTTGGTTGATTTCCCATAGTTCAGCGCAGTACAACCCAATACTTTCTATTATTGTTTTATACATTCTTCTTTTATTTTCTTTTGTTATTTTATTATTCCACAATAGTCCGTGTAGTCTGGTGGCTGATCTTGCTTGGCCAATCCTGGAATGTATTTCGTCGTTACTCCCTGCTTTTGAAGATATTTGGACTCCTAAGTATTTGAAGACTTCTGTTGGATTTATAGTTCCCATTTCAAAAAATGGCAAAACGAATGGAATAATTCACCTAAAGCAAGACGTCTCTATAATTTCATTCCAAATTTAAATAATATACCAAATTATTTTAACCCAAAAAAAGGATTAATACATTTTCTTACAGGGCACGGTCCGTACCCTACATACCTACATAGATTTAACTTAAAAGACAATGAATATTGTGAATGTGGAGAAATAGGCACACCAGAACACATTGCGAAAGACAAACAAATACACAAGAACTACAAAGAATGAGAAGAGACCTTCTTGGCATAAATATAGAAAATATAATACAAAATGAAGAATTATTTAATACATTAAACAATTTAGCGGACATAATATCAAAGAAACAATTAGAATTATATAATATTAGACGAAGAAGAAATCAAGTAAATAATATCCAACCTCTTTGAATTTAAATAAGAAATTATACAAAAAAAAATTAAAATTACCTATAAAAATATAAAATAAAATATTGGAATAATTAAATAAATATTTATATAATAAAAAATTAAAAATTAATATCAAATATAAAATAAAATAAATCAAAAATAAAAAAATTATTAATCAAACAAAAAAAAATAAACTAAAAGCCTGAAATTTTAAAACTCAATGGTCTGAGGCTCACCGAAATACCATTAAGAATATCATAAAGTCGATTAGACCTGCACTTAAAATTATTCGTGACTATTTTTAGATGAAGAATGCTGGCATTTCTCATCTGAGAATGAGAAATGGGAGCACTTTTATAAAAATTATATGTTCAAAAAAAAATTAATAATTTATATTTTGTTTATTGGTTTTTGTTTATTTGTTATTATTTGTTCATTAGAATTATTTATTAGAATTGTTTACAATTTGTAGTTTTCATAATTAGTAGTAGATTAGGGCTATTGTTAATTGGTCAAATATAGAAAATTCTTAAAATAATAATAATGTAAAGATAAACTACTGTAATCCCATCAGGAAACGACCTGGATTAGTCACAAGAGGCCAGGTCATTTGTATAGTACTATAAATAAATAAATAAATAAATAAATAAATAAATAAAAAGTTCCCATTTCAATTTGTAGGCGTTCTGGTGTTTTTCCTACAACTAAGTACTCGGTTTTTTGTATATTAATTGTAAGGCCCCACTTAGTGTACTCCTTTTCCAGTTTTCTGAGCATATAGTCTATATCACTCTCGTCTTCAGCTAGAATGGCTTGGTCGTCAGCGAAGTGTATTGTGTACAATCTATCGTCATCGATTGGGATGCCCATTAGGGTGGAACGAAAAATTCGAAGTCATTATTTTTTATGGGGCTAGTGCGAAAAAGTTGTGTTTTGATGTATAATAAAACTGTAAGAAATCTTTTTTTTATTAGATCCTATCTTCAGGTTCCATATTAAATTTAAATTTTTGGGAATAACAAAAAAAAAAATAAAATTTTAAAAATCAATGTTTTTATCAGTTCTTTGAATCTAAATAATTGTTTTATGATACAATATACATTTTAAGATTGGTAGTCTGATTTTGTGTTAAAAAACGGCATAATATTTCTAGACTGCCACCTTGAACGAATAAAGCCATCCCTTGATTCTGGTCCACAAACAGCAGCTGATGCTTCAGTTACTAACAGTTCTTTCCACAGATTTTGTATGACAAGGGCAGTTTAAGACCTCTATGTTGTTGTAATTTTAAGAATCAATCATATCCCTTACATCTTAATTGGAAATATGTTTTAGCAAAGGAGGAGCCATAACTTTGAATCCAGAAATCAAAATTAAGTCATTATAATCTGCAGCATTAAAATTTAATGTTGGTATTTTGGATCTCCGGATCTTTTTTTCTTTCTGACTTTCTCTAGCTTTCGACACTCTGCGTAGTCCTAGCTCCCGTATATGTTTTCGTTTATCTTTCATTATACCGAGTAATACATTTTCATGAGCAAAATAAGCATTCCTTTGGATAAGGTGTGTTGTTTCTAATAATACTGCTAGGTTGTTTTCTATTGCGACAAACTCGACAACAGCCTTCTTTTCACAGCGTTCCAGAAGTTTCCCTATTGGCCCTGAAAAACCAAGTGGTCCACTGGTACGTCCATCTAACTGTTGAATTAAATGACGTAGAGGTAGCTCATTGCAATGAAATAAGCATACGAGCCATTTAAGTGAAGTGCCGCAGTATTTGTGACGTAGATGGTTGGACTGCAACTGTTGACAAAGGAGCAATGAATTCTTCTTCATGATCATCTGCATCAGGAGAATTTGAGTCAGATAAGCTGCTACTTATGGAAGGATTAGAGGAATCAACGGTACATGCTTTAAAAACAATTTCGTCAGTATTATATTTTTGAGAACTTGACTTTGCTTTCATGGTTCTTTCCATTTTCTTCCTTATTGCTGCAGATGCTGCAATATCCACTGGTCCAATTGCCATTTTTCGACAGGATCGTTGATCTTGAAGAAAAATTCGCTCATTTTGTGGTACTTTCTTGATTTTATCACAAGTAAACAAACACAGTTCCAGTCATGTTGCACTTGCAAGCCGCGATATTCAATAACTTTTTACACTCCTTTCGAAACTGGCAAATCTTTTATATTTATGAATAAGATGCTTACTGAGTTTTTGTGTACCTATCGCTTAAGATTTTGATACTCTGTATAAATATTTTTAACCATATCTTGAATGCACTTATGCGATAATGTTGGAATATAAGCTTTTATTCATATTTGCTCTACTTTCGTTGCAACGGCATTCAAGACGTTGCGCGTCGGCGATAGATGGATATTTATTATTATTTTATTAACGTTTCGACGCCCAAATCGGGTGCCGTTGTCAAAATACAAAATAAATAATTTTTATTATTATTTGTTAACTTAAGTTCATTATGAATAAAGAGAAAGCACTTTAGAATGTCATACTTAGTTGGTAACACACGATCATTGAAATTTGATCAGAGCAATATTGATTTTTTCGAAAAATATAATTTTTTTGTTTTTTAATTTTTCAAATCCAATATGGAACCTCAACATATTTTTTTATTTAAAAATTCTCTCGCACCAATTGTTTTCATCACCTGACACAACTTTTAAACGATAGCCACAAGAATTTTTCTTTTCTTTTATTTTTTTGATCTTTTTCGTTCCACCCTAATGCCCATATTGCAGCACTTTCTTCTCCACAGTGAGAGTGCCTCATTTAAATATATTTTAAAGAGTGTAGGTGCTATGCAGCAGCTTGCTTTAGGCCCTTACTAATAGGAATTTCTCACGTTAATTTGTTTCCAGTTTTAATGTTTACCGTCATATTTTTGTAAAGCTGTTGTACTGCTTGTATATATTTTTTGCTTATTCCTTGTTTTTCCATTGCTATCCAGAGCATTGAAAGTGGTACATTATCGTATGCCTTTGTCAGATCAATAAAAACTATATGGGTGGAAAGGTTGTGGGCTAATCTTTTCTCAATAACTTGCTTTAGAGAAAATATGCTGTCCATACAGGATCTGCCTGCACGAAAGCCATTTTGTTCTTCTACATCTGTCATCTCTTTTTCAATTTTATTTTTTATTATTTTTCCATAGAGTCTTGAGAGTGAGTTTATGACACTAAGCCCCCTGTAGTTTGAACAATTTTTTCTATTATCTTTTTTGCATATATTGTTAATATGTGCTTTTGTCCACTCATGTGGTAAATCATGACCTTTATAGACTAAGGTGAAAACATACGCAAGTAATTCTCGTAATACTTGTGGGCTGTGTTTTAGTAATTCGTTCGGTATTCCTTGTGGTCCGCATGACTTTCGATTTTTTAGAATTCGTATTGCATTCTCGACTTCCTGTACTGTTATTTCATCGTCTTCATCGTATTCTACTTCATATGTTGTTGTACTGATATTCGTGAATTGCGGTCTTGTTTCAGTCAAAAGTTGCGAGTAATGTTCGATCCAAGATCTTTCTTCTATTAAATCTATTCTACTAGTCTCTTTTCTGTTTGTTCTCAGATTTTTTATCGTTTTCCATGCTTCTCTTGATCTTGTTGACCCCATAAATTTGTTGAGCTCTTCGCATTTACTTTCCCAGGAATTATTTTTTGCTTTCGTTACTAGATTTTTTACTTCTCTGTTTGATCTTGCATACGTTCGTCTATCATCTGGGTCATTTGTTTGCAGCCATTTTTGATACGCTTGTTTCTTGTTATGTACTGCATTAGCAATGTCATCTGTCTACCACAATTGAGTATTCTTTTTGTTCCTTTTCACTGTGCCGAGCGCTTCATAAGCTGCTTCATTGATTTTATTTAATATCTCGTTATAGGTATTCTGGGCTGAGGAGTAGGTCAGGTTCGACAATTTTTGGCTAAGCCGCTGCTTATATAAAAATGATGTTGAGCCGTTTTGCAGTGCATCAATATTGTATTTACGTAGATCCGTCTCGAGTGATTTTGATTGAGCTGGTTGGTTGTCATTTTGATGTAGTAGTCGCGGTCGATACTGTAGAAAACATTTTGATCTTACCATATAGTGGTCAGTTCCACACTCCGGTCCTCTTAATACTCTTACGTCTTTAACTTGTATGTGTGTTTCTTGTTTGGTGATAACATAATCTATAATTGACTTTGTATTTCTCGTTGGTTGGACCCAGGTATACTTATGTATGTTTTTATGTTGGTAGAATCCGTTTAGAATTTTCAGAGAGTGCTGTTCGCAGAATTCGATTAAATTAATGTTCCCCATTTTCATTTGTTTTAGAGTCACCGTATTTTCCCACAACTTTGTCATTTATTTTTTTTCCTGTCCAAGCATTAAAATCTCCCAACAGCACAATTTCTTTGCGGCTATTTATATTTTCTATAAGTTCTGATAAGGTCTCGTAGAATATTTGTTTATCTGTTTTTGATGCATTTTCTGACGGAGCATATATTCCAATGATTTCGAGGTCGTGCCCTTTCCACGTAATAGATACTCTAATAATTCTCTTATTGATCTGTTCCCAGCTTTTCAGGTTTCCTTTTAAGTCTTTTTTTATCAATATTAATACCCCTGCTTGTGCTCTCTTGTCTTTTTCTACTCCACTATAAATATGGATAAAACCTCCTATATCTTCACTTCCTTGGCCTTTTTTCTTTGTTTCGGTGAGAACTGTGATATCTGATTTTATTTTCTTTACTTCTGCCATGACTTCGTCTGACTTAGTTCTCCACCCTTGGATATTCCATGTGTTTATATTCAGAGTCCTTGTTCGTTTGCTACGTCGTCTTCGTTTTTTTCCTTCCGTATTCCGAGGCTGAGTTTTAGAATTTTTTGCAGTTAGTTTTTTACAGGTGTAGAGGAGCAGGCCCTACGCCCTAACCCCCTACCAGGAGGACCAGGATTTTCTGTTAGGGTTTACTCCCTTAGTCAAGAGTATGTAACAGAAAGAAATATAGTGACCCGTCTGCCCTCGGAAACCTAATAGCCATTCGGGGTCGGAAAAAACAAGAGTTAGCCAAGAGAGGCTGATAGGAAAGATTAAAGACATTTCACTCAAGACAAGTTGAAGAAGAGTAAAATGTGAAGGCCCTTATGATCCGCCAGGTGCGTTCCATAAGGGTATGAGTATTGATACACTTTGTGGTCCCGCTCATACATCGGGGTGTTGACTACAGACTGTATGGCTCGTCCAGCATGCCATAGCATGGAGTATGGGTGCACGCCATTTTTACAATGTAGACACCCAAATTCCATGGCCTGACCGCAAAAATTTTTAAATTTATAAAAAAAAATAAAATTTTTAAATATTAATTAATTGTAGTTAGAGCAAGACTAGATTGGGCAACCCTTGTTCTTTTTTGTAATTGTTAACATGCTGAATTACATATTAAATATTTTTTATCTATTAAACAGATCGGTGCAAATCGACCTTATATCGTATCTTAGACTATAAGTGTGATTTTGAACAATGTTAATTATAGTCAGTTGTAAAATTGCTGTATTTTTAAGCTATGTGCATTCTTTTGACGCGTATTTGAAAGTTGTAAAATCAATTTTGCAAAAATTATTAAAAATTTATTTCATTTTAAATATTTTTAACCTTAAACTTTATTAATATACTAAATATTCCTAAATAACTTCGTATCGTCTTAGAACTAAATAATATGTTAAAGTTCAATAACTAAAAATTAATAGACAACCAAAAAAATAGTCAAAACCTTCTGTACGAAAAAAAAAATAACCAATTTAATGATTTCTAATTTTTGGTCTTTTTTATGTGCTGAAATATAACGATGACGATTTTCAAAGCGCAGAACGCGACATATGATTGATTATTCTTCAAACGCAAAACGTGAACACTCCAAGATGATTCCGAAAACCGTCAACGATTGTTCTTGCGATTTGTTTATCGTCATTGCAAAAGGCGCACGGCAAACTGTAGATGCTTAACACGTTGAGTGCCTTAATCTTAAAAAAATGAGTCTTTATGTCCACGAGGCTCGAAAATGAGGCTGTCATCTAAAACAGTATGAGACATATTATTTGTGTCTCATAGCAGCCTACGTGTTAATTCAGGTGGTAATTCCGTTGAAATTATCGGTATATGTTTAATCAAGAAATTCTCTTCTTTGTATTTTTCCTTGGTGATTGTTGCCCATTGACATTATTCATTAGGCTTTCCACAATCAGTCTCGTTTCATTGCACAGTCGGGGTTGATTAATGTTACCCAACATAATGACAACTGATCCTACTTTTAATTGTAAATTGTGAGGTGGGGGTCCAGAAAATTCCAACGAATTAAATAAAATTGTAGGATGCATGTATATATAGCGAGGAGTACGATTGTTTATATCTCACACACAAAGTAAGTGAGATGAAAATTTTACTGAGGTTATCGCTATATTATTGTACAATAAAAAAGTAGCCTATGCCTATTTTTTAGCCCTCTTGATGACCTTGGGCCTGAGATATGCCCCTCTAAAGATTCAAAAATAGCTCTGTTTACGTTATACTTGAAGAGCTATTACGCTGAAGGCCTGATGATGCAGTGACTGTCAAAAAATATTTTATTTCTTCTCATTTCTCTAGGCAAATACTATAAAAGATCTGGTTGTTGGAGTCATCTAAATCTTAGATCTTTACTGAGGCAATATTTTTAAGTACCTACTTGAAAAATCTTACATTTCTAAATTAATTCTCACTGTTACATACTATACACGATTTAATATTAACCATTCTTATACTACTCATTATAGCTCTTTTCTGTAACACATAAGAGGATGAAGCTATTTGTGATTGGTATGATAGTTAAATAGAACAGATTTTATTCAGAACTATTATTTTATTAAAAAAAATCCAAGAGGAAATTAAAATTCCTGTAGCTGGCTGTATACCATAAACCACAAAAATACTTGATCTTTTGTAAAGGGTATATTTAAAAGACCCCAATAAGGGGGTACGTCACATTAACAAAACGTTTTCGGATTAACAAATAGTCCATCATCAATGTTAAAAGCCAATAACATGCATGCGTGAGCCACCAAAAAGTTATGAGTAAAAACCCTTTAAATATTACAAGATCTTAAATGATACTACCTATTGCAAATAAAATTAATGGATGTTGCAAATATCCCTAGATATTACCCAGGGCAACGCAGGACTAACCCACGTGAGACGTAACCCACATTGAGACATAGAGTTGACATTCAACAGACAGAGTCGACAGAGTTATGTGAGGTTGATCCCTTTCACATTACATCCACGTGGGTTAGAGTCCTGGGAACGCGTTCATGAAAAAGAACAGCGGTAAATCGAAATGATTGGAGAAGCTTGTTGAAGGAGGCCAAGGCTCGATTTGGGCTGTAGTCCCATTGGATGGATGGATGGATGGGTTAGAGTCCTGTGTTGCCCTGGGTAATATCCAGGAATATTTGCAACATCCATTAATTTTATTTACAATATGTAGTATCTTTTAAGATCTTGTAACATTTAAAGGGTTTCTACCCATAACTTAAAAAGAAAGTATGGGAAGAATACTTGGGGAATTTTTTCCACGACCTTAGAACAGAAAAAGAACCCATCATTGGAGATAATTCAGGTCCCGAAATCCTACCAGAAGAAGTACCCACAGCCATCAGATAAATGAAGGATGGAAAGGCACCGGGACTTGATGAAATACCTGCAGAACTGCTAAAGCTATTAGATGGAGCACAAATAAAAATAATAGCTGAAATATTTAACGACATATACAAGGCAGGAAAAATACCAGCAAAATGGCTCAAATCTGAGTTTGTACCGTTGCCCAAAAAACCAGGAGCAAAGGTTTGTGAAGACTATAGGACCACAAGCCTAATGAGCCATCTTCTCAAGCTGTTTTTAAAAGTCATCCATAATAGAATTTACCGAAAATGCGAAGAACAAATTGCGCCCAATCAGTTTGGATTTGTGAACGCCGTTGGTACGAATGAGGCTTTATTTAGCGTGCAGGTGTTGTTTCAGAAATGTAGAGATGTCAGCTGTGATGTTTTTGTATGCCTGATTGACTACAAAGGGACTTTCGATAGAGTCCGACATGAACAAATGATGGAAGTGTTGAAGAGGACAGGGATTGACGGAAGAGACCTGAAAATAATAGCTAACCTGTATTGGAATCAATCAGCAATGCTCCGAATAGATGGAGAATATACAGATAAGGTCAAAATCTTAAGGGGAGTGAGACAGGGATGCATAATTTCACCGCTGATATTCAATCTGTACTCAGAGCACATTTTTAAAAGGCTCTAAAAGATATTGATGAAGGCATCTCAATAAATGGAGTCAAGCTCAGTAACCTCTGATATGCAGATGATACAATAGTGTTTTCCAATAGCATAGAATAGAACTTAATGAATAAAATAACTGAAACCAGTAGAACATATGGACTAGATATAAACACAATCAAAACCAAGCTAACGATCATCAGCAAGCAAAACATACCTGGAGTAAATCTGTGTGTGAACCAAATGAGAATTCAACGTGTCTCACAATAATACTATTTGGGAACTATAATCAATGAGTCGTGGGACAATACTCAAGAGATTAAATGTCGCATCGGAAAGTCAAAGAGTGCATTCTTGACTATGAGCTCTGTGTTCAAGAGCCATGACATCACTCTAAAAACAAAAATAAAGCTCTTCAAATGTTACGTGTACTCAGTGCTTCTATACGGAGTAGAAACGTGGACATTGAAGGCGGAAACTCTATCGAAACTTCAAGCTTTTGAGCTATGGTTGTACAGAAGGATCCTGAAGATACCATGGACAGACAAATTCACCAATGAAGGAGTACTACGGAGGATGAACACAACCGCAGATTTAGTCAACATCGTGAAGGGCTGTAAGCTGCAGTACTTGGGGCATATAATGAGAAATCAAGGCAGATACGAGCTACTCCAGTGCATTTTGCAAGGTAAAATTGAAGGAAAAAGGGCCCCAGGACGAAGAAGAATATCCTGGCTTGCTAACCTGAGAGCATGGTATAGAAAGACCTCAACAAAACTATTCTGTATAGCAAGTAACAAAGTCATCATAGCCAGAATGATCGCCAACATTCGGAACGGACAGGCACCCTAAGAAGAACCCATACCTTTTTGGTGGTTCACGCATGCATGCTATTGGCTTTTAACATTGATGATGGATTATTTGTTAATCCGAAAACGTTTTGTTTATGTGATGTAACCCTTATTGGGGTATTTTAAATATACCTTTTACAAATGATCCATTATTTTTTTTATTATTTAATTTGACCAATATAATGAATAAGATTATTATTATATGAATTTCAATGAAAGTACGAAAATTATTCGTTTAATACTCTAAAAAGCCTTGTTGTGCCCTATTCTCGTTTCAATATTTCTCGCTAGAGATATTCTAAATGACAATTTCAATTAATTTGGAGCAGGCTATTGGGAAAAATTGTGGTAATTGCACTTCATTCATAAATGTGCTCGTAGCCATAAGCCGTAGTCCGTAAGCCATATCGTTAGGGTGAATATTTTGAATATTGAAAATTTCAAGAAATCGTTTTATCAGTTAGCTAATTGGATGGCTGCTCTTTAGAGAGTATAACACTCCTCTCTGAATCGCGGAAATATAATTTTTTAAATGGGAAAATATTGTTGTGTAAAAAAATAATTGGAAACGATAACTTTTCGCAAGCAAAATTTTTTGACATTTAAATAGAGTGAATGAAAGTATTTCATATTAAAACATCCAAATTTCACATCATAACACAAAACAAATAAATTATTCAATCTAAAAAATTGATTGGATCTACTTTCGTAGTCTCCAGGCTTACTGAACTTCTATTTTGTATATGTACAGCCTCAATTAAACTACCCATCTGGCATTGTCCTCGAATCAAATCAATCTGCGAAACTAACAAACGGCACACTGCCATGAAGGGTCAGTCCGTGCCATTGGCTTAAGAATACAGTGAAGTACGCATTTCGCCAAGCAAGCAATAGGGATGAAACCAGTTGGATAAGACTTTCCCTAAAAATGACATTTGGGAATACAACTCATTGGGGCGAAGAGGTTTGATCTATGGAGTGAATCAGGAACCACTCCATCCCGCTCAAATGATCATTGTCCAACCCCATAGCACGCTCATACGCTATAAATGATTCAATCGTCAAGATGCTTGTCATGTGGAAGTCCCAGGTATATGCACTTCTGGATGATATCCTACCTATCCCAGCTATCTTTATTATGTCCGTTATTCCAGCTCGTTTGTATAACTTGTCTGGTTCTGCCTTTGTTGTGACGTTTCTGAGTAAATAGAATCGCACCAATACAGATAACCAATTTGTAGCTATTTTATAGAATGGTTAAGATGTCACCTCGATGCCGCCTTCCGTTTTGTCTTGTATTCTGCAGGAATTTTAAGTTAGCTGATCTATTCCAGTTACTTTATCATGATCATCACGGTGCTACAGCAATTAAAGAGCCTAGACCCTCTCCAGCTCTCTGTGGCAATCTTCTATATCCATTGCTTGGATTTTCCAGTTGGCAACATAGACCTTCTCAGCATCAGTTATTTTAAAGGTGTTGGAAACTTGCCTTTGTACTCTCTCTCTCATTAGTTGCATGCATTGTATACAATCTAATGATTCATTGTTTTGTCGTAAGCATGACATTTTCAATGTAGAATACTAAAGAACATTTTCAAGACATTTTCAAGAATAGAAACTACATACTCATGAACCTGACTGACTGATTTGGTGAAGTCAATCACGAAAGAAACTATGGAATCCGACATTACTGAAAATATCAGGGTGCAGATCGGACCCTGTCGCGCAATTCATTATGAAATTAGATTCGCCCAATGTTTTTAGGATTCATTATCTTTCGATAAAAATTAGTTTAAGCCGATGTTAACCCTTAAGCTCCTGGTGTTACATATATGTAACGCAGATACCGCTAAAATCTTAAGCCTTAAATTCGGGAAATGATTCTAATTTTAACTAGATGGTGATGCAAGACTTTCAAGGGACACTTGTTTACTAGTTTTCAGCAGTTGGTTCGAGGATTTGATATAACCTGTTTATTTAGTTGAGTGTTTTATGTGACGGTGTTTATTATTTATGGTAAAAATGGATCTCAAGTTTCAGTAAGTATATTTTTACTATTATTTTGTTATTATATTTTGTTTAAAGTGTTTTCAATTAAGAATCAATTAATGTCTTTTCTTATTGATAATATAAATTTTTAGAAATTTGATCCTGGTTTTGTAAAAAATGGCTTTAATTTTTGGTGTTACATATATGTAACGCTAGGAATATATGGGAGCAAAAATCGGAACTTTTAGAATTGTAACGTATTTTTTGTTTCAGAAAAGGGGTTTCTCTTCAAGAAGCGCTGGAGATGCTTGATGGCGTTGAAACTTTAGACGTTGATGCCTATATACATACATATAGGTACTGAACCCCCAGAATTGAATATGCTTACGGACGAGAAGTCTGGTGAAGAGGAACATAATGATTTTAACAGGCTGTCCGAAAAAATTCTTAGAGCACCTGTTGAACTTGTTTTACGAAATAGTGAAAGAGCTTCCGAAATATATGATGATATTACCGAGGCTCAGCATTCCAGATCATCAACAAAAGCTAAAAAACTAGTGAAATAAAAGTTGAAGTTGATCTTATGGACCAGAATGTAGCTACATACCAAGTAGGAATTTGCTCTAAAAAATGGTAGTGGTGTCTATTTACATTGATGCTAGACATAACTATAGACATAATAGATGCTATGATCCTATGCCACAACTAGAATTTCGAAGGTATCTAGTAACATCGTATCTTACGAAGTATGGTACCAAATCAAAAGATGCAGGCAGGCCATCTTCGTTCAAAGTAGTCGTAGATACAAGATATGATAAGATTTATCATCTCCTGACCTCAATTCCAAATGAATTCTCTAGTTCATATGTGCGTACCATGGGTTGCAAGTGCAATGTGGGAGTGTACATCAAGTGCAACATAGATTTTCATCTACAATAACTTGATTATAATTTTTCATTTATCTAGTTTTGAATTTGTTTGTTATTTTGAAATTTATAATCGGAAATATTTTAAATATTTTTGCTCCTATATCTTCCTAGCGTTACATATATGTAACGGCAATTTTCTAAAAAATCAAAAATAATTAAGAAAAAAAAATGTATGTATTTTATGTTAAAACCTTCTCCTGAATACATCAAAATAAACAAAAAATAAAATTTGCTAAATAAATTAATTCAGGATCTTAAGGGTTAAAATTTAGTCACCTCCAAGAAAAAATGTATTTATAATGACGAATATGTCTTGTTAAACGCCTGTGTCAAGTAGATCCCTTCTATTTTGTAACTTTGCTATCCTATCTTTATACAAATGGCACATTTTACATTGTTTAGCACTAAAGTAGCAAAGTGGCTATATAAAAATAAAATTCAGCTGCACCTACATAATATCATTGTTAAACTAAACAGTTTATCGACTTCCTTGTTTAACTAGTAGGTATATATTCCACTATTAAAATTGAAACAAGTAAATACTAATTTCTATGTATGCATGTATTATTCTTTACTAAACTTAGTGTATTAACTTCCAATTTTATTACTAAATAATAAATGAAATAGACCAGCTTAATTGTTGCAATACTCTAATCAATATATCAATATATCGGCATTTTAAGCTTATATATGCTACATGTTATTTTCGTTTCCATAAAGACTCAAAACACATAATATGGGTAAGGCCTGTAGCACAGGAACCGAAGCTTTTCACCTCGCAATTTTTACATAATGGATCGATTTGCTTGAAAATTTGAAAATAAGTAGTGGATAGTCCAAGGATCAAAATCTATATAATGCACTTTTACCATGGGGGTGGTTGCTACTGGCCATTTTTCTCCAAATTGTATTAGGGCTTCCTTTCATGTTCCAACATATTTTTTCTACTATTCTTCTCCTGATTAGACCTTCTTTCTCATCTTTCAGCAGCCACCACTTGATTTTTTGTGGTCCTCTCCGATATTTTTGTTTAGTTTGGCTTTTTTACTTCAACAAGCAGCTTATGTTGCTGGCTTACTGTCTTACTAACTATTACCTTGCTAGTGAGACAGTAAGCCAACAACATAAGCTGCTTGTTCTGGACATCGGAGTAAAAAGCGAAACTAAACAAAAATATCGGAGAGGACCACAAAAAATCAAGTGGTGGCTGCTGAAAGATGAGAAAGAAGGTCTATTCAGGAGAAGAATAGTAGAAAAAATATGTTGGAACATTAAAGGAAAGGAATCTGGAATCTATTAACAATATATAAATAAAAAAGAATAAATAAGACCAATGACTAAAAACACCGACAACTTACATTACTATGCTTCCAATTGGATTTCTCCTTTTTTTTCAAAAAAAGATATTGATTTTATAACCGTAACTTTTTTATTTTTTATTGTAGAAAGTTTGTTAAAAAAGAATTTTGTAGGTTTTTACAAGCGCTATAAGGCTCTTAATATTAAATCCTTTTAAAAGCCTCAGTCGCAAAAAGAGGTGACTTTGAAAGGGTTGTTAAAGGTGGTTTTTGCATGTTATTATAAGTTTTAATTGTCAATAGCTCACTCAATTTGTGCCGTAGAAAAAATTTTGCAAACCACGTTTTTGGGAATTAAATAAGCTACAATTTTATATTTAAACATTTTTTTAAAATTCGCTATTCGCATTTAATTCCATTTTTCTAAAAACTATCTTTCTAAGCCGGTAAAACATCTAGAACATATTAATAATACATAAATTAAGAAGACCAAACAAGATCAATGACTAATATTAATCAGGGTGGTGAGTAGGGGTAAGTTTCCGATCACTTTTTCGCTGAAAACATTGTGACTGACATTCTTTTTATTATAAGTCACTTAACTTTTAAGCTGGAGACTATTTTTATATATCTGGAGATAGATCTTTTTAATTACTTTAAATTAGTTTGAACAAGTTATCCTCGAAAAACGCACAGTTTTCCCGTCTTTTGACTTTGAAACTACAATATTTAGCACTTGAAGAAGAGCTTACATTATAATAAAGTATATCTCGATTACTATTGGTCTTAAAGAAATTAAAAAAAACAGTTTTGTTTATTTTTTAAAAAGGTACATTTTTGTTGTAAAGTTGATTTGATAAAACGAAAACTTTTTGAGTTATTAGCAGAAAACTGATTAAAATCATTATTTTTCTCGATATAAAATTAACACATTCGAAGCTATTTCCTTGTGGCATTTTTATGATTATAAAATTTAGTCCTGTCGCCAGGGGGGGTACAACGGCCTCCTTAATTCAGATGGACTTACCCAAGTTTTTTTTATATATTTTGACCCGCAGAATACGAATTTTTTGGGTAACAGTTGATCCGGATGTCGATAAGATTGTTATAGACAAAGAACTTGAGGAATTACATAACAGCGATTTCTCGCAAAACAAAACATCTTTTTGTATTTTTTGGGTCATTTTAAGCAAAAAATATTCCTACAAGTTTTTTCGTAGAATGCATAGTTTTCGAGATAACCGCGGTTAAACTTTCAAAAAATCGAAAAATTGTAAATTTTAAACCCGAATAACTTTTGATTAAAAAATAAAGTAGCAATTCTGCTTACCGCATTTGAAAGTTTAAGTCAAATTATATCGGTTTTGATTATTTGCATTGCTAAAAATTTATTATTTTATTGTTAAACAAAGCTGTAAACTGTAGTAAACACCTAGTATGTGAGTGATGTTTTCTATGATTTCTCATTTAAAATCGAACGAGTACGTAGAGTAGCTACAAGTGCAAGCGAGGCAATTTCTACGTAGCATGCGGTAAAACGCATGTATTAGGCACGGGAAACCTATGTGTTTATAGATTAGTTTAACAATAAAAAAATTAATTTTTAGCAATGCAAATAATCAAAACCGATATAATTTGACTTAAACTTTCAAATGCGGTAAGCAGAATTGCTACTTTATTTTTTAATCAAAAGTTATTCGGGTTCAAAAATTGCAATTTTTCGATTTTTTGAAAGTTCAACCGCGATTATCTCGAAAACTATGCATTCTACGAAAAAACTTGTAGGAATATTTTTTGCTTAAAATGACCCAAAAAATACAAAAATATGTTTTGTTTTGCGAGAAATCACTGTTATGTAATTCCTCAAGTTCTTTGTCTATAACAATCTTATCGACATCCGGATCAACTGTTACCCAAAAAATTCGTATTCTACGGGTCAAAATTTATAAAAAAAACTTGGGTAAGTCCATCTGAATTAAGGAGGCCGTTGTACCCCCCCTGGCGACAGGACTAATTATTATAAACGTTAATAAAATTATTTTTTTCATTTTAATTGTGGCTTATTTCCCATATAAATAATTAATCATAACACATTCGATATCGAATATGTAAATCTAAAACTATTAATTTTATCATAAAAAATTTATAGAATGTTTTTTGCTTAGAATGAACGTTTTTACCAACTTTTATATATATAATGTTCTTGAACTCCTAAGTGGAGCATAGAGCTTCAGTGAAAACGCGCCATCGGGTTCTATTTTGCGCTAGGGCCTTCACCTCATTCCAAGACTTTCGTTGACTTCTTATCTCGTCCATGATGGATCTTCTCCAAGTTTGTGCTGGGCGACCTCTTTTTCTCTTTCCTTGGGGATTCCACTCTAGGGCATTTTTTGCAATACTGGAACTGTCTTTTCGGAGTGTGTGACCTATCCACCCCCACTTTCTGTATTTTATTTCATTTTCTACCCTCTTTTGTTGGGTCAGGTGTAGCAGATCTTCGTTTCTGATGGTGTTTGGCCAGAAAATACGAACAATTCTTCGTAGACATTTGTTAACAAAGACCTGCAATTTGTCTGTAAGGTATTTTGTCACTTTCCAGGTTTCACATCCGTAGAGTAGAACAGACATAACATTTGACTGGAATATTCGGATCTTTGTCCTTGTAGTATATTCCCCAGACCTCCAAACAGGGTTAAGCATGCTGAAAGCTTGTTGAGCTTTTCGTATCCTCATACGAATATCGTCTTCTGTACCTCCGCTTTCTGTTATGACACTTCCAAGGTACGTGAAGTTCTCCACATTTTCAATCTGCTTGTTGTCGATATTAAATAGCGTGTTGCTCCTTGCATTTATTCTCATCGACTTGGTTTTACCGATATTGATTTTTAAACCTATTTTATTGGCCTCAGTGGATAGTGTTTCCAATTGGTCGGCCACATCCTGGAACCTTTGTCCTAACAGGCAGATATCGTCGGCGTATTCCAGATCACTTAGGCGTGTGGTTAACGTCCATTGTATCCCTTTTGTGCCGAAGTCTAGTTTGGAGAGAACATAGTCCAGAGCTATGTTAAACAGAAACGGAGAAAGCACACATCCCTGTCTGACTCCAGTAAGTACGTCAAATTCGTCACTGTTGACCCCATTGTGTGTCACGCTGCACGTCGCCTCAGTGTACAGTGACTTTATAATGGAAATTATTTTATGAGGAATGTTTCTTAGCTCTAAAATTTTCCATATAGCAGCATGAGACAGGCTGTCAAAGGCACGTTCGAAATCGACAAAGACCATGTATAGAGGTGTGTTCCATTCAACCGATTGTTCCATTATTACCCTCACTGTATTAATGTGATCTATGCAGGAAGATTCTGGTCTAAAACCTGCTTGATTCGCTCGAAATTCAACCTTGTTTGTTAATCTTTTATGTATGATGATCGTAAAAATTTTATTTATGACGGTAAGCAAGGTTATTCCTCTCCAATTTTTGCACAGTGTGAGGTTGCCCTTTTTTGGAAGCTTAATAATATTACCTTTTTTCCAGCCCGCTGGAATGCGGTTTGTTTCCCACACCTCTCGGATTATGGGGAGCAAAAGTTCAGCGGTTAGATGCGGGTCAGTTTTAAGTAGTTCGGCAGCAATGTTATCGATTCCCGGGGACCTGTTATTTCTCAGAGATTTGATAGCTGTTATTATCTCCATTTTGGAAGGGGACTCGCAAGATATATGCAAGTCTACATTCTGCGGGTTTTCGACAATTTCATCCGCGTTATCCCTGGGCGTGCCTAGCATCTCCTGAAAGTGCTCTTTCCATCTCTCTACTTGATCATCCGTTGTAGTAAGTAATTCACCTGTCTTGGATCTTACAATGTTCGAACAGTTGGGCCCATTTTTTGTTAATCGTCTGGTAATTTGGTACAGCTCTCTAGTCCTGTTGTGTTGTGCAGCTGTTTCTGCTTGTTTTGCCAGTTCTTCAGCCCACCTTCTTTTGTCTCTTCTTGCATTCCTTTTAACTGCTTTATTTAGTGTTTCGTATTCTTGTTGTCGGTTCGTTCTTTCTTCTACAGTTCTTGCTTGCAAGATATCTTTTTTTCGTTGTTTTCTTTCCTCGATAAGATTCCAAGTTTCATCTGATATCCATTCCTTTCTATCTTTCTCTTTTTTACCCAGTTTGTCTTCAGCTATTTCTGTCAGAACAGTTGCCAAATCTTCCCAGCTATTTACTTCACGTTCTCTTGTTTTTACTTGAAGCTCCTCCCTAAACATGTGTTTTCCTGGAAGAGTTTTTAATTTGTTCAAGTTATATGTGGGTCTGTTGGTGTTTCTTGTGATTTTGTTTTTGTTTTTTGCCATCTTGATTTTAATGGTACCAATTAACAGATGGTGGTCACTTGCGATGTCTGCTCCTCTTTTATTTCGTACATCAAGAAGAGATGATCTCCATCTTTTTGATATGGCGATGTGATCTATTTGGTTTTCTCTGGTATGACCAGGGGCAGTCCATGTTACCTTGTGAATATTTTTATGTGGGAAGATGGTTCCACCAATAACTAAACGGTGATTGGAGCAAAAATTTGTAAAGAGCTCCCCATTTTCATTCATCACTCCCAGGCCATGTTTGCCCATTACGGTTTCTAAATTAATATTATCTTCTCCAACTTTGGCGTTCATATCGCCCATCACTATTAGGATATCGCCTTTGTTTACTTCTTGGGTTGTTTGTTCTAGTTGTTCGTAGAAAATGTCTTTATCTTCGAGGAGAGATGTGTTCGTAGGAGCATATCACTGAATAACTGTTATCTTACGGTATCTGGTATAAAATCTGACAGTCATAATTCTGTCATTAATGGGTTTCCATGAAATGAGGCTTTTTTTGGCTTGTTTGCTGAGTAGAAGACCCACTCCGCTCTCGTGACTTCCATTTTCTTTACCACTATATAATAGAAGTTCTCCTGTTTGGGTATGGTGTTCACCATTGCCCAACCATCTTACTTCCGATAGACCAACAAAGCTTAATTTATATCTGTTTAATTCTTTTACTGCTTGAGCCAGTTTAGAAATCTCATACAGTGTTTTTACATTCCAGCAACCAAATCGTGTCCGTGTTTTCGGTGATGCCAAAGTCGTCAACATTTGATCCGTCCGGTTTGTTTCTACCAAAGTTTCAGTAATAATATAAAATTTAAGATGGGTAGGTTATTGGCCTTCCGCACCCGAGTCTGGTGCCGGGGCTGCCGACTGTAGCTTCCAGACAAGCCTCAGGGGGGAGTGGTCCTGGAGGTGGCAACGACATTTCCTTCGTGCGAGTGCGTGTTTATTATAGGAGTGCGTGTCTGGTTTGGACGTTCTGAACGCAGTTTGATAGGTTGCGCGACATATACATGCCCCGCTTCCCCCACGTCCAGACGGCCCTTGCCATTCACCCACGGGCAAAAGGAATCCAATCTCACGCGGGGTGAGTTGGAGGTGGGTATCGGGGTTTGGTCGTTGAGGGTTAGGTGTCGACAGGATTTCAAGGAAGAGGACAGCGGAATGCTGCTCCTATTAGTCGCCTTCTACGATCAAGCCAGGAGATACTGTGGGTGAATTCTACTTGGGCGGCCCGCATCCCACACGGGGTCATTCCAAATGAATGCTGTAGTTCATATGTGCGTACCATGGGTTGCAAGTGCAATGTGGGAGTGTACATCAAGTGCAACATAGATTTTCATCTACAATAACTTGATTATAATTTTTCATTTATCTAGTTTTGAATTTGTTTGTTATTTTGAAATTTATAATCGGAAATATTTTAAATATTTTTGCTCCTATATCTTCCTAGCGTTATATATGTAACGGCAATTTTCTAAAAAATCAAAAATAATTAAGAAAAAAAAATGTATGTATTTTATGTTAAAACCTTCTCCTGAATACATCAAAATAAACAAAAAATAAAATTTGCTAAATAAATTAATTCAGGATCTTAAGGGCTAAAATTTATTCACCTCCAAGAAAAAATGTATTTGTAATGACGAATATGTCTTGTTAAACGCCTGTGTCAAGTAGATCCCTTCTATTTTGTAACTTTGCTATCCTATTTTTACACAAATGGCACATTTCACATTGTTTAGCGCTAAAGTAGCAAAGTGGCTATATAAAAATAAAATTCAGCTGCACCTACATAATATCATTGTTATACTAAACAGTTTATCGACTTCCTTGTTTAACTAGTAGGTATATATTCCAGTATTAAAATTGAAACAAGTAAATACTAATTTCTATGTATGCATGTATTATTCTTTACTAAACTTAGTGTATTAACTTCCAATTTTATTACTAAATAATAAATGAAATAGACCAGCTTAATTGTTGCAATACTCTAATCAATATATCGGCATTTTAAGCTTATATATGCTACATGTTATTTTCGTTTCCATAAAGACTCAAAACAAATATATGTGTAAGGCCTGTAGCACAGGAACCGAAGCTTTTCACCTCGCAATTTTTACATAATGGATCGATTTGCTTGAAAATTTGAAAATAAGTAGTGGATAGTCCAAGGATCAAAATCTATATAATGCACTTTTACCATGGGGGTGGTTGCTACTGGCCATTTTTCTCCAAATTGTATTAGGGCTTCCTTTCATGTTCCAACATATTTTTTCTACTATTCTTCTCCTGAATAGACCTTCTTTCTCATCTTTCAGCAGCCACCACTTGATTTTTTGTGGTCCTCTCCGATATTTTTGTTTAGTTTCGCTTTTTTACTTCAACAAGCAGCTTATGTTGCTGGCTTACTGTCTCACTAACTATTACCTTGCTAGTGAGACAGTAAGCCAACAACATAAGCTGCTTGTTCTGGACATCGAAGTAAAAAGCGAAACTAAACAAAAATATCGGAGAGGACCACAAAAAATCAAGTGGTGGCTGCTGAAAGATGAGAAAGAAGGTCTATTCAGGAGAAGAATAGTAGAAAAAATATGTTGGAACATTAAAGGAAAGGAATCTGGAATCTATTAACAATATATAAATAAAAAAGAATAAATAAGACCAATGACTAAAAACACCGACAACTTACATTACTTCCAATTGTAACTTACATTACAACTTCCAATTGGATTTCTCCTTTTTTTTTCAAAAAAAGATATTGATTTTATAACCGTAACTTTTTTATTTTTTATTGTAGAAAGTTTGGTAAAAAAGAATTTTGTAGGTTTTTACAAGCGCTATAAGGCTCTTAATATTAAATCCTTTTAAAATCCTCAGTCGCAAAAAGAGGTGACTTTGAAAGGGTTGTTAAAGGTGGTTTTTGCATGTTATTATAAGTTTTAATTGTCAATAGCTCACTCAATTTGTGCCGTAGAAAAAATTTTGCAAACCACGTTTTTGGGAATTAAATAAGCTACAATTTTATATTTAAACTTTTTTTAAAATTCGCTATTCGCATTTAACTCCATTTTTCTAAAAACTATCTTTCTAAGCCGGTAAAACATCTAGAACATATTAATAATACATAAATTAAGAAGACCAAACAAGATCAATGACTAATATTAATCAGGGTGGTGAGTAGGGGTAAGTTTCCGATCACTTTTTCGCTGAAAACATTGTGACTGACATTCTTTTTATTATAAGTCACTTAACTTTTAAGCTGGAGACTATTTTTATATATCTGGAGATAGATCTTTTTAATTACTTTAAATTAGTTTGAACAAGTTATCCTCGAAAAATGCATAGTTTTCCCGTCTTTTGACTTTGAAACTACAATATTTAGCACTTGAAGAAGAGCTTACATTATAATAAAGTATATCTCGATTACTATTGGTCTTAAAGAAATTAAAAAAAACAGTTTTGTTTATTTTTTAAAAAGGTACATTTTTGTTGTAAAGTTGATTTGATAAAACGAAAACTTTTTGAGTTATTAGCAGAAAACTGATTAAAATCATTATTTTTCTCTATATAAAATTAACACATTCGATATCGAATATGTAAATCTAAAACTATTAATTTTATCATAAAAAATTTATAGAATGTTTTTTGCTTAGAATGAACGTTTTTACCAACTTTTACGGTCAAAATTAAATAAAAAATTTCCACCCTCGACATGGGGTGGCAACCACCCCCACGGTAAAAGCGCCTTTCGGCCTCATATAGATTTTGATTCTTGGACTATCCACTGCTTATTCTCAAATTTTCAAGCAAATCGATCCATTATGTAAATTTGCGAGGTTTTGTCCTATTTTAAGCTTCATTACTTGGACTACGAATAATAATTATGCACTGAATCCATGGTTGCAGATTTGAATTAAGTTTAGAAGAAGAGATTATTATGAGTTGTAAGACCTTTAAGTATTTAGTATTTATATTAAATAAAAAATATTTTTATAAAATAAAAAAATTATATAATCTAGAAGGTTAAAAAATATATTAAACATACTTAGATATGAAAAACGTTTGTGTTCTTGTTTTTTAATAAGACGTTGTATTTCTGCTCTTTTTTTTCATATACTAATAGGTCCTCTGCCTTTTATATGCATGCCTTAGTTGCAGATGATATATTATGTACCCCCAGGTAGGAAACTTGAATACTTTTTCGTTTTTCTAACTGATTTATATGAGGCTGTAAAATAATTTTATTGAAATCATTGAATGTCACAAAATTTTTATTTATATTTTCTCTTGGATGAAAAATGTTTGTGAAAGGCTATTCTATTCATATAAATTCAAGTATAAAGTATAGCTACGATATATTCACAAAAAGTTAAAATAAAATCTCCACTTTTATTATTAACGCGTAAACCGAACAGATAAGCTCCCTGAAAACATAAGCCCACATGAACGACCTTCTGACACTGTATTTTATTTGTGTGGGTGCAAATCCTATCTCTGAAATTGTATATCATTGTATACAGCTCGAGTAATATGGTTGATAGCACTTTACAAAAATATTCCTTAATCACAAAATCGATAACGGTTATCTTTACTTTTCAAACATCGTAGTAAACAGGAATTGTTAACTTTAACCATCCGAACCAGGGTAATTTCAAATAAAAATAATGAAATATTCACGAAAATTGTTATTGGATTATTTTTTGGATATCGTAAAGCATCTATAAGCCAATTTAAGGAAGAAATCAATATTTTCTATATGGTATACTAGATGGGCTGATAGATAAGTCAAGGGCGGATCCAGGGAGGAGGCCATGGGGGCCATGGCCCCCTCCGATAAATTAAAAAAATATAAATTTAAATATTTGCAGTTCAAATGTTTTTAGTTTCAAACACACATACAGTAGGAAAAATCAAAGAATACCCATGAACGAACATATAAAACACGCTGTATTTTCCTGTCACCGTGTCACACAAAAAATTGGCCAGCGCAAGTACATGTATTAATTATTGTTACATGTACTTGCACTGGACAATTTTCTTTGTGATATGGTGACAGGAAAATACAGCGTGTTTTATATGTTCGTTCATGGGTATTCTTTCATTTTTCCGACTTGTATATGTATAAAACAGAGGATAAATATGTCTTCTAGACTAGAATTGAACAAAAGCAGTACGGAAGCTTCAGAAGAATGACGTAGGATGTTTTGTAAATCAAAATGTTGATAATTTTACAGAGCACCGATTGTTAGAACGATCTTGGCAGCCATTAAAATCGTATCAATTTCCACATTCTGTACACATACAGAATAAAATGAAATGAAGCGAAAAATGAGTTGGTTGTTACTTTCGCAAGTACTGCTTTTTATTTTTCTAATGATAAAAATGTGGTCACAATAAAAGGATGGCAGCCCAAAGCCTTGTCAATAAACCTTTATCATCTTTCGCCAAACTCATGGGCAAAGACGGAGGAATACAAACCCATGAAAAAACATCATACCACAAGGAGTTCGTTCAGGTTTGGCTGGATTTTGTACAAAGTTATCGCAACCCGCAAAAGTCAGTCATTAACCAGATAGACTCTCAGAGGTCTAAAGAGATACAAGAAAATTGAGAAAGACTATGACCAATAGTAGAGTCTATAGGGTTCTTAGGTCGACAAAATATTGCTCTCTCTAAGAGGCCATCGTGATAATGGCCTTCTGCTCCTGGACGAAGATGCTGGACCTAGCAATGAGGGAAATTGTTAAAGTTTAAAATAGCATCAGGAGATAAGACTCTTAAACAACACCTATCCACAGCGTCTTCCCGAGTAACATACATTAGTGGCACCATTCAAAATCAATTGATAACAAATTGTGAAGAAATAATTAAACAAATAATGAATCAGGTTCAAAGTGCAAATTATTACTCTGCCATATTTGATGAAACGACCGACGTACCTATCACATATGGAACAGCTTTCTCTACATTTGAGGTAAATACACAATAATAACATTCGTCAAGACTTTTAGACCAGGGCGCATCTGTAAAAATATTTGTACATTTGCACGTTGAGAGGTGACTCAAATTTTTTTGCAGAAATTGTTTGAAAATAAATCAAGTAATAATATTTGATTTATACTCCCTCTCAAAAAGGTCCGGAACATTGTTTAAATAATCAAAATGTCAAAAAATTAAGGAAAAATTCGATTTTTTTCTTGGTTTTTTGATTATAACTTTAAAAGTATTCATTTCCGAGAAAAGTTCTACTGACATAAAAGTTGCGTAATTAAATTTACTATAATCTAGAATTGGTTAAAAATTTAAAAAATAGTTACCCTTGTTGCAAAATAGCAATAATTGCGAAAAAAACCATACAAAAACAAGTATTCGCATTTTACGTTTTTCAACCATTTATGCTGTACTTTCGACCTTCATATTTGACCCAGAAAAACCTTATGACATAATAAAATAACACTGTAAATTTTATTAAGATCGGTTAAATAGATTTTGCAAAATAAATTTTGCAATCCAGCTTTCGTAAAAAATATTCATTTTTTCAAAATGTTACAGGACTGAAAATAAAGCAGATAGCAAGTTGAAAATTTTTTTGCATATAGAAGTGTACTGTACCTTTCATTCGCAATTTTGCAAAATTAAAATCGATTGACACCACGGCGTCAGGAATTTTTTTTAAATAAACATTAATTATTGGTGCTACGCGCAGGACAGCGGATAGTTTGCTCTAATTGGGCATTGCAATGACCTTTGATAATGATTGATACATTTTAATTTTTATTACATTTCGACATAAATAAATAAATTTGTTTATTGCAAAATAAAAACACATACTCTATCCTTTGAAATAACACTTTTATTAGCAAAAACTTTATTTGTTCATATATTTTAGCTTAAATGATAAAAGTTTATTATTTTTAAACATATGCAATTGTTTAAACAATATTTCACAAACAATAATAAAATTATTTTGATTTTTGTGGAATTAAAATATTAAAATACAACAAAATATAGAGTAAGAAAATAATATATTAGATAAAGATTGGAAGACATTTTGGTGGAAATCAACTTGTGTGAATCGAACACCGCTGTCCTGCGCGTAGCACCAAAAATTATTGTTTATTTCAAAAATTTTCTGACGCCGTGGTAATTAATCGATTTTAATTTTAAAAATTGCATATGAAAGATACAGTACACTTCTATAAGCAAAAAAAAATTTAACTTGCTATCTGCTTTATTTTCAGTCCTGTAACATTTTGAAAAAATGAATTTTTTTTGCGAAAGCTGGACTGCAAAATTTATTTTGCAAAATCTATTAAACCGATCTTAAAGAAATTTACAGTATTGTTTTACTGTATCATAAAGTTTTTCTGGGTGAGATATGAAGGTCCTAAGTGTAGCATAAATGGTTGAAATACGTAAAATGCGAATACTTGTTTTTGTATGTTTTTTTCGCAATTATTGCCATTTTGCAACTAGGGTGACTATTTTTTAAATTTTAGCTAATTTTATATTGTAGGAAATTTAAATACGCAACTTTTATGTCAGTACAACTTTTCTCGGAAATGAATACTTTTCAAGTTATAATCAAAAAAACGAAGAAAAAAATCGAATTTTTCCTTCAATTTTTGACATTTTGACTATTTAAACAATGTTCCGGACCTTTTTGAGAGGGAGGATAACTCAAATATTATTATTTGATTTATTTTCAAGCAATTTCTGCAAAAAAATTTGAGTCACCTCTCAACGTCCATCTCAAAACAGATCCGCCCTGGACTATTTGTCAAGTTCATTGATGCTTATGAGAACATAAAAATAATTAGTGAAAATCAAGAAGGGGAAAAAGAAGCCTGACAGGAGAAGCATTGAAAAAAATAGTATTAAACTTATTGAAAGATCTGCACTTGGATCCGAAAAAATGTGTAGGAATCAGTACTGACTTTAATAATGCTTTAATATCGTTAAGTTTTGAATGTCTTTATGGCCCTCAAAAGTGCCTTAAAACTCGTCATTGTAACCCTAATTTTTAAAAATTTCCCCCAGACGCCCTGGCTCTGACTCCTCTCCAAAAAAGTTCATGGCCCCTCCCGAAGATCGGTCCTGGATCCGCCCTTGAGATAAGTAATATCTTTGGCTGAATGACTAATGTCGATGCCATAAAAAAAGTAATCTCTTGAAATAAAAAATATGTTTGTCCTAAAAATTCTTTTATTTTATTCAATATAGTCTCTTTTTAGCTCAATACGATTCCAACGATCCACTTTTCTGTGCCGTGCGAATAATACGATTCTGGAAGCTCTGCAAAACAGCTGTTTGTTTCTTCAATTATCTCTTCGTTCAAGCTGAATTTTTTATTTATGTACAGTTACGGTCATTGAATAGTTTACAGGCTCACGTATCTAAATAGGAGCCGATTTTTTTAAATTTTTACCTCGTTTAAACGCACCTTTTACGTCAAAGTGACGTTGCCAGTGGTGTACCTAGAATAGATTGATTAGAATTAAAAAACCTAAATATTATACTCGTAAATATATTTTACAAAACTTAACAAAATGGAAAGTATAGAAAGAGGTTTTTTTGACTAAAATAGATTATGGTCTTAACAGGTTCACTGTCCAGGTTTTAGAGTGGAAATTGCTCATAAGTCCAGTTATGTTTTTGTAAAAATTGATATCTTCTGGCTTTAAATAAACAAATAATGTTGTAAAATATATAAATATATAATTAAAAAATATTTGTTTTACAGCATACCACATATGGACTGTGGACTCTATAGAACAAAAATGACCAAAAGTTGTCTCGTGAGTCCACAGACCATATGTGGTATGTGCGTACTTTCCTCATTTTATTCATTTTTCCCTGTATCAAATAAGAAATGACATAGTAGTGTAGGAAACAAAGGTTGAACCTTGCAAAATGGACACAAGTCCGGTTTTATTTTTTTTCTGGTATATCAAGGGGTGCTTATTATCACACTAACTTTTTCTGAAAAAATTTCGCCCCGGAACCTCCCTTTTCAACCCTTTAAAGGGGGCAATTTGTGGTTTTTGCGGAACCTAGCCCTTCCTGTAACTTTTACGAAAAATTTCTTTTATAGAAATATGAAGAGGATTATATTTTCTACGATTTATTTCCGACACCATCTCTCTATCATCCACCGTTTAGCGGGGGTGGCGCCCTAAAATTGACAAGTTTTTAAAAAAGATGTTTTTAAAAAAAATATATTTTTCCCTAACTGTAACGGAAATTAAGAAAAAATCCTGCGGCAATTATTCACAAATAATTGACTGATTTTTTGGTATAGGTTTCACTTAAGGGTAATTGCCCTTTTTTTAATTACAGGGTGTTACATTTTAAAAAACCTCTTTTTATACCATCTGAACCGTTTATGCTAGAGTAAAAAAACTTTCAGCGATTACCCATATACTGGTGCTATTTACAAATTTGTATAATGCACCCCCATTTTTTCCCCGGAACCACCCAAAAAAAAGAAGAATTAATAAATAAATTGATTTTCTTGGAATCCTTCACACACAATGCCCTTTATTAATATGCTTTATATATCATTTTTGCACGTTATTCTTACCCATGCATGGACACCAAAAGCAATTTTCTAGTGCAACCCCTGTAGCAAAAAAAAATAAATAAAATGGGGGGTTGAAAATTTTTTTTTGTTTTTTGCTTTTTGATCCATATGGGCATATGCTTCATCAATAGTGCTTTTCAAAAATATATATGGTTATTGCAACATCTCTGCGAAAACCACCCCTATCCTTGAAAATATACTGCAGAAACTACCCCTATCCCTTGGCGAGCATGTTTTTACGATTTTCTCATTACCTATGTATTCTTTTTAAACAAAACTTATACAAGGTTAAAGACCACTATTTACTCTAAAAATTATGCCGTATTCATTTTTTCCTATAAGCAACCGTTACGGCACAGTGGCGCCGTAAACCTCATATATGCTTTGGCGGGCTCCAGTTTTTGTTTTTTTTTTTCGTCATCTGTTCGTTTTATTGATAAAGTACGTATGCAAAATAAAACAACACAGTGTAATCTACAAATTATGACTTATGCACATTTTACATTCTTTGCTCCCCAAAGCCACAGTGGTGGCCCAAAATAAATTTTTGCATATTTTCGCCACCTACATGCATTTTATTGCATTAATGCTACCTTAACAGCACAATATTTACCCTTAGGTGGTCGCTACGCAGTGGCGGATCCAGGGAGGGTTGATGGGGTGATCATCTCCCCCCCCCCTCCCAAACCAAGTGATATTATATTCAAAGATTATAAAAATATTCATTTATTTTTATAGAAATTTAACCAATTGGCACCCCCATCTTAACGATGCTGGATCCGCCACTGTCGCTAAAGCATAAAAAGTCATTCTTATAAAAATAATATCAATATAATATAAGTATTTCTATAAAAATAAATGAATATTTTTATAATCTTCAAATATAATATCACTTGGTTTGAGAGGGGTGGGGGTGATCGTCCCCATCACCCCTCCCTGGATCCGCCACTGCTTAGCGACCACTTAGGGGTGAATATTGTGCTATTAAGGTAGCATTAACGCAATAAAATGCGTGTAGGTGACGAAAATATGAAAAAATTTATTTTGGGCCACCACTGTAGCTTTGGGGAGCAAAGAGTGTAAAATGTGCATAGGTCATAATTTGTAGGTTACACTGTGTTGTTTTATTTTACATAAGTACTTTATCAATAAAACAAACAGATGACGAAAAAATAAACAAAAACTGGAGCCCGTCAAAGCATATATGAGGTTTACGGCGCCACTGTGCCGTAACGGTTGCTTAAACGAAAAAAATGAATACGACCTAATTTTTAGAGTAAATAGTGGTCTTTAACCTTGAATAAATTTGTTTAAAAAAAAATGAATAGGTAATGAGAAAATCGTAAAAACATGCTGGATAAAGTATAGGGGTAGTTTCTGCAGTATATTTTCAAGGATAGGGGTGGTTTGCGCAGGGATGTTGTAATAACCATATATATTTTTGAAAAGCACTATTGATGAAGCATATGCCCATGTGGATCAAAAAGCAAAAAACAAAAAAAAATTTTCAACCCCCCATTTTATTTATTGTTTTTGGCTACAGGGGTTGCACTAGGAAATCGCTTTTAGTGTCCATGCATGGGTAATAATAACTTACACAAAATGATATATGAAGCATATTAATGAAGGGCATTGTGTGTGAAGGATTCCAAGAAAATCACTTTATTTATTAATTCTTCTTTTTTTTTGGGTGGTCCCGGGGAAAAAATGGGGGTGCATTATACAAATTTGTAAATAACACCAGTACATGGGTAATCGCTAAAAGTCTTTTTACTCTAGCATAAACGGTTCACGTGGTATAAAAAGGGGTTTTTTAAAATGTAACACCCTGTAATTAAAAAAAGGGCAATTACCCTTAAGTGAAACCTATACCAAAAAATCGATCATCTATTTGTGAATAATTTCCGCAGCATTTCTTTTTAATTTCCGTTACAGTTGGGGAAAAATATATTTTTTTTAAAAACATCTTTTTTAAAAACTTGTCAACTTTGGGGCGCCACCCATGCTAAACGGTGGATGATAGAGAGATGCTGTCGAAAATAAATCGTAGAAAATATAGTCCTCTTCATATTTCTATAAACGAAATTTTTTGTAAAAGGTACAGGAAGGGCTACGTTCTGCAAAACCATAAATTACCCCCTTTAAAGGGGTGGAAAGGGGGGTTCCGGGGCGAAATTTTTTCAGAAAAAGTTAGTCTTATAATAAGCACCCCTTGATATGCAAGAAAAAAAATAAAACCGGACTTGTGTCCATTTTGCAAGGTTCAACCTCTGTTTCCTACACTATAGAAAACTTATCAATTACGATAAACTTAGGTCGTATTTATGTTCTAAGACAACAAAATACGTGAAATTAGCTACCAATTCGCAAGACCTTGACCTGGTACAAAAAAGTTTCTTTCGATGTTCTGTTTGGAGTGGGTATCATAAATACAGTTTATTTGTTCAATAAATTGAACCAGAAAAATAAATGTACAATATTGCAGGCCCAAATGACTATTGCGAAAAATCTTTTGGGTATAAACGTTGTTCAGACACCTGCAATACCTCGTCAAAAGTACAGCATTTTCTTAAACTGCTGGATAGAAAAGATGGAAAAATTACTAGACGTAGGTGTGCTGGATGCTATAATGAATTTCGTCAAAAAGGAGAAACATCATCAGCTGCCACTAATAAAGCCAAAAAGTTTCACAAATATGCAACATGAATTGTCTACAATGTTTCCAGAAAGTACATTGAACATATAACTTTTTTCAATACTTTTTTTTTCAATAAATATTTACTTTTCATTATATTGTATATTATTATTTTATCTTACATATCCATTTTTAGTTCGCTAAAAGTGAAAACGCAATAAAATATGGGTGTTTAGTTTCGATATTACATTTATCGCAATTACAATAAAATTACACATTTTTTCTCTTTGTCCCAACACTATTTATAATATATGGGATATGTTCTGCCAAGTTCACGTCTAATAAAGGCCATTCTCCTCACGTCCACTTTTATAAACAACCTGAAAATTGTATCTACGAACAGACCACATATGGTCTGTGAACTGGTAGTGCTTTTAGTCCACAGACCATATGTGGTCTGTGGACAGTGAACCTGTTAATAACGAAAATAAGGAAGTCTGGTTTTAAAATAACCATTTCATTCTACATCTATTTTACATTAAATAATGACAAACGATGATAAATAATAAACAATAATTAATTTTTGGTGGAAGCCCCATTATTGCAATACAACTTTGCAGTCTTCTGTTCATAGATAGATAACACCAATTCCCTCATATTATAGTCACCAAACTCTTCACATGCCTGCTCAATTGCTTCCCATCTTATAAACTCTTACTCGGCCATTGCTATATGACTGAAATCTTTTTCATCGGTAACCCTAGACCAAAACTTCTTCGTGTTTGGTAATTGCTGTTGCTTTTTGCGCATCATTTAAATGCATTCTAACTATTTTGGAGGAATTTGATATCGTTTTATTTTATTTTTCAACACTCGCGAAACTTCTGACAAGCACTGACTGTTTAAAATTTTTTGACTTTGACATTTATCAAATCCGTACGACACTGCAATTTTACAGTATTACAATATAAAAATTAAGGTGTAAACTATTCAGTGACCGTAACTGTACCATCTTTTCAGATTTGATAACACGTAATAATCGGAGGGGACCAAATCAGGAGAAAAAGCCGCGTTAGAAAGTAATTCGAATCCCAACTCATGAATTTTTGCCATACTCATACTACTCTCGTGAGTCGGTGCATTATCTTGGAGAAACAACACTATTTCTTCTGCATATTTGGGAGCGTTTGCCTTTAAGGGGACACGCTATATATAGTGCCGATATTCCTAAGAGGAACATAGAGTTTCCACGAAGGGTTTCCATCAAATTCCATTTATGGCTAGTGTCTTGATTGTAAACCAGGATTTTCAGAGCCAGAAATAATAGGAAAAAAAGCCACCAAATTTATCTACAGGAAATATAAGTTTCCTTTATGTACGATATTTTCTTCTTCTTGACTGGCTTTGCAACTTGGGGTGATCGCAATACACCATAGCCCTCCATATTCTACGATCTTGTGCTTCCATTGCACATTGTTGTACCTCAATTCTAGATAAATCAGTTTCAACATCATTATTTCATCTCTAGGACGGTCTACTGAATTTCTAATTATGTAGGTAAACTAGTGTTGCCCAAAATCGGTCTTGGTCTTGCAGTCTTGGTCTTGTTCTTACATTTTCGCAAGACCAAGACCAAGACCAAAACTGACCCTGCAAGATTTGAGCAAGAACAAGACTAACCCTGCGAGACTCTTGCGTATTGCAGTTAGGACAGAGTGTCGTTTTATGGAGTATATTAGTTCGGGTATGTGCTTAGATGCATAAAAACTCTCTGAGACGCAAAAATATGTAACAAAAATTTGTAATTGATGGATTCGACCGTTACTTGATGGAAGTTCATTTTATCTCACAATAAAACACTGAAAAACGTTTGTTTTCTATACTTCCACAAAATTTATTACAACTATGTTATTACTACAGCTGTTTCGGCAAAGTGCCTTTCTCAAGTGATATATTTTACAATGTGTTTGCCTTTTTAAGTCTTTAACTGAAGAGGTTGAGGAGTGGGGAGCTGCTTGTCTCGAGTTGGTGATTCAGAATTATATCTGTATTTTTCAATTTATTAATTTCCATTGATTCTAAAAGTGATAGCTTAAGGCCTTTATTTTGAATATGTAGAATTTGAAACTCTTCATTGAAAGAATGATTATGATCTAGAAGGTGAAGTGCGTATGTAGAAGTGTCTGTTTTTCTATTGTTATAATATAATAATAATAATAATAGAGTTTATTTGTAACAATTAGTACATAATAATAAACCCAAGTTCTCACTGAAGTTGTTAGTCACATGGACTACAACTTGTGCGTGAGGGTTAAATTTTGATTATAAAACAACATTAATTTATCTTAGTTTACAAAAAGGTATTACATAAAGGTCTATATTAAAGGTCATTATTAAAGGTCTGTTTCACTCATCTGTCTTCAAATTTGGGCTCCTCTACTCACTAATTCAGTTAACGTTAAATTTTGTTTATCGGACCTACGAAAATCTCTAATAAAATTCAACAAAGGATTGCGAAATACTTCAGATGGGATTCTTCTGGCGGGACTTCGTTTTATATGAGAATTGTCATGACTTTTAAGGTGTTTTATTCATTTTTACAGTAATTTTCTCAATTTAAACATTTATAAGTTGAAAGTTGAAAGCCCTTTTGTGTTCTGCTATCCGTTTGTCAAAAGTTCTGCCAGTTTGACCGATGTAAGTTTTCGGACAGTCACCACAAGTTAGTTTGTACACACCACTCTGTAGCTGCTTTCTCTTTCGGCTTTTATTGTTTTTAATATGTTTGCTTAAGTTGTTGTTAGTTCTGAAAACTGGTGTTATTTCTTTCTTTTTTATGTATCTGGCTATTTTTGTTGTTATTTTTCCAGTATATGTGAGAGAGCAGAAGGTACTGGGTTCTTTCTGTGGTGGAGGATACACTAATTTCAAGGCTTTCTTACGAATAAACAGTTAACAACATTTTAAACCAAAAACTCCATAAGAAAGCCTTGAAATTAGTGTATCCTCCACCACAGAAAGAACCCAGTACCTTCTGCTCTCTCACATATACTGGCAAAATAACAACAAAAATAGCCAGATACATAAAAAAGAAAGGAATAACACCAGCTTTCAGAACTAACAACAACTTAAGCAAGCATATTAAAAACAATAAAAGCCGAAAGAGAAAGCAACTACAGAGTGGTGTGTACAAACTAACTTGTGGTGACTGTCCGAAAACTTACATCGGTCAAACTGGCAGAACTTTTGACAAACGGATAGCAGAACACAAAAGGGATTTCAACAATAGAAAAACAGACACTTCTACATACGCACTTCACCTTCTAGATTCTAGATCATAATCATTCTTTCAATGAAGAGTTTCAAATTCTACATATTCAAAATAAAGGCCTTAAGCTATCACTTTTAGAATCAATGGAAATTAATAAATTGAAAAATACAGATATAATTCTGAATGACCAACTCGAGACAAACAGCTCCCCACTCCTCAACCTCTTCAGTTAAAGACTTAAAAAGGCAAACACATTGTAAAATATATCACTTGAGAAAGGCACTTTGCCGAAACAGCTGTAGTAATAACATAGTTGTAATAAATTTTGTGGAAGTATAGAAAACAAACGTTTTTCAGTGTTTTATTGTGAGATAAAAATTTGTAAAATTGGACTTAATGCGCATTAAGAACAATACCATAAGCATACATAGCGAATCAAAATATCCATTAAAAGAACACTTGACACATTTGATACGTACTCAGAGGTCATCTGTACAATGTAAAAATAAAACATTTTAAACCGATTTATTCACCCACGTCGGCGTCGTATTAACTAAAATAATTACTATATAGGGTGAGGCAGATAACTGGCCTATTAGAAATATCTCGAGAACTAAAGGCAACAGAATCAAGAAAATTGAAATAAAGGGATTTTGAAGGTTGATCTATTTAATGAAAATATTTTCATCTCTTTGCAACTTCCGGTTATACCGGAAGTTGCTTATAACTTCGTTTTTTTTTAATGGGACACCCAGTATATTTTTACATTTTTGGATTCTCTTCGATGTCTTCTTTCTTAAAATATGAGGTTTTGTAATATTATACAGAGTATTTTAAAAGATAATTACGTTTTTTATTAATTTCGTAGCAATATTCACACCCTGTAGAATTGTAGTAGTTTGACATCTAAAACTTTACTTACGTTCAAATGATTTTTAATATACTCTACTATTGTTAGCAATCATTAGTATAGCTAAATTTTTAATTTTAGTATACAGGGTTGGTCGAAACTCGGAATAAGTATTTTCTGAGTTTTCTTAAATGGAACACCCTGTATTTTTGTATTGTAATGAAATGATATTTTATAGTACTTTTTTATTCCTTATTACCTATACCTAACTGCTTTAATTTGTGAGTTATTGGTGATTCAAGCTAAACATTAATTGCAACAAAAAATACGTAAAATTTTATTAGGTTGGCCGTGAAAATACTCAATCCCAAATAATTTTTCAGAAATAAATACATGTTAATCCAGACTGATCCTTAAAATTACGGTTTAGCTACCAAAATACCTACGTAGTTAAGATTGTTGGTGCGATTAACAATTACGCACAAATTAAAGCAGTTAGGTATAGGGAATGCTTAAGAAATAAAAAAGTACCGTAAAATATCATTTCATTACAATACTAAAATACAGGGTGTTCCATTTAAGAAAACTCAGAAAATACTCATTCCGAGTTTCGACCAACCCTGTATACTAAAATTAAAAATTTAGCTATACTAATGATTCTTAACAATAGTACAGTATATTAAAAATCATTTGAACGTAAGTAGAGTTTTAGATGTCAAATTACTACAATTCTACAAGGTGTGAATGTTGCTACGAAATTAATAAAAAAACGTAATTATCTCTTAAAATACCCTGTATAATATTACAAAACTCATATTTTAAGAAAGAAGACATCGAAGAGAACCCAAAAATCTGAAAATATACAGGGTGTCCTATTTAAAAAAAACGAAGTTATAAGCAACTTTCGGTATAACCGGAAGTTGGAAAGAGATGAAAATATTTTCATTTAATAGATCATCCTTCAAAACCTCTTTATTCCAATTTTCATGATTCTGTTGCCTTTAGTTCTCGAGATATTTCTAATAGGCCCTTTATTTGTCTCACCCTGTATAACGTCCGTCTAATTTACTTACCGTTGCACGTCATTATCTACGCCAGTGATCTAAGTTGACATGGTTGCCAAAGTATAAAAAAATCCTGAATCCATTTTAAATCAAATAGATCACATAATTATTGTAAACGTGGATTATACAACAAAACAAATTAATATTCAATGTAAATAAGTAAAAACTTAAGAAATAGAGAACAAGAATTAAGTTATAATCTTTTAAGATTTGCAGTGCAAGCGTTTTTGTACTGCATTGTTAATAACTAAAAAACGGCTCCGAACTCTTGGCATGAAGCGGGTATAGTATTTTTACTACAAAAGCGATATTACGTAGGTTAAAATTTTTGACGTAAGAGAACTGTCAAAACATTAGAATGTGACTTTTCATTATTGTCATGGTTATTATATTATTATAATATAATAATTATATATAATATTATAATATTATAATATGATATATATATATATATATATATATATATATATATATATATATATATATATATATATATATATATATACAGTGCTGTTTTTGTAACAATATAGGTTCCGGTACGCAATGTTCCGGGGGGTCTGGGGAGTGTTCATATAGGGGGTCCACCCCCGGGAAAACTTTTTAAGTCTAGCCTCAATAAGGGGGCGTTTTAAAGCTGTTTGGAATCACGGCAAAAATTAATTAATTTGTCTATAATTTTGTTGTTTTTTTATCTTTTTCCCAAAAGGTCCCGGTACGGCGTACCGGCGCGTACCGTCACAAAAACAGCACTATATATATATATATATATATATATATATATATATATATATATATATATATATATATATACAAGCTGTACGCTCCCGAGGAAGCTGAAGCTGTTTTCACTTGAAGATCCTTTTTGTGGGGGATCATCCCATTCTGACTTTGGTTTACGTAATATCGCTTTTGCAGTAAAAATACTATAGGTTTCTTTGTGTATATGTCTACAATAACAACTAAAAAAGTTGTCAGATACCTCGATTATTCCAAGTCGTGATAAAATTAGGTGAAATTTATATTTTTATAGTAAAGGAACTTTTTATAGTAAAGTAAATAATAAAAACAGTAAATATAATAAAACAGATACTTATGGTAAAGAATATAAACCAATATGAAGTGTCATCACGGCAACTGTCAAATAAATGTTACCAATTTATTCTAAAATGTCACCTTCGTTCGATTACATTTACAGTGTGATTCGAGTAAATGTGCTTCATAAAAACGCTTTATAATCCATTTATACAAATTAAATGAAACATATTATTATGTATTTCTTTAGGTTAACATTAATAGAAATCTTCAAATATTATTTCTACGCGTATATAATAAAATATGTCTAGTGGCTGTAATTCCAGTGTATTCGGCAACGTGATTCTAAAAAAGAACACACCTACCGCCTAAACATTTCGTGTTGGTATCATGTGACGTCTCGGGCTATGACGCGGATGACGTGCAACGGTTAGTAAATTAGATGAAGTATAGATTCCTGGAACATTCCAAAATTCCAAGCATGGGCTTCTTGACTTATTTCCCTGAACTATTTGTAGATCGTTACCCTTCTGGCCTTACTGTTTAATATACCAGATTTTAATAAACCTAGTAGTAATAAAAAAGTTACATTTATCCGGGTTACATCGATTGTACGTTTAAAATCGATTAATTCCGCCTTGAAAAATTCACGAATCGTGTGATTGACTCCCGTTAAAAATTTCATTGTGCATCTGGTAATGTACTTATTACATCAATACCAGGAATTTCGTATCAATGCACTCTGGGTCAGAGATACTGACCTACCGTCAATTGCCTATTGTTTCCCTGCTATCGATCCAGTGTGTGAACTATATCAACTTACTTTACAATTCTGTTGATAAAATTGGTATGGCGAGAGGGTTGGTAAATACGGGAGCCAGATGTAGCACAATAGTTTTGATTCGGGCAAATTCAGTTCTCAAATTTGCTTCATTATTCGACATACGAGGGCTATCCAGAAACTTTGTTATGTTTTGATTTTTGATCTGTAGTCGCTAAGGGCGGGGCTAGCGCAGCCAATTTAGTATCATGGAATTCCTTCAGTAGCTACCCAAGTAGCACCGAACGGGTTTATTAAGTCTTTTAAGTATGCTTTAAAACTGTAGAATAAAACTAAAATTAAAACCATTTGGTTTTTAAGTAAACCTTAAGATTGCAATAAAATCGCTTTCAGCATAAAAGGACCCACACTGAAAGAGGTCAATAAAACCAAAAATAAAAACCTTCTTAAAACTTTGTTATCTTAAGGAACTGGTTTTAAAGCTGCTATGAAGGTGCTTTTAAAACCATGTTAAAAGACACTTTAAGTGCAGACGGTTTTATAGCAAACTTAAAAAGGTTTCTTAAATGGAGACTTTTAAAGACAATTTACCCTATTAAACTATTCTTTAAACCCATATACTCCATATAGGCTAACAAATTTTTACGTGTTATAAGAGGTAGATACGTATTTGTAACCATAAAATAATAAAAAGTACTTGGTTATTTCGGACTGCCAAGGTAGAAAAATACTTGCGCACCCAACTTTATTGATAATGTTAACAAAAATAGATCTCAATAACACACGCGCCCTAAAATTTCTGACTTTTGGCGATTAAAAACTAAAATTAATAAAAAAAACTTAAATCCAAAAAATATTAATTTGAAAGAAAAGTAATTTTATCTACAATTTTAATGTTTTAATGTTAAAATAAATCGAATTTGTGTCTTTAATTCGCTTATTTATAATTTTTATGTAAGCCTTATATTGTAATCTATCATGGCTTTCAGCATATCTAGAAAGCAATATGGCCAAAATCCAAATAAAACTATTTGGTCTATCGACAGAGAATTGTTAAGATCAAATGGTTTTATTTTATACCTTTCCAAGAGCATATATTCTACATAAAAGCAAGGTTGCCTTGGAATTAAAACCGTTTAGTTTTAATGCTGCTGTCAATAATGCCACTCGATTTTAATGTGAATCTAACCTAAAATCGAGTCGTCATAGTGCTGCGTGTGTTGTATTTTTCTTTTTAAATGACCAGTTCGTTTATATTTTAAGTACTTGCGGGTTATTTCTTCCATACTAACTGTACTTCCACTTTTTACAACACACTACAACCACTGTCTCGCTCTAAAATAAATGGCCGACTATTTGGGACATGAAAGAAGAGGGGATGAGATTAGTTTTATTGTTTCTAACAAGAAGCATAGTTTAGTCTTAACGATAATAAAATTGATTCAGTTAAGAGCGTTTGGTTTTAATATAGCCTACTAATTGCTTTTAAGAAAGCAACTTTAAAGACAACTAAAAAATAGTTTTAAGGCATATGTTTTACTGACATAATAGTCTTGAGATCAAGTAGTTTTAATAATAGGTTTTATTAGTTATATTAGGAGAATCTTTAAAACTGCAATAAAACTAAAAATTAACAAACAAGAATCTAATCAAACCAAACCGTCCGGAAGTTCTTCATAAAACTGATTAGTTTTAAAGTGAACTGAGAATATACCATTTTAAAACTACAATAAGAAAAATTTTCTATTAAGATTAATTAGTCTTATTTGATACTCTTATTAGATACTTTAAAACTAGTGACAAATGCAAAACAGTTTTAAAGTTCTGGCAGTATATCTACAAGGTAACTTTAAAACCATTATCTTCTTATTTACCACAATAAAACCTTTATAAACCTTAAATAAAACTAAAATGTTTTTATCGTGCTACTTGGGTATCCAGCAGTGCTAGCGCGAAGTCACTGTCTCTTCTCGTTATTTGAGTGCGAGCTTTGAGAGTAGTTTTATAGTGCCAGTTGTGAGGTGCGATAATACGGTTCTTGTTGTCTAAAAATAACAAAGCAATTGATAATAAAGAACTCAATATTCTCCGTCAAATAACATTTAACAACGGTTACGATCCTAATCTAATAAACAAACTCATCCAAAAGAGACACCTTAGAGTCTTGAGAGAGACTGATTTCCCCAGATACTTGACCATTAAACCCCTCTATGCTTGCTTACCGTATCATCATGAACGTCTTTCCGGTGATATCAGATACCTTCTTAAAAGAGCAATTGATAACCCTCACATTTCTTTTAACGTACCAAATAATCTAGGACAGTGTCTTACCAATTTTAAAGACCCTATTAACTATATGAATCGTAGTGGAGTCTATAGATTACAATGGTCCAATTGTGATGCTACATATATAGGAAGAACCTGTAGATCAATAGCTTCTTGTTCCTTAGAACATATCAAAAGAGAGAACACTTCAACTTTCTCACATCTCATAAAAAACAAACATACTCTCAACATCCCAGAAGACGTCTCATTGTTACATAACATCCCTCAAAAAACTTCCTAAAATTGAACCTGTATGAGGACTTAGAAATAGTTAAAGAGAAGCAGAAAAGTCCTAATTGTGTTAATCGCCATGTTTCTTTTGATAGAGATTTTCAACCCCTACACCGACAATTTTTTTCATAACACATATCATCTATGTATATCCTCTCATCTTATGTGTATAATCATACTTTGACTATCATCTACGTTTTCATGTCTATACAAATTTTCTATAAGCAACATCCTACGTCAAACTCTCAATAGTATGGTTTAACTAGACCCAAACCCAGACATCCAAAGTGAAAGTTATTCTCCAACACCAAATTGTTCTATATGGTCCACATAATGTTCATAAAAAAGCCACACCATTTTGAGCGTCGGGTTTGGGGGGGAGAGGGGGAAGAAATCGGTAAATTCATAGTTATTTACGTTTTTCGTTAATATTTCTAAAACTATGTGGTTTAGCATGAACAACCTTCTATACAAAAATGTTCTACATTAAATTTGAAATAAAAAGATTCTATGCATAATCTTTCTAAAATCAACGGTTCAAAAGTTACGGAGGTAGTATAATATAATTGGTCCAAAAAAGGCCTAACCCAGACATCCAAAGTAAAAGTTTTCCTTCAACACCAAATTGTTCTATATGGTCCACATATTGTTCAGTAAAAAGTTACACCATTATGAGCGTCCAGTTTGAGAGGAGATGGGGGAAAAGTCGGTAAATTAGTAGTTTTTTAAGTTTTTCGTCAATATTCCTAAAACTATAAAAAGTATCGAAAACCTCCAATTTTCACCCTCCGTAACTTTTGAACCGTTGATTTTATAAAAGATATGTATAGGACCTTTTTTGTTCTAAATTTTATGTAGAACATTTTTGTATAGACCATTGTTTACGCTAAAGCATAGTTTTAGAACTATTGACGAAAAACTTAAAAAAACTACTAATTTACCGACTTCTCCCCATCTCCCCCCCAAACCGGACGATCAAAATGGTGTAACTTTTTACTGAACAATATGTGGACTTTGGTATTGGAGGAAAACTTTTCTTTAGATGTCTGGGTTAGGCTTTTTTTGGACTAATTATACTATACTACCTCCGTAACTTTGGAAACGTTTATTTTAGAAGGATTATGCATAGGTACTTTTTTATTGCTAATTTAATGTAGAACATTTTTGTATAAAAGATTGTTCATGCTAAACCGAATAGTTTTAGAAATATTGACGAAAAACCTAAAAAACTACGAATTTACCGATTTCTCCCCCCTCTCCATCCAAACCCGACGCTCTAAATGGTGTGAATTTTTTCTGAACATTATGTGGACCACATAGAACAATTTGGTGTTGAAGGATAACTTTCACTTTGGATGTCTGGGTTATGCCATTATTTGGATCAACTATATCATACTACAATACATTTTATTCACATTTCATTGCTCCACATTGTTATTATTTCATTTCTACAGCAATTTAGACATACTTCTACATTATCCGTTTTATTTTCTACATTACTGATTTTCTCCACATCCTTCCACCCTGATCCTACACCCTTCTTCCTTATTCATCCATTCATTTTCGGGCGGTTTGGGGTTGAGTCTCTTGGGTTATCGGTCTTATCAAGTGTTTTTAGTCTCATTCTCATTCGCACATAACAACAATATTTCTTCAGCCAAATGAAATATACCATCACTTTCCAATTTTGTCAGGTTTATCTCTACTCAACAAATTAGATCAAATTATCAGTCATCAAAACACTCACACATTAATCAATAACTTAGAATTGTACATTTATGTACACATTAAACAAATTCTGATATCCTAGACGTGTTTCGTAAAAGGCCGTTTTAATAATTCTAAGTCTATTACCACATCTGTAAGATCCTAATGTGTTGCTGACTGCATAACTCCTAGTACCTATTTCTCATTTGTCATGTTCATATATTTAATCATCACATATTTCACAATTTTTTATTTAGGTTCAAATATTTCTAACTCCAATATATGGATATTTAATAATGTTTTATTTTCAACATCAACACAAACTTTAAATTCGTTGGCTGAAGTAACAAAATATATCACAACGTCGCATTGACAATCTGTCACTGACATACTCTTTCACCTTTCAGTTCAGTTGACACTCAATTTTCAATATGTGAGGTTCATTCCTTTCTTATCACATCCACGTGGGTTAGAGTCCTGTGTTGCCCTGGGTAATATCCAGGAATATTTGCAACTCCATCTATTTTAATAATAATATGTAGTATCATTTAAGATCTTGCAACTTTTAAAGGGTTTTTACCCATAACTTTTTGGTGGCTCACGCATGCATGCTATTGTAAGTATGGCCTCTGTCAATTCTTAACCTTATTTATCTTTTACAACATTGTCTTTTATTAATTAGCTTATACTTACCATTTTAGGGCTTAACACTGACGATGGATTACCTGTTAATCCGAAAACGTTTTGTTTTGTGATGTAACCCTATTGCAGTCTTTTAAATATACCTTTTACAAATCCTGTATCTTACATTACCCTGTATTTTTTGTGATTTATGGTATACAGCCAGCTACAGGAATTTTATTTTCCTCGTGGATTTTTAAATCAATTGAAATTTATCGCAAAATTTGTGCTGTTTATGGGAACAATGTGATCACTAAAGGTGGAGTGCGTCAATAATGCATTGAATTCAAAAATGACCGAACCAATGTGCACGATGAAGAACGAAGTGGACGGCTAAGCACTGTGTCTGATGAACTTGTCTCTTCAATTCAAGTGGAATGTGTTTCCTCAGCCGCCGTATAGTCCGGATCTTGAACCTAGCGACTAGGACTACATTCCACTGTAGGGAAGCAAATTTTTTCGATAGTCTGTTGTTTTTGTTCTACGACATATTTTTCGTTTGGAAATCGGTCTTCCAGAGGGACACGATTACAACGAATAATTAAAATCAAATCTGTCAAATCGTTATAATCTTATAATACATAATACAACGTACACGATATAAAAGAAAACTACAGTTATAGTCCATTGAAATGTTACATTCAGTGTGCATTTCTTAGAGGAGTCAATTTTATTTTTTTAATGTGTAGGGGGTTCAGTAGAAGCTTAAGTTCAAGTTTTTGGGGTTGAGGCCCTTGTCCCCCGGCCGCCATCTTGGAAAAAGAGGTGCAAAGGGCTTTCGCGCTGTATCTCGTAAACTAGTTACCCTACAGAAAATTTAATTTTACATAAAATTAAGCAAATTAAATTTTCTACAATTTTATGTTTATTGCTTTTTATCGTAAAGGGACCAACAAAAAAGTTATAAACAAAAATAAGAGAAAATTTTGTAAGAAATTTCCTATTGGAGGTTATAACTTTTTTTACGTTCATTTCACAATAAAATAACATCATAGCGATTTTGTAGAGGATTTTTCAATAAAAAATTTTCACTATAAAGTTGTTTAACTTTATTTATTATCTAGGTTTTACAGCGCTCCAAACTTGGACAGATTCTCGAATTCTCCTAGAAAAATAATGCTTTTCTATCTATGTATATATTAACGAGCGGCATTAACCGTTATGCCAACCACGAAAATCAAATTTAAGGTGAATGATCAATTTTGGTCTATTTTTATGTTTTCGAGGTCTCTGAATCCGAATATTAAGTTTATTTTTATCTAGAGTTGGTGGAACATGTTAAAAAAATTAATTTTATACAAAAATGCCAAAAATCAATTTTGATGATTTTTCAAATTTACGTCGCTGTATCTTTGGTCGCTGTAAATATTTCCTTTTAAAAATTTTACTGTGTCATCTTTGAAGTATGTAGATAACAATGAAATTTGTCCAAAATGTTTAAACACATTAAAAAAAGAGTTGTTAATTTATTAACATTTTGTCATCATATTTCGTTAGTTTCATGTTTACTTAAAAAAGTTGAGTGACAAACTTTTTAGTTTATAATTTTAACCAACACAACAATAAAATATAGTTCATGAAGAAGTTTTTTGGAAAATTTTAAGTCAAAAAATATAATAGGAAAAAAGTTATATACTTCATATACAAGCGGCACACCCCAAAAAACGCTTATATCTCGAGATCCTGACCACGGTGTGGTGAATGGCTAATTTTTATCATACTTTATGATTTTGATATTAAAAATCGTTTTTTTGCTCTGCTTAAGAATTTTGCATTTTGCGGTTGCGTCATTCGTCTTCTGAAGCGGCGAATTTGTCCTCGAAACAACTTCTTGGACCTTTTCTATATATGCTTAGAGTTATAAGTTTTATAGTGGGAAGAAAGGTTAAAAACAGATTAATAATAGCATAGGAATGTTAAAATCATAATAAATTGTATGAATAAAAAATATATATAGATAGAAAAGTAAGCCTAAATTTTGTTTTTATTGTATCCCTATGAGCATTCGAGAATCTAGTCAAGTTTGGAGCGCTATAAAACCTATATAAATAAATAGAATTAAACAAATTTATAGTGGAAATTGTTCGCTGAAAAACCCTCTACAAAATTGCTATTATGTTATTTTATTTTAAAATGAACTGAAAAAAAGTTATAACATCCAAAAGGAAACTTATTAAAACAAATTTACATATTTTTGGTTATATCTTTTTTGTTGGTCACTTGACGATAAAAAGTAATAGAAGCAAAATTGTGGAAAATTTAATTTGCTACATTTTATGTTTTAATAGATTTTCCGTGAGGTTGGTAGTTTACGAAATATAGCGCGAAACCCCTTTGCACTCCGTTTCCAAGATGGCGACCGGGGGACAAGGATGGCGACCCCAAAAACTTGAACTTAAGCTTCTACTGATGCCCCCTACACATTAAAGAAATAAAATTGACTCCTCTAAGAAATGCAAGGTACGGCCTAAAAAATGTAATATTTTAATGGACTATGAGTGATTCTAATTTATTATAAAATCAGGACTCTCTTCGTTTTCAAACGCAACACCTATTGAATTAGCAATTTGTTTCGCTGTCAGACTACAAAGGAAAAAGACTAAATCAAAATTTTATTTACCTCATATGTTCTCCCGCCAAATGTCTACTGTATAAGCTAACAGGGTTGTTAACAAACACATTCGTAGATATTGGAGTGATAAAAACTCCCGTTCTGTTATACAGCATCCGACCCAAAGCTATCAAATATTAAACACGGTTTTCTTTGAGTTGATAATGTTGGAAACGGTGTGAAATTTCTGCTCTGTTTCTGAGTCGAACGCGAAAAAGAACAACTGAAGAGAATTAAATAAATAAGAACGGCGGAGTCTTCACCATAAATATACTTAATTGAATTTTGAAATATATATGATGTACATACATATTCAATTTGAACATTTAAAAAAACGATAAAATCCTTTATAAAAGGTATATTTGTTAAAATCCCTAAAAAGAGCTACATCCCAGAACAGAACTAGTTTTCGATCGGATGACCGATCATCATCAGTGTTTACGTGAATCTAACATGCTAACCAAAAAAATATATGGGTAAAAACCTTTTACAATTGATCCATCATAGGAGTATAGATGAAAAATGTGAAATTAAACATTGATGTTTAAAATATCTAATGTTTGCTTATTAAATGAAGAATTTGACAGACAGCCTGTAGAGTCAACGGAGACAGTAGCAGCAATGGTCACCAAAATAACCAACGAGGAAGTGGCTCAAGCGCTTCAAAAAATAAAGAAAGGAAAAGCGGTAGGACCAGATGATATTCCTGGGGAAGTATGGATAGCATTGGGAGAGACAGGAACAAGGTGGCTAGCAGGTCTATTTAATAGAATTATGGAAGTTGGACAAATGCCAGACGAATGGAGAAGCAGTATACTGGTACCTGTTTACAAAAACAAGGGCGATAAACAACAATGTACAAACTACAGAACTATAAAACTGCTTAGCCACACCATAAAAATATGGGAAAGAGTAATTGATAGACGGATACGTGAAGAGACCGAAATATCCGAGAATCAATTTGGCTCTATGCAGGGTAGATCAACAACAGATGCAATTTTCATTATAAGGCAGTTGATGGAAAAATAGAGGAGTAAAGAAACAAACGCTCATATGGTATTCATTGATCTTGAGAAAGCATATGATAGAGTTCCTCGAGAGATTCTGTGGTGGGCACTCAATAAGAAAGGAGTCACTGGTGAATATGTAAAGATTGTGAGGGATATGTATGAGGGAGTAACGACTAGTGCTAGGACAGGTACTGAAAATAGATAAATTTCAGAGAGACTGATAAATTTCATGTGAAAGTAGGATTGCACCAAGGCTTTGTGCTTAGTCCGTATTTATTCTCATTAGTTTTGGACCAGATAACAGCGAAACTACAGGGTAACATTCCATGGTGCTTAATGTATGCTGATGATGTCGTGTTAGTAGGAAATAGTGAAAGAGACTTAGAACAAGAACTGGAACAGTGGAGACAAGCTCCGAAGGAAAAAGGTTTAAAACTTAGTAGGACAAAAACAGAGTATTTGGAATGTTCATTTAAAGATGGAGCTACTACAAATAAAATGGTATCTTTGGATGGTGAAATGATTGTGAAAAGCAATAGTTCTAAGTACCTAGGATCGGTATTACAGAGTAATGGAGAAACAGATGGAGATGCATGCAGTAGAATTAGGGCTGGATGGATGAAGTGGAAAGAAGCGAGTGGTGTGTTGTGTGACAGAAAAATGCCAATGAAGCTGAATGGAAAATTCTATAAAACAGCCATAAGACCGGCTATGATGTACGGAACTGAATGTTGGGCAGTGAAAAAGAAAGAGGAACAACGAATGCATGTGGCGAAGATGAGAATGCTTAGATGGATGAGTGGAGTGACAAAGAAGGATAAAATTAGAAATGAGTATATTAGGGGAAGTCTAGGTGTGGCACAATTGATGCCAAAATGAGAGAGCATAGGTTAAGATGGTTTGGTCATGTTCAACGTCGAGACGTTAATCACCCAATATGAAGAATAGCTGAAGTGCAGATTCCTGGAAGGAGTAGGAGAGGAAGACCAAAGAAGACCAGGGGGGAGACGATAAGGCAGGACATGTTGGTAAAGGGGATTAACATTGATATGACCCAAGATAGAATTGTGTGGAAAAATGCAATTAGGGAAGCCGACCCCGCATAGGGATAAGGCAAAGAGAATGACGACGATGTTTAAAATATCTAATATTTTATCCTCTAGGTACCATTGAGCTCGAATTTGACTCGTTCACATCATGACTATGCAATCATGACTAGCAAGTGGGAATGCTGCCACTGGCTACCATATAGTCATGATGTGGACAAGTCAAATTCGAGTTAAATGGTACCTAGAGCGTAAAACATTGGATATTTTTAACATCCATGTTTAATTTCTCATTTTTCATCTATGTTCCTATGACGGATCAATTGTAAAAGGTTTTTACCCACATATTTGTTTGTTAGCATGTTAGATTCACGTAAACACTGATGATGATCGGTCATCCGATCGAAAACTAGTTCTGTTCTGTGATGTAGCCCTTTTTAGGGATTTTAACAAATATACCTTTTTATAAAGGATTTTATCGTTTTTGTAAAATATAGTATAGAGCCAACTACAGGAAAACTTTTCCCTCGTGGATTTTTTAAAAAGTTTAATTGGCAATATGTTTATAAGAAATATTAAAATCCTGTCAATAAGATCAATAAGTAAGATTGTTTCTTCTTCTTCTTCTTCTTCTTCTTCTTCTTGCTATAGTTCGCGCCTGTTTCGTCTTTGAATGCCTCTTCATCAGATATCCAGGTTATCACTCCATCTCTTCCTTGACCTTCCTATCCTTCTTCGGCCGTTTGGTGATCTGTCTTGTGCTGTTACATTAAATTTATGTTCTCTATATTACAGCTTTGCCTGATAGGTCTGGATCCCGCGTATGAAAACAAAGTTGATTAATAGCAAGGTGAAAATTTGTTAATAGCTTAAGGGTGTCTAGTCGGATAAACTTTGATATATGGGAATACTGAAACAGGGGCAGTTTTAATTGTGGAACAGGTTAAAAATTTGGAACTGTCACACCAAGAAAACGGCACATTTATTTTGTCCGACAGAATAGACTTAAACTCTCCTAACAGATTAAACTCTCATGCAAAAATCAGACTGCTATTTATCACCTGTCATAATTCCTGTAATTTGACATATTCTACATGTTCCACTCATTAAAACGCCCATTTGGTGATAAATAGCAGTCTGATTTTTGCATGAGACATTAATCTCTGTTCGGAAAGTTTAAGTCTGTTCTGTCGGACAAAATAAATGTGCCGTTTTCGTGGTCTGACCGTTCCAAATTTTTAACCTGTTCCACAATTAAAACTGCCCCTGTTCCAGTGTTCCCATATATCAAAGTTTATCCGACTAGACACCCTTAAGCTATTAACAAATTTTCAGCTTGCTATTAATCAACTTTTTTTTCATACGCAGGATCCAGACCTATGAGGCCTGTGCTACTTGTCTGTCACATAATGATTTTCCTGTGATATCTCGGACTATTTTCATTTCACACGTTTCCATCAGTGTTTTTGTCCTTGGGGTGTCAGGTCTTGTTTCCGCAGTGTAAGTCATAATTGGCTTAACTACTACCCTATAAATCTTGGCCTTTGTTTCTGTCATCTGACATCCTGCTATTCTGTTGGCTTTGTTTATTGATTGGGCAACTTCCGCTTCTCTATCTCCATAACTGAGCGTTAGTACTCCCAGGTAGCTGATACTTCTTTTTTGCTGGATTATTTTGCTGTTCACTTCTAGCTTGCACCATATTGGATCTTCAGAGATTACCATACTTTTTGTTTTATTTGGTGATATTATCATGTTGAACTCTCTTGCTGTTATATGAAATTGATATAAAAATCTCTGAAGGTCATATTCACTCTCATAATAAGTGTGTCATCATTAAGGTTTAAAAAGATTAAATAAATTATGATAAATTTAAATATTGAATGGGTTGCATATGTGAGTCCATATTAAATGTAGTAATGAAACAAAGACTTACTCACAATCATTTAATTATACTTTGACGACCGGTTTCGATCTCTACATTATTCAGATCATCTTCAGGTCGGCGTTACAAGTAGTTAAATGATGCCGTTACAAGGGATGCGTTGCCACTTAGTTGTTAACATGTTAATACGTCCAACTTATGCTAATAGGTTAGCTGGGAGAGGAATATGGCAAACAGACATGTTACGTTGGTCAAAACACAGTAAATTTTTTGAAATTTGAATGGATCCTGAAGGAAGATGCGTGCTGTGAAACAAAGGATGTTGTGTTAGACAGGAGAAAGACAATGCTCGAGTGGATGTGTTTTAAATGTAGCTAAGTTTGAAATCACTTTATTGTAGCCTCTTGTACTAATGTACAATTGTGATGGTTTTTGCTCGTTGATGTTTTGCGATATGGGCAGAGGTCAAAGTATGGGAAATGACAAATAGGAAAGTATTTAATTAAATTAAATTAACAAGTCTTGTTCCCGGTCAAAGGACTAAGGAATGTCACAAATTTAATAAAATTGTAGGTGCCAAACACTTTGAAATCTATGAAATGTATAGAAATTATAAAAAGGCTAATTAGATGAAAAAATAGTAAAAAAGTTGTCAAAAGAGAGTGGTTAAGAAACTGTAAAAAGTAAAAAATTGTAAAAAGATCAGAAAAAGGCAAGGGTTATTTTGTTTGAGTTATTGTATGATGGAATATGTTCAGAGAGAAAGTTAATGGTAGGGTGTAGGCACCTACTTGAGAATAGTTTTAAAAAATAAATAAATAAATTAACACATAACATATAGGATTTTAAAAACACACAGATATAACAATAATTGGTAAAAAATTTTTAGAATGGAGGTAGCACTACATTTCCCCAATTCAGTAAATAACTAATTTTTATTTTTTAATTAAAGTCTGGTTTTTCTGTTACTGAGAGGGAATATTGACAGTTTTTTTACTATTTTTTCATCTAATTAGCCTTCTTATAATTTCTATACATTTCATAGATTTCAAAGTGTTTGGCACCTACAATTTTATTAAATTTGTGACATCCCTTAGTCCTTTGACCGGGAACAAGACATGTTAATTTAATTTAATTAAATACTTTCCTGTTTGTCATTTCCCATACTTTGACCTCTGCCCATATCGCAAAACATCAACGAGCAAAGACCATCACATTAGTACAAGAGTCTACAATAAAGTGATTTCAAACTTAGCTACATTTAAAACACATCCACTCGAGCATTGTCTTTCTCCTGTCTAACACAACATCCTTTGTTTCACAGCACGCATCTTCCTTCAGGCTCCATTCAAATTTCAAAAAATTTACTGTGTTTTGACCTACGTAACATGTCTGTTTGCCCTATTCCTCTCCCAGCTAACCTATTAGCATAAGTTGGACGTATTAACATGTTAACAACTAAGTGGCAACGCATCCCTTGTAACGGCATCATTTAACTACTTGTAATGCCGACCTGAAGATGATCTGAATAATGTAGAGATCGAAACCGGTCGTCAAAGTATAATTAATGATTGTGAGTAAGTCTTTGTTTCATTACTACATTTATGATAAATTTCTTTAGCAGCAATACCCACATTAATCAGTTATATATCTATAATTCACCTAAATTACCAAGTGCAATGATAATCAGGTGTCATTCACAATTCAATCCACCAATAGGCCTGGATGCCGCGTACAAAAAAAAGTTCATTAATAGCAAGCCGAAATTTGTTAATAGCTTAACGGTGTCTAGTGTCTAGCCGCACAAACTTTGATGTACGGGAACAATGGAACAGGGGAAGTTTTAATTGTGGAACAGGTTACAAGTTTCGAACGTCAGACTACGAAAACGACCCATGTTTTTGTCGGACAGAACTTCCAATTGATTTGTTACCATTTCATTTAATTCTCATGCCAAAATCAGACTGCTATTTACCACCAACATAATTTTTGTCATTTGATATGTTCTACGTGTCGGACTTCAAATTATACCCTGACTATATATTTATAATTAAAATACTCAACATATTTGTCGGACAAACATTTTTTCATATATTATGGTACATTCCATGTCAAATCACTCAGGCAAAAAATTGTGGATCTCCGATTTGTCTGAAAATTGGTATACCGCTTCTACGGGACGTAAAAATAAGATATTTAAGGCCAAAAAATCTTCTTCTTCTTTTTTTCTCAAAATGTTATTTTATGCGATTTTACAGTAATTTGGTGTTTATTTAAACAAATTTGCATTTTCTGTCGTAAAGTATCAATGAAAAACATAATATTTTAATAGAAAGGACTCAAAAATGTCATTATATGGCATTATAACAAGTTATTTTGAATCAAAACAAGTTTTTGATCAAATTTTATAGTGTAAAAAACGTTAAAATACCGTTTTTTACATTTTCCTCCATTCCCAAAATACATCATCATCGATTTGGCTTAAAATTCGCCCACAGATAGCCAAAAGATAGGACTTTAAGTGGTTAGAAGGATTTTAATTATATTACAATACCAAAAAAGTTACATGCAGTAATATCAGACTCAAAAGTATATATTAGTCCAGTCGGGATAGCATTTGACCTTGAATGCCGAGCTGCCCAAAATTTTATTTTTCTGATCTTTAGGGGAGTCAGTAGTAGCCTAAATTTAAAATTACGAATGAATTCCTCCGTTACGTTAGCCGCCATCTTGATTTTAAAGCAGAACCTGTTTTGCTCAATATCTCCGCCATTTTTAACTTTTCGACAAAAATGGTAGGAACTGAAATTGTTCCAAATAAATCCTATTTACAACTATTACAATTTCTTTTTAACAATTTTTGTCGTGAGGTCGATATTTTCGAGTTAATTTTACTTACAGTAGACGCCTATATTTTTGACTATAATATTGCATGTAAATTTTTTTGTATTGCAATATAATTCAAATCCTTCTCACCACTTAAAGTCCTACGTTTTGTCTATCTGTGGGCAAATTTTCAGCCAAATCGATTATGATGTATTTTTGGAATGGAGAAAAATGTAAAAAACGGTATTTTAACGTTTTCTACACTATAAAATTTAATCAAAAGCTTGTTTTGAATCAAAGTAACTTGTTATAATGCCATATAATGACATTTTTGAGTCCCTTCTATTAAAATATTATGTTTTCCATTGATACTTTATGATAGAAAATACAAATTTATATAAATAAACACCAAATCACTGTAAAATCGCATAAAATAACATCTTGAGAAAAAAAAGAAGAAGAAGATTTTTTGACCTTAAATATCTTATTTTTACGTCCCGCAAAGCTATAAACCAATTTTCAGACAAATCGGAGGTCCCAAATTTTCTTTGCTCCAAAATTGAGTGATTTGAAATGGAATGACCGATTATAATATGTTATAATGCCATATTGCAAGGTATTTTACTTTCCCGCACGCCGTGTGGAAAAATTTACCTTCACGCACGCCGTGCGGGAAAGTGCAACTTTCGGAAAAGAAATGCGTGCGTGAAAGTGGCTATTTTAGCACGGCCGTAGAAAAAAAAATGAATATAGCTAGATTATAGCTTAAAATAATAAAAAATATCAGAGGATTCCATATAAAAAGACTAAGTTTTCACTCTAATGGCATATAGAACATCCCACCAGAATGAAAACAATGGGAACCTTCTCTGGTTACACCTCCGAGGCTTCTACAATTTGCAAGCCATACGGATGCTGAGACTAAGGAAGATGAGGGAATTCTACAATTTACAATTCACGTCCCATCTGCTCAGCGCGGTAAAGTTCCAACGAGAATGGTTCCCTTCATACTCCACACAGAGTAAATGTAAATCAAAAATTAATAACCATTTGCAATTTCGTTGCAAAACGAAAATACAGCCGAACCATATTCTAGTATTCTAGTCCAATAAGAGAGTGCCGCAAGCACCTCTACCGGTTTCGAAACTTCTATTTTCGAGTCCCTTCTATTAAAATATTATGTTTTCCATTGATACTTTACAATATAAAATGCAAATTTGTATAAATTAACACCAAATCACTGTAAAATCGCATAAAATAACATTTTGAGAAAAAAAAAGAAGAAGATTTTTTGACCTTAAATATCTTATTTTTACGTCCCGCAGAAGCTATATACCAATTTTCAGACAAATCGGAGGTCCAAAATTTTTTTTGCTCCAAAATTGAGCGATTTGAAATGGAATGACCCTTATATAAAGTTTGCTATTAAATAAACTTAAAAACAACCTGTTAGTTTTCAAAATCATAAACTTGGCAGGATCCACAATTAAAATCACGTTCCACAATTATAACTTCCCCTGTTTCAGTGTTCCCATACGTCAAAGTTTGTCCGACTAGACACCGTTAAGCTATTAACAAATTTTCAGCCTGCTATTAATCAACTTTTTTTGGCACGCGGGATCCAGGCCTAAAATAAATCCCTAGAGGTAAAATATAGCAAGCAAAAGATTATTATAGTAAAAATAAACTAACGTATCATTCATGTAGGCCCAAAATATTCGTGCATGTCCGGCTCTGAGGCGTTAAAGAGAGAAACTATAGCTGAGAAGAACGTGCACTGTTGATAGAAGAAACGTGCTCTCTTCGCGCCAGAAAAAATGTCTCCAAGCGTCCTGAGGCTAGTGCTGAAGCATTTTCCAAAAATTAGGTGCTAAGTCGAATCAGTAAAACTGTAACGTAACGCATATTGAGATGAAAAGTGGAAAATATAATGCAGTGTCGCGCTTACATTTTTATAGTTTATCAAATTTATATTTTCTACCGTTTATAATCAAAACAAAATGTATTTTTAACGTGTTACACCATAATTCAGTGGAATGAAGAATAAGGTTAAATATATTACTATTTACAACTGCTTGATCATGGTTTGACAAAGAAACTCCTTACTTACGAAGAAGAATTGGCGAGATTTAATGAAAGTAATGTAAAGGCTTATAAGATTATAATACAGGGTATAGCAGACAACATACTGGAGTCAATAAAATCAAAAGGCACTGCTAAGCCCTACGCTTTATCTACTCAAAGAAACGTATTTCCACTTAAGTAATATTACAAAGGGAATTCAGAGGTTTAAAATTTTTTCTTTTTATTTAGCTAATGCCTTGACAAATAATGGCCATTGGCATGGTAGGTACGGTAAATTTTTACAGTTAGTCTAACAATAAAACACTGAAAACGTTTGTTTTCTATACTTCCACAAAATTTATTATAACTAAGTGACTACAGCTGTTTCGGCAGAGTGCCTTTCTCAAGTGGTATAGTTTACAATGTGTTTGCCTTTTTAAGTCTTCAACTGAAGAGGTTGAGGAGTGGCGAGCTGTTTGTCTCGAGTTGGTCATTCAGAATTATATCTGTATTTTTAAGTTTATTAATTTCCATAGATTCTAAAAAAGATAGCTGAAGGCCTTTATTTTGAATATGCAGAATTTGAAACTCTTCATTGAAAGAATGATTATGATCTAGAAGGTGAAGTGCGTATGTAGAAGTGTCTGTTTTTCTATTGTTAAATGCCCTTTTGTGTTCTGCTATCCGTTTGTCAAAAGTTCTGCCAGTTTGACCGATGTACTTTTTCGGACAGTCACCACAATTTAGTTTGTACACACCACTCTGTAGTTGCTTTCTCTTTCGGCTTTTATTGTTCTTAATATATTTGCTTAAGTTGTTGTTAGTTCTGAAAGCTAGTGTTATTCCTTTCTGTTTTATGTATCTGGCTATTTTTGTTGTTATCTTGCCAGTATATGTGAGAGAGCAGAAGTTACTGGGTTCTTTCTGTGGTAGTGGATACACTAATTTCAGGGCTTTCTTATGGAGTTTTTGGTTTAAAATTTTGTTAACTGTTTGTTCGTTATAGCCGTTGTTTACTGCTATTTGTTTAATGATGTTTAGTTCTATCTCGAAGTTATTTCTTGTCATGGGAATTTCTGTCAGTCTATGTATCATGCTATGGTAGGCTGCTAATTTGTGTTGTGTAGGATGGAATGATGAATTGTGTATAGTTGTGTCAGTATGGGTAGGTTTATGATATACGGAGAACTCATGTTTGTTGTGTAGTCTGGAAATCGTTACATCTAGAAAGTTTATGGAGTTATTCTGTTCTGTTTCTATTGTAAACTCAATATTATTATGAAGTGAATTAATATATGATAGAAATTGGTCAAGTTGTCTGTTAGTTCCTGTAAAGCATACTAGTATATCATCCACGTATCTCCACCAATATAAGAACTGTTTAAATACGGGATGTTTAGAGATTGTTGTTTCAAGTTGGTTCATAAATATATCTGATAGAAATGGGCTTAGAGGATTAGCCATAATAAGTCCTGCACTGTTGTTTGTGTATATTTGATTATTGAATTCAAAATAGTCTTGATTCATGCAAATTTCAAGAAGGTGTAAAATTTCAGATGCAATGATCGGATTTGTACTATTATGGTCTAAAAGATTCTTAACTAAAACAAAAGTTTGTGTAGGAGGAACACAAGGAAAAAGATTTTTTACGTCAAATGAAATTAGTCTGGAGTTGTTGGGCAATTGAAAATGTTGTGTTTTATTAACTAGTTCTAGTGTATTTTTTACGGTGAATTTAGGTGAAAATTTAGTGTATTCTGTAATAATGTCTGACAGTTTTTTTGAAAGTTTATATGACGGAGCTGTATAAAAAGAAACTACAGGTCTTATTGGGTGGTCAGGTTTGTGTAGGCACAAACCTGACCCTTGTGTAGGCCACTTAAAAAGGCAAACACATTGTAAACTATATCACTTGAGAAAGGCACTCTGCCGAAACAGCTGTAGTCACTTAGTTATAATAAATTTTGTGGAAGTATAGAAAACAAACGTTTTCAGTGTTTTATTGTTAGATAAAATGAACTTCCATCAAGTAACGGTCGAATCCATCAATTTTTTACAGTTAGGTACCTAGTGTCATGTGTAGTGTGTGTGTTGAGTAAGTGTCTTGTTACTTTGCAAAGTCGACGTCATTGTCGAAATCCACGTCGAAGTCAAACGTCTGCGGTCCCTCCGGTGAGTACCGATCTCACAAGGACAGAAACTATCTTCATTTATTAATAATTTATAATAAACGAAAAATTTCTGACCCTGGTGAGATTCGAACTCACGACCATTCGGACCTTTCGATCCAAAGGTAGGTGCCCTTACCACTGAGCCACGGAGGGGGTTGGTTTAAAATTTAATGCTGATACTATGTCCCTTTTTCTTAATTAGTTTGATTATACTTTATGTAAGTTAAAAACAGCAGGAGAAACAAGAAGTTATTCTGTAACTTCTCTCACCAGTGCCAGAAGTATATCAGTCGGTAAATACAACAATTGACGTAATGTTTTGTCAAAACCGAGATTAAATCATTCAGGATTTTGTTGAAGGAGAACTGTCAGTAGGTACAAGAGGCGAGCCAAAACAGAAACCAAGAGACAACAACTTCAAGGGCCATTGATGTTGTTTTTACGGGTATAGACAGTAGATGAGAACATGGAAATTGGCCACAAAATGGTTCACAGTTAAATTTTGCTTTTCAATGTCATATATGCAAGAAAATAAGTCACACAAGAGCCGATCGTCTGAGTAGCACTCAGATGCTCAATAAAATGCAACGTTACAGTAGATTAGACTATTACAGTAATAATTACGATTTTTTTCTACATGTTTTTTCTGACTGCAAGTCCATATGTGCTCTGATTTTCCGCGTCTTATTTACAGCTACAAGTATATGTTCTGAGCAAATAGAGCAAAAATATCGGAAAATAAATGAAAGGCAGACTTTACAAAACAGTAATTATATCATAGCCCGATCAAAGGACAATCTGACCAGAAAAAAAATAAAGGAAGGATAAAAATTTGGGAATAGTTAGTTGAAATTGTCTACTATTATATAAGAAAAAGTTTACAATTCTACATCCTTTCCATTTTTCAAAAATACAGGGGAATACCCCCCTCTCGAAGGTGAAAAATATACATTCAAAATAAGTCCGGAATGGGATAAAATGACTAATTCTAAGCAACTTTGGTTCTCTAGATTTTTTTCCATAAGTCAATACTTTTCGAGTTATTTGCAAGTGAATATGTTCATTTTTAACAGAAGAGAACATGTTTTTGGACGGTTTTTCGGAGATAACTCAAAAAGTAAGTATTTCGGCGAAAAAATATTCCTAGCAAAAATATAGCTTATAAAAAACTGGTGTACGCGTGAGGTGTACAGACCCAGTATAAGCAGAGTTGTAGCTAACGAAACGTAGGTTCTTCTTCATAAAATTCCAAATTGAATATTTCAATGTGAAATAACCAAAAACGGAGCATTTCTCGGGGAAATTCATTTCAATTTTTTTAAAGTGTTTAAAGAAATGATTATTTTTGTTAAAAAAAACTTGTAACATTAAAAGTAAGTGAGTTACGCTAAAAGTATTGTTGGTCCCTTAAATTTTTTGGTAAAAAAAACTCTAAAATCACCCTCTAACTAGCATCACAAATAAATTTTATCATTACCACTTCACAAGTTACTTTGCTTATGTATTATTTATATGATCTGTAAGTTTTATCGGTTCAAAGTGCTTATTTTTGAAAAAGCTTTAGTTAAAATGGCTTGAACGAGTAACTAATCACGAGTTTAGGCAAATTTTGAACAGCTATAGCATAATCAATTTTAGTATAACAAGAAAACAAAAAAGGAAAAATATTCAAAAAAGCAAAACGTACATTTTATTACTCTTTAAGATTGTTGTTATTACTAATAATTTTTAAGTTAATTCCATGAATATTTCCATTTTTTTCAAAATTAAAAAAATGTTTTATTTTAAACCCAATACGCAGTGAGACAAATATGCCGGTTAAGATTTAACCATGCATTGATTCCAACATATCTACATAAAATTCATTTAAGAGACAATCCATATTGTCAATGTGGAGAAATAGGTGATGCTGAACATATGATTTTAAATTGCCCTCTAATACAAATAAAAATAAATATGTTTATAAGTAAATTATACAGTTGTAAAAATATAACACACCCAATAAATTTAACATATATATTATCACAAATTAATAATACAGAATTAATGCAATTATTTATAGAACATATTAAAAATATAAAAATCAAATTATAAACTAACTAACGTAAAGACCGAAATTAAAATCTATTATAATATATAAGTAAAACTGTGTTTTTGGCTGATGTGGTATTCCCACTGATCAGTGGTCATTTCTTATAAAGTATGTAGAATAAGTAGGATAGAAAATGTTGAGTAGATAAGTATAGGAAAATATTATTGTAAAATAAATGAGCAAAATTGGTGAATCGGCGAATGAGCCTTGAAGGGCCCGTAGTCATACAACTCCAAAGAAAAAAAAAAACCCAATTTTTTCAAAACTGAGCCAATGAAACTTATAGATAATATAAATAATACATAAGTAAAGTAACTTGTGAAGGGGTTACGATTAATTTTATTTGAGAAGCTAATTAGGAGGTGATTTTCGCGATTTTTGTACCAAAAAATAAAAGGGACCAACAATATTTTGAGCGTAACTCACTTATTATTAATGTTAGAATTTTTTTAAAAAACAATAATAAACCTTTTTTAAAACACTTTAAAAAAGTTGTAATGAATTTTCCCCGAAAAGTGCTCTGTTTTTTTGGTTATTTTACATTGAAATATTCGATTTGGAATTTGACGAAGAAGAACCTACTTTTCATTAGCTACAACTCTGCTTATACTGGGTTTGCAGACCTCACGCTTACACCATTTTTTCAGTTTCTTATAAGCTATCTCTTTACTAAGAATATTTTTTTCGCTAGAGTACTTACTTTTTTAGTTATCTGCGAAAAACCGTCCATAAACATGTTTTTTTTTTGTTAAAACTGAACATATTCACTCGCAAATAACTCGAAAAGTATTGACTTAGTGAAAAAACTCTATGGAACAAAATTTGCTTAGAATTAGTCATTTTATCCAATTCCGGACCTATTTTGAACGTATATTTTTTCACTCACGAGAAAATATTTTTCACCCCGTATTTCCCAATTTTTGTAAAATGGAGCGGATGTAGAATTGTAAACTTTTTCTTATATAGTAATAGACAATTTCAACTACCTATTTCCAAATTTTCATCCTTTCTTCATTTTTGTGGAGGCTTTCATTAAATTTTGTGTTACCTGATCGGGCTACAATAATGACATATGCGGTAAAAATACGACCTGAATAAAGAATAAATTTCGAATACAATGAAACATAAAATACAAAATGTAATTAATAACTTTCAAACGGAGAATAGAAATGTTACAGAATAAGTATTGCATGTATACAGGGTGTAACAAAAATACAGGTCATAAATTAAATCACATATTCTAGGACCAAAAATACACACACCGGCAAAATTAACCGAACACGTTAAAAATGGGACATGTTTGATGTCTCGAGTTTTCTAAACCACTGATCCGATTTGAGTGATTCTTTTAGTATGTTATAGCCTTATTATTTAAGAATATCGGTGTAATAATATTGTTGCTAGACAGGTAAATGCCATTTTATACCGGGTGTAACAAGCATACTGTGTTTTTTTCTTAAAGTTCGGAACACCCTGTGGAATATTCCGGCATATATAAAATATTAAAATTAAAACTCGATTGTAGAATTATGCTTTCTTAACATTTTCCTTTTTGATTCATTTGCTTATGTTGGAAAATAAAAAAGTTATGTGCTTTAACAACTAGCCATGTTTTTTATCAATAAATCCTCATAGTAGGGGAGAAAATATGCTAAATTTGGAATTACTCGAGCGTTCTTGGGACCTGGAGTGGATTGTAAAGAATTGGTGGTACAACCAAAAAAAGTTAAGTTAAGTTTTTCATAAAGTGTGTGACTCTCCATTTTTCAATTTAATTTTCCATTTCCACCAATCGTTTTTTCCGATTATAGCACCATTTTTCCATAATAGGAAAAAATGTTGCGAATAAAAGTTGCTTATTTTTACGTCAAGAATCCAAATCTGCAATAAAAATTGGGGGCTCCTATTTAATATTTTAATGTAACCCCCACCTCCGTGGGGGGTGGCGTTTGGTGCCATTCGGTAGATTTTTGAAAAATATTGAATAGGTGTATTTTGCAGTTTTACGATCTGATGTTCATTTCGCAAAATATCGCAGGGTTCGTATTTATAATTTTTAATTTACCCCCCACCCCTCTCCTTGGGGTGTCACGAGCCCCCGCGGAGGTGGGGTTGGGGATTTAATTTAAAATCTTAAATAGGAGCCCCCAATTTTTATTGCAGATTTGGATGCTTTACGTAAAAATAAGCAAATTTTATTCGACATATTTTTTCGAATTATGAATAGATAGCGCTATAATCGGAGAAAAATGATTATTTCAAATGGAAAATTAAATTAAAAAATGAAAAGTCCCCACTTTATGGAAAACTTAACCTAACTTTTTCTGATTTTAGCACATACTCTTCACAATCCAATAGGTCCCCATAACGCTCGAGTAACTGTAAATTTAGTATACTTTCCTCCCCTACTATGAGGATTTATTGATGAGAAACAAGGATAGTTGTTAACGCACATAACTTTTTTATTATCTCACATAAGTAAATGAATCGAAAAGGAAAATGTTAAGCAAGCCGAAGTCTACAATCGAGTATTAATTCTAGTATTTTACATATGCTAGAATATTCCACAGGGTGTTCCAAACTTTAAGAAAAAAACACAGTATGATTGGTACACCCGGTATAAAATGGTATTTACCTGTATAGCAACAATTTTATTACAACGATATTCTTAAATAATAAGGCTATAACATACTAAAAGAATCACTCAAGTCGGACCACTGGTTTATGAAATACGAGACATCAAACATGTCCCATTTTTAACGTGTTCGGCTAATTTTGCCGGTGTGTGTAGTTCGAATCAACCTAACTTACTTTTGTACAAATATGCACATAAAAAAAGTTACAGCCCTTTGAAGTTACAAAATGAAAATCGATTTTTTCGAATATATCGAAAACTATTGGAGATTTTTTATTGAAAATGAACATGTGGCATTCTTGTGGCAGGAACATCTTAAAGAAAAATTATAGTGAAATTTGTGCACCCCATAAAAATCTTATGGGTATTTTGTTCCCTTAAACCCCCCCAAACTTTTGTGTACGTCTCAATTAAATTATTATTGTGGTACCATTAGTTAAATTCAATATTATTAAAACTTTTTTGCCTCTTAGTATTTTTTTGATAAGGCAGTTTTTATCGAGTTGAGGCTTATTTTTCAATATGTTTACATAAAAATTTTATGGGGGTTTTGTTCTTTTAAACCCCCCAAATGTTTGTGTATGTTGTTAACCATATACAAATATATTGGGCAAAAGGGCATGCCGGTATACTGGGTAATGAGAAAGTGGATGAGTTGGCCAAAGATGCAATAAAAAAAGGTGAGATACTAACTCACATCTTATCGACAGATGCAATAAATGACGTCAAAGTTAGAATAAATAAAATATGGAAAAAAGAATGGAAAAATATTACAAGCATGTCAAAAAATTTATATTTTTCTTTACATCAAGAACTTCCTCCGCCACCTGAATACATATTTAAATATAACCTGCCAAGGCAAGATATTTCTACTATCGTCAGATTAAAAACTCGACACGGGAAATATGAGGCACATCTGCACAAATTAGGAATAATTAATTCATCAGTATGTTTTTGTGATAATGTTTCGATTAGAGATTTAAACCATATTTTCTTGGAATGCAAAATTAACGAGAGATATATAAATCAATTATATTACAATTTACGACAAACACAAGTTCATTTTCCAATTAGTATAGAATATCTACTAAGTTGTCATAAAATGGAAATATTTAAATTACTCATAAACTACTTGAAAGAAACAAATATAATCATTTAAGTGAAATACGTATAAATATAACAAAACTAATAAATTCAGGTAAAAATAAAATAAAAATCTGTGGCTAACGGACTCGCATCCAAGCCATTTTTTCACACACACACACACATATACAAATATGTGGTGGATTTGATAAATATTCGAAATATCTCGATAAAAACTGACTTTTCGAAAAAGTACTAAGAGGCAAAATAGTTTTAAAAATATTGTGTTTAACTAATGGTACTACAATAATAATTTAATTGGAACGTACACAAAAGTTTGGGGGGGTTTAAAAGAACAAAACCCCCATCAAATTTTTATGGGGTGTCCAAATTTCACTATAATTTTTTCTTAAAATGCCACTTCTATAAGACTGCCACATGTCCATTTTCAATAAAAAATCTCCAATAGTTTTCGATACATTCGAAAAAATCGATTTTAATTTTGTAACTTAAAAGGGCTGTAACTTTTTTTGTGTGCATATTTGTACTAAGGTAAGGTAGGTTCAATCGAATTATTTTTGGTCCCAAAATATGTGATTAAATTTATGACCTGTATTTTTGTTACACCCTGTATAAGGTGGAATGAATAGGGCTTTTCATCGACTGTCATTTGTTTCGAGCTTCTGTCGTGTCACATAATATTAATATATCTACGCCATACGTCTTTGGTTTGTATCATTGGTATATATCAATAACGTATGACGTAGATATATTAATATTATGTGACACATGACAGAAGCTCGAAACAAATGACTGTGAATGAAAAGCCCTATATCTTAAAGATAGCAGATAGTAGATAGATCAGGAAGGAATAGGAGGATTCCGGATGAGATGGTGTGTATTGTTAAGAATTATTATAGTGATAACATTGCTGGATAAAACTACAGAAAATATGAGGATCACCGCAGAATTAAATTATGACCACTTCATTTTATCAATGAAATACACACTTAATTAACCCCTGTGAAGGCAAGACCCAAAAAGATAAACTGATTAGTCCCGATCGACCAAAACCCACGAACTTTGTTAGCTAAATTCGATTCCCTGAAAGTTTTTAATGACCCAAATTTGTAAAAACCCTCCCTATTTCGATTCGTTTTGACGGATGAACCACCGCGATATTGTCAAGGGTATTACAAGGCAACTTTTGTAATCGATATGCTTACCCATAGCCATCGCGAAAAATGCACGTGGGTGGAAATATTATATTGAATCAAAAGCGACGGCTCTAAGTTGGTAACGATTTTGGAGCTGGAAATGAGGCTCGAGTGCGCTGAAAATGACTGAACTTGATAAGTTATGACCTAAAAAGTAAATTGTATACAAAAAAATATGTTAATGCTTGCAAAAGTGAGAGAGAACAATAAAAGAAATTAAAAAAGTGATCTTACAAGGGATTAATAGATTAATGAATGATATAAGAGAAAAATAAAAGATAAAAGGCAACATATCAAAAGACTCAAGAAATAAGTATTATATAAAAGGAGGAAGCAGAAATCAATTGGAAAATCAATTTATTATTAAATACTAAAAGTTTGTACGAACTTCTATTTATGTTAGTCTGGGCAGATTATCCGAGAATAGGCCGTTTTTGGGAAAAGTTATTTACCACCAATTTTATTGCTGGAATCGAATCTTATGATTTTATATATTAATAATATAGGTACGCAAAGTCCGCAGATAGTGTCCTACTTTTTTATAAACAAAATGGCGCCCTAAAGTTGTGTTTTTTTTCAATTTTTGCTCTATAACTCCCAAAGATTTTAACTTAACGCCAAAAACACCGAAATAAAAATTCACCGTAATTAAATTCTGCACAGAGACGTGTTTTTCCCGATTTACTTCGACGAAAATTTTCCCCGGACGATGCCGGTTTTTCCAACAAAATCTTTAATTTTCAACTAAAATTTTAGATAAGTAATTGTTTATCAATAATTAAATAACTTGGTTATATAAAAGCTCTTTTTGAAAAGATTATAGTTCCAGAAGCCGATCGAAATTGAATAAACAGTTTAACAACAATTGAATTGTTAATTCAAAATTTCAGGTCAATATAATAACCACAATAATTATGATACATGAGAATAACTATGATTTTTGTATAAAAAGACACTGTACCTATCTAAAGTACTTTACAGAATTAAAATTGGTCTATTTAAGCGGCCTCAGGAATATTTTAAAATTATAAACAATTTTCTGGCTTATAAACTAATAGAATATCTCAGGAAATATTAAATTAAATTAAATCATGAAAACGGTATTGGAGAAAAATGGCAGGACGCTTCTTTTAAAAGAAAAAACGTTTAATTGTGATGAGTGGTTCCGGAGATACAATCGGTCAAATTTGACCTCAATTTACGGCTAAGATATTAAAAATAATGTCATAATTTTTAAATCATCACCTTTTTACTTTTGTCCTATTTCTCCACACCAATTTTCATATCTTTAAAATACTCATAACATATATTATTAAAATAAAAACTATCGATATTACGAGTGAAAATTGCCAAAATAGTAAAATTCAAATCAAAAATTAGGTTGGAGAAAATGTAATCTCAAAGTTCAAAATCGGTGTACGTTAAAAAAATGCATTTTCTCGCCTTCCCATGGAGCAATTTTCTTCATTCTTTTTTTGTTCCCAAGTAACTTGAGTAGAGAAGTTAATTACGGTGAATTTTTATTTGGGTGTTTTTGGAGTAAAGTTAAAATCTTTGGAGTTATAGAGCAAAAATTGAAAAAACACGATTTTAAGGCGCCATTTTGTTTATAAAAAAAGTACCACACTATCTGCGGACTTTGAATACCTATATTCTTAATATATACTACAATCATAAGATTCGATTCCAGCAATAAAATTGCTGGAAAATAACTTTTCCTTGTACTTTGTTAATTAGCCCAGAGTATGTATGAATACTTTTAATTATATCTAAATATTTAATAAATAAAATTCTGCCGGCAGTGCTGTTGATTGGACCGAGAATGTTCCGGGATAAAGGAGGAGGGAGTCTTAACCAATGTTAGCACCCTACTGATGGACTACAAATACTTTGCACTTAGACACATGGTTATGCCTCAGACCACGAAGCGACGGATTAAACGATGATGACCTGTGCGAGAAAAAGGAAAACTATTCTTCGAATCGCTACTTGGAACGTAAAATCACTAATCACAAGAGAAAAAGAAGTAACCAAAAAATTTAAAGAGAACAATATTGATATCTATGCACTTCAACAGACAAAAAAAGGGTCACGTTATGTTAGATAACTAGTTAATGTTCTACAGTAGTGCTGCAAAAGAATCCAAAGCTAAAGAAGGATTTGCCACATTAGTACAGCAGAAACTTGTAATACAAGTAGAAGACTGTGAATATTTCTTAAAAAGAATATTTCGCATGAAGACTAAAGACGCCAAGGCCTTCAATTATAGCAATTTATGGACCTTGGAATAACAGAGATCTAAATACAAGATCACAGTTTCTACGAACTGCTCCAGAGCATAGTAGACGAAATTCCACATATAGTCCGTTCTTTAACGGTAAAATATTGCAAAACCTCTAAATTTGAAAGAACCGCTTGGATTGACATAAAATTTGGCATACAAATAGCTAACAAGTCAAAGAAAAAAAGTGATATTGTGCCGATATGTGCTTTTGCCCTGGGGGGTGGTTTTCACCCCCTCTTGTGGATGAAAAAATATTCGTCCAAAGAAAGTTAGGAAATGGATAAACTGGTTATTTTAAGTAATTTTTGTTCTATAGAGTTTTTTCACTAAGTCAATACTTTTCGAGTTAGTCGGCAGTGAATATGTTCATTTTTTCAACAAAATAATTAGACGGTTTTTCGAAAATAACTTAAATAGTAAGTATTTTGTCGAAAAAACATTCTTAGCCAAAATATAGCCTGTAAAAATTTTTAGAAAATGGTGTATATATCACGTCTCTACACCTAGCAGAAGCAGAGTTATAGCTAATGAAAAATAGGTTCATATTCTTCAAATTCCAAATGGAATACTTTAACGTGAAATAACCAAAAATGAAGCACATTTCGGGGAAAACTCATTACATACAACTTATTTAAAGTGTTTAAAAAAAGCTTCATTTTTGTTTTATAAAAAAAATTCTAGCATCAAAATTAAACAAGTTACGCTCAAAATAAAGATAGTCCCTTTTGGTTTTGGTAAAAAAATCGAGAAAATCACCCCCTAATTAGTATCTTAAATGACCTTAATCGTTACGACTTCACAAGTTTCTTGACTCATGTATATATTGTTTATATGATCTGTAAGTTTCATCGGTTCAAAGTCATTATTATTGAAAGGGCTGTAGTTAAAATGGGTTGAACTAGTCACTGATCACGAATGTATGCAAATTTTGAAACACCAAATCTTATATTCAGATAAGGAAATCTGACTATTTTTGTTTTTCGAGATGTTTGGTATCTCTAACAATTTTTAAGTTATTAAAAAAAACATATTTTTCAAAATTTAAATCTTTAAAAATTTTATTTTGAGACCAATTTTTTTCAAAAATAAGCACTTGAAGTCGATGAAACGTACAGATCATATAAACACAACATAAGTAAAATAATTTGTGGAGCGGTAGCGATTAATTTCATTTAAGTTGCTAATTAGGGGGTGGTCTTCCCGATTTTTTTTTGCAGAAACAAAAGGGACCAACTTTCTTTTGAGCGTAACTTGCTTATATTTAATGTTAGAAAATTGTTGTAAAAACAGAAATAAAGCTTTTTTTAAACACTTTAAAAAAGTTATAATGGATTTTCCCCAAAAACTGCTTAATTTTTTGGATATTTCTCGTCGAAATATTCTATTTGAAATTTGGTGAATATGAATATATTTTTCATTGGCTATAACTCTGGTTCTACGAGATCCAGAGACCTAACCCGTACACCATTTTTTACTTTTTTATAGGCTATATTTTTGCTAAGAACGTTTTTTTCGACAAAATACTTACTTTTTGAGTTATTTGCGAAAAACCGTCTAAAAATGTGGTTATTTTGTTGAAAAATGAACATATTCACTCGCAAATAACTCGAAAAGTGTTGACTTGGCGAAAAAGCTCTATAGAGCAAAAATTACTTAAAATTAGTCGGCTTACCCATTTCCGGACTTATTTTGGACATATATTTTTTCACCCTAAAGAGGGGTGAAAGTCACCCCCAGGGCAAAAGCACACATCGGCACAATATCACTTTTTTTTGACATGTAAGCTATACGTATGCCAAATTTCATGTCAATCCAAGCGGTTCTTTAAAATTTAGAGCAAAAACCGTGAAAGAATGGACTAATAATGAATGTAATAATATGTTAATTATCGGGTGGCTAACGGCCGTGTTGTTGATGAAAATGTACCAAGAATAAAACAGCAACATGATGTCAGAATCGAGGATGTCAGAAATGAAAACGATGATCTTCTGATGGATTTCTGCACAAAATAATTACGTATAATACTTTTTTCCTTAACATAGAACAACACAAGAATATCTTTTTAAAATATCAAAGGACAAAGATTAATGAACGACTATATTCTGACAAATAGAGAGCTACTCTCTGTTCAAGGATACGCAGATACAATTAGAGAAAACATCAAGGAGTATTAATAAGAGGAGATTGGAACGCTAGGATAGGAAATAATGCAAACAGAGGAGAATGCAGAGAAAACATATTCACAAGAGATATAAACGACAATAAAAGAAGTAAAAATAACCAATTAAGCACAATGACCACACAATATAGATTAGGAGAGGAAAAATAGAAACAACCGATTTAGAATTATAGAATAAACAACATAGAGTATAGGAAGATAAATATAAGAAAACTACAACCAAAATAGAGGACCTCTACCAAAATAAAATAAAAGTAATAGTTTTATGTTTACATACTAACGTTTTGACGTTTCCATTTCCACTCTATAAATATTTTCCAAATAGAAAAAGAAATTTATTCTGAAAAATTCTGGGAAGATTTTATAACTTTAGGTTATGAAATCTGAGTGATGCCAATAAGTAAAGTTTAGTGGAACAAATGCAAAGACAATAACACACAAAGGACAAAAAATAGGAAGAATATTTTCAACTGATGGAGAATTCGATTTGGAGATAGCTGATAAACAAAAGAAAGACAACAAAATCTACTATTGGCTAAATAAAACAATATACAGAAAGAAGGAAATAAATAATTACAAAAAAACATGAGAATATGAAAGGAAGAATAAGAAAAGTAACTTAAATGCTAATGAAATGAAACTGTTGATAAAAATAACACACAACATCAGAAAAGACAGAATCAGAAATTATTAAATAGAAAGACATCTATAATGGACCAAGAGTCCATAATAAGTAAAGTATCCAAAAAATAATTGGAATAGTTTGGGCCCATACAGGGGATAAGAGACGAAAGATTAGCAAATAGACTATTAGAAACTAAATGAGCAAAGAAACCAATGAGAGGACGTCCAAGAAAAACCTAGATAAAGGAACTTATTGGAGCAGGTAAAGTCAGAGGGATGAGCTGCACAAAAATGAAAATGATCGAGAAATGAAGAAGGATGGAAAAAAGGAATAGATATCAACACAAAAACAAATCTAACACTCTAGCGGGTAAACTACGTTTAGAGAATAATTGGATAAAAACTAAAATGAAAATCAAAATTATAAATTTACAACACTATAATTAATGTCAAATTAACCTGTCAAAACCATTTCAAGTGATTACAAATCTGGACCTCGGAGGTAAAGTACACTATGTCATTTCGAGCAACTGTGTTTGAGCCTGTGTTTGAAAGACAATATTACCATATTTTAATGATAATATATAACCAATTTGTATAATCTAACTAATAAAATAAGTGGATTAAAGTAACTTCCTCAAAATAACTCCATGTCGACATAGTGTAGTTTACCTCCGAGGTCCAAAAATAAATTTTCGTAGTTTGAAAGATGATATTTAATAAAGAACAAAAAACGACTAAGATCCTTTATAAGAGGTATACATTTTTTGAATTATATGGTATACAGCCAACTACAGGGAAACTTTTTCCTTGTGAATATTTAATAAAGACACCAAATACCACGGAAAAATGGAAACTTCACCAATACACTTCTAAAAATCTTTACTACAACCATCAATTACCCACATGTTAAGAAGGTTTAAGATATGTAGCTGATTGGAAGACTAATTATTAGGTCCTCTTTACTGGAATGAGTCCCCTTGTAGAATGACTTTAATTTTCATCACTAAAGTTGTCATTACTAAAGGAAGCTTACCCGATTGATTAAAGTGCGATATAAAATGCCAAATTTTGAAAACCACCTTTAGGGGAGTGCATATAGATTTCCACTTCGGAAAAAATCAAACAAGATAGAACTTTTTGTAATTTCATTAAGAAATGTTTAGTAAACAACATATCAAAAAGTTCTACTCGAGAAGTGAGTGCTTAATTTTTTATTAAACAAATGAATTGCGAAATTAGATGTATTTTTAAATAACTCCGAAAATAAAAAAAAAAAATAGAAAAAAACTGACTTGGCCATTGAAAAATTCAGACAATTTTACAAAAAAATACCTTATATAAAGATTTTTCTTAAATTAAATATGTAGCTGTAACTTTTTATTTATAACGCTAAAGTCACCCTTCTCACAAACATTGGCGCACTGTAAACTAGCGTACGGCGAAGAGCACGGTTGAGTTATTTTAATGTAATTCTTTAACTAACGGATCAAATGAAATTTTACAAATTAAACATGAAAGAAAAATAATTAAGCTATCTTATTGTTATAATAAAAAGAAATAAAATGTATGGGCATAAGTACGGTGGGGGTGGAAAATGAGCCTTACATGAATTGTGTTTAAAAATGATTTAAAAATAATGTGTAACTAATACAATTTTTCTTATAAGACCCTCAATTTTGCACAACTAACCTTTCAAGCATCTTACTAAGGATGTTTCATTCAAAAATAAATGTAAAAAATTTAATTCAAATGATATCCCGTCTCAAAAAAATGTAATTTTTGAAATCTTCGTAGTTTTACAGAATTACCACCAATTTAAGACGGTATTATTCAAGTTTGAATAGATCTATTACAGTTTTATAAGTGTTCTTTTGAAGCTTAGGATGTAATCTTTAAAATACACTAAATTATTTTTCTTTAGAAATGAAGTAGACTATTTCTTTTTGAGAAAATTAAGAAAGATAACAAAAATGTAATACAAAAACCGAAAATTACCATCTAAAAAAATGTTTATACAAAGTGATCAAAACTTTTTTTGTAAAACTTAACAAAAATACATTTAATAATAAGCTTCAACAATAATAAATGTTCAGCAAAAAAATTTTTTTAGCTCTTATACAGTATGTCTGCGCAACTTGGAACCTAATGATAACTTTTTTTATTATCAGTTTTACGGAAAAAAGTTTTTCTTTATAAAATACTCTGCATCGTATATATTCTAAGATACAATCAAGTATCAAATTTAATTAATTTTATACGAGTTATGTAAAAAAATATGAATTTCACTCAAGAGTAAAGTACCGTTACATTTCACAATATCGAAAATTGTTATTAAGAAAAGTTGTTTGAAATTAAAAAATTTGTTTTAGTGTTCAATTAAATCCTTCTAATTAAAATATTGTGAATAATAAAGGCACTTAACTCTTAAGAAAAATTAATATTTTTTACATACCTCGCATAAAATTAAAAAAGTTTGATATCTGATAGTTGTATCTTAGATTTTAGACCAGGGAGAGTATTTTATGAAGAATAACTTTTTTTCGTAGAAGTGATAATAAAATAGTTATCGTAATTGTAATAAAATGATGATGGGTATCCCTAATTTGAGAAAAAATTGAAAAAATTTTTTCGATTAGAATGATGTAGTTGTATATTTAAACATAGTTTTTAATTTCAAACAACTTTTCATAATAGCATTTTTTGATATTCTGGAATATAAAGGTACTTTACTCTTAAACGAAATTCATATTTTTGACATAACTTGTATAAAATTGATAAAATTTGATATCCGATGGTTGAATTCTAGATTTTTGACGATCCAGAGCATTTTATGATGTATAAATTTTTTTCGTAAAATTGATAATAAAAAAGTTTTCCATGTGGTTCCTAGCTACGCAGACACACTTTAAGAACTTCTGTATAAGAATTTTCAAATTGCAATGCCATATTCAGATTCAGCATAATCAAAAACAAAATAGAAACATATTTGATCACAGCAAAATGATGAATTTAACGATATTTTTAAAATTATTTATACAAAAAAATTGTTATTGTTTAAACAATTAATAAACAATTAGCGGCCAAATCTGCAAGTAGAACTTTTTACGTTAACATGTATATAAACTAACAAAAAAGTTTTAAAACAATATAAGCTTGTTTGAATTTTTCCGAAACAATGAATATTTTCGTTCTAATTGCACTCCCCTACAAATAATGTTTACTCACACCTCAAGCGTTTTTTTACAAAAGAAATGAGTGGTTTTACGTACGTGGTTTTAACCGGCTAAAATTCATCAAATACCCTGTGTCTAAACTAGCTTAAGTGTAGTATGGTTTAACTGATAGTAGTTATTTAACAACATATTTCTAATTACAAAATAATAACATGACAGATATATCATAAAAGATATAAAATTTGCACTGTTTTACTATTATGTCACATGATAAACATTAAACCAATCAAACAGCCCAATTAACTGAAGCTAGACACTAAGTACAACAATAATTTCCAAAATTTTCATCTCAATATACGAGGTTGTTTGAAACTACATACGAGTCCGTATCGGTGTGCGGGTCGTTGGGACAAGGTTGCGATCCTGATCTTCTGAGCCGCCAGATGGCGTGGCGAGCCGCCACCAGGCGGGCGAGGTTGTAACGCGCCACTGTGTCGAATTGACGACGCCGTTTTGGACGCTCGACGTCTGCTCCCGACGACGCACTGACTGCCGTCGTGACGGCGGAAGGAAACTCCGGCGAGGCTGTGTCAAAAATCGCGAGAGGAGCGCAGTCTCGCGGATGCCGGTGTTGTTCTGTGAAAGCGCGGGAAGAATGACATGACGGCGGTGCCGGTGGTGAAAAGTTTTATGATTTAAAATACAATGTCAATCGTAAAACTACCCTAATCAACGTTTATGAGTCGTTATGTGCTATAAATGTATTCGTGTTGATTAAAAAGTAACAATCAATTTGTCAGTTTGTATCATTTTGATGGTCCTTTTTTATTTAAAGATAAATTTGCGTTCGATATTAGCGATGTGTCTGTCGTCTACTTCTTAAGCTGTCGTGCATTTCTGTGTAGGCGTCCACTGTAAATTGTCTTGTCAGGTGAGACTTTAGGTAGTCGGACTCAATTTATTCTATATTTAGCAGCTGTGAAGCATTTCTTTTTATATTTTAACTGTGAATTTCTATCCATTAGCGAATATTACGCAGCCATCACATCCTTTTAAGCCATAGGCAGGCCGCACATCAAAGAAACATGAAACGTAAATTATAGGGTGCTCGGTAAAAAGAGTATAAGTCAAAAATGGTCAAAATATTATTTTTGCAGAATAAGACTATAAAGGACTATATATTTTCCTTGGTATCAATAGAACATGTCAATATGCTAATATAAATTAAATAAAATTAATTGGTCTTTTTAGTACAACTACTTAAATGAACTTTTAATTTGTCAACAGTTAATTTGAACAGTTTATGTCAACTTATACTGTTTATACACTTCGAGTTTGTGAACTATTCTTGGCTCTAATAGTACATGTCGACATATGTACTGTTTTGACCATTGATACTGAATAATATCCACGTAAGGCGGTCGACTTATACTAAGACGATCGCTTTCAGATACGTGTGTCAAGCTTACTAAGAAAATATTACTCTTTTCTGTACGAGATTTTCAAGAAACAACTGATAATTATTCGCGTTTGGCTGATAACTAAACCGTGGGAATTTTACCAATTAAAGATTACACCTAATAGGGACAGCGAGAATAAGTAATACTAACTTCTTACGTAGGTTTAATTTGATAAAAATAGATGAGTAAGTGGTTTATTTTCTGGACCACTGTGCAATATGGGTGATCGTAACAAACGTGTTGCATATATTGTTAGCCTTATAGGCTCCGAACCACCTAAAACTACTAGAAAAAGGACCTTGGATCCGACTAAAGAAAAAGTTCGCAAAGTGGCTATTGGTTTTCATTTAAAGGTGAATGGCGCTAGAATTCAAGTTTGTAAAAAATGTTTTATGAACACATTTGACGAGACAAATATGTTTATTACACTGGCTCTTGCAAATAGGGATTCCAATATTTCAGGGAGAATAACTGATGACCAACGTGGTCGTGATCCTTCTGCTACAAGCATAATGAAGAAAAAATTAATGCAGTGAAGTCCCACATAAATTCTTTTCCCCTATATGAATCTCATTATACTCGACGAGAAAGTAGTAGATTGTATTTGCCATGCCATCTTAATCTTAAGATAATGTACAAATTATACTGTGAAGAAAATGAATCACCTGCCTGTAGACCTATCTATGAAAGAGAGTTCCATAAAATGAACATTTCATTTAAAAAAGCTGAAGTAGATACGTGCCATAAATGTGATGTGCTGAGTAATAAACTCAAAGTTACTGAAAGCGAAGATGATAAAACTAAAATAAAAGATGAGATAAGTATTCATCACACTGCTGCAGACAATGCATATGTTATGAAGAGCAACGATACAGAAAAAGCAGAATGTGGTAGTACTTTTAGATGCCTCACTTTTGACTTGCAAACTTGTCTCCCAACTCCATATGTAAATTCCTCTGTTGCCTCTTACAAAAGACAGTTATGGACATACAACCTACCTACATATTCATGAGAATGGAGAAGGAAGTGTGGCATGTTACATGTTGCACGAAGGTGAAGGAGGCCGGGGAGGTAACAATATAGCTACATGTATTTATAAAGAATTAATATCACTAACACCACATGTTTCCAAAGTAACCCTGTACTCGGACACATGCGGTGGTCAGAACAAAAATTCACATGTTGCTATGATATTTTTAGTAGCAATGCAAAATATCTTAGAAGTTATTGACCATAAATTCATGGTGGGTGGGCACAGTCATATGGAGTGTGATATTGATCATGGATTGATCGAAAAGCAAAAAAAAAAACGGTTAAGTGTTCCAATAAGCCATCCTCACGACTGGTATCAGCTTGTGAGAACTACAGGAAAAAAGAAGAAATTCAATGTTTTAGAACTTTACCATGGTGATTTCTTAAATTTTTCAGATCTTTTGAAAAGTAGCTGTCTCATGCGTAAAAAAGATACAAGAGGAAATCCTTTCAACTGGTTTGATGTGAAATAATTTCGTTATACAAGAGAAAATGGAATTATTGTTTATAAAACATCACTTGATGAAAAAGAGAAATTTCTGACGCTAAGTGTACTACGTAGAGGACAAACTAATGCTAGGTTGGTACCCAGCAATTTGTATAAAAGCACTCTTGCTATAGCAGTGCAGAAGAAAAAGGATATTGAATCTTTTTCCTCTGATAAGTCCAGTATTTCACGACTTTTATAAAAATTTAAAGACAACTTATGCTGCTGATGTGATTCCAGATGATGAAGATTCATCTGACGCAGAGTAATACTTTTCTCCGTTACCATTATTCCTATGTTTTTGTATTGTTTTTTTTAATAAATATTGCATAAATATGTTTTTTTTATTTATTTTTTAATAAACAACAGCTTTTTTAGGCTGAACAAAATAGTATAAGTCATCTGGTACCTGTGGTCCAAATAATAGAAGTCACATTTTTTTTGTAATTTCCATTTATTAAAAAAAAAGATATACCATCTTCAAGATTAATGTTTACAAAGTAAAATAGGTAAATATAACAATTCTGTGTACTACGATTTAGGACATATGACAATTAATTAGCTTCAGAACAAAATTATTTTTCGTTTTTTGCTTCTCCTGAAAAGTTGACTAAATTGACTTATACTTCTTTTACCGAGCACCCTAGAATTACGTTTCATGGAAATAAAACACTGCTAAACAAATATACGTCCGGCCATTTATGAAACTCTTCGAAAATAAAAATGTGTCATGAGCATGAATCACACTCGTTTCATTGGTAGGCGGACTTTGAGATTTGTTTAGCAGTGTTTTATTTTCATGAAACATGTTTCACGTTTCATGTTTCATGTTTTTCGTTTCATGTTTCTTTGGTGTGCGGCTTGCCTTAGACCTCTCTTACCTTTTATGTTTCCTTCTAGTAAAGTGTATCGTTCTTCTCGTAATATGTGTCCTAAGTATGGAGTATTCTTACTTTTTACATAGGTAATCAGAAAGTTCCCTCTCCTGGAAGCCTACTCTTCTTCATACTTCCTTATTTCTGACCCTGTCAAAGTTCTAAAACTGTTACATCAACAATGGACATCACAAACAAAGAAGAATCCATCAAATTCACCGTGGGAACAGGAAAAAAGAGCACCCTTCCCTTTCTGGATGTGTTAGTCATAAAAGAAGACACAGGATATGCAACCAAAATCTACAGAGAAAACCAACACAAACCAACAGATATTTAAACTACCAATTCAACAACTTAAACATCAAGAAAGGAATAATAATCTCTATGTGATAGAGCCATAAGCATTTGCTCCAATGAAAATGCATTCCAGGAAGACAAAAATCTGCTACAAAGGTCTTGATAAAAAATGACTACCCATTGTCATTTATAAACAAGGAATTTCGCAAGATTGACGAAAAGAATATTGTTTCTAAAAAAAACTAAGTTTTCAATCTAATAGCACATAAAACAACACCCAAAAATGTTACTCTACATTCTACCACTGACTGAAAACAATGGGAACCTTCTCTGGTAACACCTACGAGACTTCTACAATTTGCATGCCATAACGGATGCTGTCACTGAGGAAGATGAGGGAATTTTACAATTTATAATTCACATCCCATCTGCTCAGCGCGGTAACATAACAGATTAACATTTTTGGGTGTAGTTTTATGTGCTATTAGATTGAAAACTTAGTTTTTTGCTAGC